>NC_135757.1:11148500-11482000 GCF_041903045.1 Epinephelus lanceolatus | reverse complement strand
CAGCTGTTTTAGCGTCTTAAGCCTAGTTCACATTACACACTTTTCATCGCGATTTTGACGTTGCAGAGGATCTTGAGAGCCACCTTGGGTCGGAGGTGAGTCAGCAGATAGTCTGCCACGACGAGTCCTCATCTGTGAACAAGCCTTCGGGCAAGTCGTCCCCTCGTCTGCGACTGGGACTGGATATCTGGCATGCTAGAAAACTGGAGAAGTCTGACACGACTGACAAAGAGCATCAGCCAATGAGAGGCAGGATACGCCCCACGTCAGCACGCAGGAGGACGGAAGAAATGTGAGGAGGACAAGCCGCAGGGTTGCCAGGTCCTCTTATTAGCCGTGACTTTGGGCTTGTTTCTAAACGTCACTTTCCTCTACAGTATATATATCCATCTAATAAGTAATTTTAACCCATGATAGTCGCTTCTTTTGGGCTTGTTTCCATGGCCCTGGTTGCTTGTTTCTCTCCCAAGATCTGGCAACACTGACAAGCTGGCAAGCAACAACAAAAATGGCGGCGTCCACAGGATCACAGGGAGCGTGTTGTGTTTGGAGGCAGGCCATGGAGGCAGATCTGATTCAACACTGGGAAGAATATCCATTATCTTGGGCTCGGTGGAGAAATCTTGTGGTGACTCCCCCTGACAGAAACACACGTCGCCAGGTATGAACACTCAAAAGATTACGATAGTCTCCGCAACGCAAAATCTGGGTGAAAATCGTGTAATGTGAACTAGCCTTTATTTAAAAAAGCGCATTCATTAAGAGTATAACGATAAACTAATTGCATTGGTAAGCAACTTATGAACTTTAATGTTAGTGTTATTAACTCTCAGGACATTTAAGAATTCTTGTTTTATGGCACCCAAGAATTTACAGCACCCAGCAGGCTGACACAACAGCACATGGGATAAGTGACACAACAACGGCACAGCTAGTGCTCATATGGCAGTTCAAGCAAAGCAGCTACCAGCACTGCTGAAGCCAGTACATATGGATATTTGACGGACTTTTATGAAGAAATCAGCAGATCCAACAGAGAAATCTCACATTCATGAGCAAAATGTGCCGGCCAGGTCTGAAAAAGAAGTCCAAACTTCAGCCACAGCGGCAGCAAAATTGAAACGACACCTCGAGCTGAAGCATCCAACCTGTCTTGGGAAATATCTGTGAGTAAGTGAATTGTGACCTTCAAAATCCTTACTGTGAACAATAAAATTGAACTAGAAGTCATGAAGGCTAGAAATTTTAGGCTGACTCATATAAGAATTCTTAATATACGCCAATCAGCCAAAACATCAAAATCACAGACAGTTAAAGTGCATAACATGAGTGTTTTCATTACTATGCAATGTTCTGCTGGGAAACCTTTGGTCCTTGCATTCATGAGGATGCCACTTGACAAACTCTAACTCCATAAACACCGTTGTAGACCAAGTACGCCCCCTAACTGCAACGGCATTCCTTGATGGTAGTGGCCCCCAAGCAGAACATCTAACTATGCTACACAGCAAAAACTGGCCTGAGGAATGTGACAAAATGCTCAAGGTGACAATCTGGCCTCGAAATTCCCCAGATCCCAATCTGATTGAGAACGCTTGGGACATGCCAGTGCCTGATCCAAGGTAGGCCTTCCTTGGATTGGATTTGGCTCTGACCTGTCGAGGCATAAATACAAGACCTCTGGGGAGTGTCAGCAAGTCAAGCACAGATGCTTGATCGGATTAGGATCAATGGGATCTGGAGTCCAGGTGGATGCCTTGAGATCTTTGTCATTGGTCCTGAATGACTGCCTTCAGGGGAGTGCTGTTGCCATATGGGGGTACACTTGGTTTGAAGTTTGGGTGGGTGAAGCATGTCAAGTGGCATTTAATGAATGCCAGGACCTAAGGTTTGCCAGCAGAACATTGCATCGTAAAAGATGATCAATGTCATTCACATCCCCGCCAGTGTTTTTAATGTCTTTGCTTATCGGTGTGTGTCCACACTTTGTACAAACTCTAAATTAATCATTTTAGATGACAAGATGAATAAATCATTTTTTAATTTTTGGAACCTTAAATGGACAACAGTGTTTTACTTTTAACAGCTGAACAGCCAGCATTGGTGGGTTTCGTCATGTTCGGCACCGATGTTGACACTTTTTTTCTTATGCCAAGTGCCTACATGAAAAATCTAGCAGTTTCAATAACAGGTACTACTCAGAGGCTGACATGAAAATTTGTTTTTCATTTAAAGTAAACTCAAAATGGTGTAATTTCAGCAGACTGTATATGAAAAGCCGATTGCTGTCAAGTGGTGGAAGCTTCAATCTTGGGCAGAAGTCTTAAAAATAACTGTCAGGGAGGTGAAAAAAGAGACTGGAATATCTGTGAGGGGCAGCACTTCAGGGCTGAGTCACTGCGGCGCTCGCCTCAATATTCCCTGAGATGGACAGCAGGTTGGGTCCTGATTACCATGGAGCATATCTTCTGTCCCATGTCCTCTCCCGAGAGAAGAAAAAGAGAGAGAAAGACAGAGAGAGCAAGCCAATCTATAACCTGTCACTGTCTCTCCCTTGATGGCTGGATGATGGATGACTGCATCTTCTCTAACAATACCAAAACACTCCCTGAGTGGGAGGCCTTTTGCACAGGGGCAAGGTAAGAACGTTAGGTGTGTATGTGTGGGCAATTACCGTCTCAATTTATTTCACTTTAACTGACAGCTGACATTGTGCCCTTACATGTATGATATGACACTTGGCTTGAGGGCCGACCCTTTCTATTTAAAAATTCATTGGAAGGAAAGAAAGACGTTCAAGGGAGCTAGTGTTCTTGCAGTGAATTTTTCTCGACAGTGTTCCCTCTTTTTACCCAGAATGCTGCGGCTGCTATACACCCCAAACTATTGCGCAACTCACAAGCCTTACAAATGATCTGTCTCAGTCTGTGTGATCTCCACAATATCCACACTCGCTGATGCGATGCATCTCGAATCAGAAAATCACCCCACAAAAATCAGAGATGATGAAAGCCTTCAGCGCTGCACAGTTGGCAGGGAGGATGGAGCGGAGGGGAGGGCGGGCTGCTGCCTCCCACTCCTTCTCTTGTTCAGTCTTTGGGGCCTCCGCTGGGTCTCTTCGTCTTTCTCTCCTCCTCTTCCTGTCTTCATTTCTGACTCTCATACTCGCTCTGTTGCTTTTCCTCTCTCAACCTTTTTCTCTTTCTCTCTTCACCCACTCTTTATCCCTTCCTATCCAGTTCTCGGTCTCTCCCAGGGGCTTAATTTATGGTTGTGGAGCTACAGAAACATAGGGATGACAACCCACGCTCTCCTCTGCTTTGTTAGCTTGCTAGCTTGCTGGCTGGCTGGCTCACTGACTGGCTGGGTGTACAGTGTGTTCATGTATATGTACTGTATGAATGCTGGCTCTAAACAAAAATGTTTTTCTACTCTCCTTTTTCCCAGGCTCATTATATATTTTTTTTCCTTTCAGATGTGTGACTGCTTGTGTGCCTCTTGTTACAGTTGGAGTAAACACTGGCTCATTCCATGCTAGGCAGCTTTATAATATCCATACAGATGCATTCAAAGATAAATATTACTCATTGCGGTATATTAGTGCTCTTTAACGAAGACGAATGTCCATATTAGCCTTGACAAACTGAATACTGTTTGTTAGAGAATAATGTAAACACCTGTGCTCGAAGCTGTTTATTTCCTGAAGTGGTTAAGGAGGGAAATTATAAAAAGACACAATGCACAATTTGTGATCATCTCAGTAGTTGGTCTCTTGTAAGCCTACAGGACACAGGCAAAGCAATAAAATCCAATCATCTTTTGAGGGCTGCTTTTGTCACTGATTGTTGGGAAAATGACAAATTTATTTAATAGGTTGACTGAAAAGTAAAAAAGTCAAAGTGAAACTCAATGGCGATTAAGTGTGATTGCTGGGATACTGGATTAGCCCTCTTTACACACAGAACATTTTCCACTAGTAGCTCTGGTGTCCACTGAACTAACCAATGTTTGCACCTTAATGTCTAGGAAAAGCAAAAATAAATAGGTGCTATGAGTTCATCATACACAGAAAAATGTGCTTCTAACCACCGTGCCAAATTAGAATAATTAAAAAAACTGATAAGTTAATAAAATGAATTTAAATTAGGTTTCAAAATGTGTAAAAACAACCAGTATTCTCTGCTCTCAGAAGATGTGTCATGTCTGCCGAAGGAGCTGAAACAAAGGAGCTGGTGGGCAGTGACAGACTCTCGTTAGCGGCTAACATTAGCTAACCATTCAGGTTCAAAGACTGAAAAGTACATTTGTGACAGTAATTTTGCTTGTCTTTATACTATCGTGGCATTTAACAGAGTTGTTTATTCCTGTATTTATTAGACTGAAAGACACACCGTTCACACACAGTAGAGGGAACAAGTTGACACAGATGCTAACGCTAGTTTTAATTTAGTAGTGGAGTGGTTATCATAAGGATGGCTCCATTAAGTCATAAAGCCATGGTTTTCAGCCAAAAAATCCTGGACACACAACTGTACAATGCAGTACAACACAATTTACAGTCTTTCCTAATGTCTTCAACAAGTATTTTCTAACATGTATAATGTGTCTTGAAAGAAATCTCTGATTTTACTTTACCCGCATTTTTAAGATTAAGAAACGTGGCTATTTCAAGGTGTACAAAAAAGTGTAATTGCATCAGCAATTGATATGGTAAAAATGCCTGATTTAGAGTCACATCTGTCTGTAATTGAAATTTAATCACTGTTGAGTTTTTTTTTTTCAAGAAACACAAAATCAAAGAATAGTTATTTCACTCACAATTCAGTGGGAGCTCTTAATTTATAAGGGAGACTAACATGCTTTATACTTCCTATCAATATAATCCAATTAATATGTTTTCTAAAAATATTTTTGTCTGTACTCTGTGTTAACACCTGATTTGAAAAGCAGACAAAGCCATGTGTGTATCTGAGGTTGTTTCAATGTCTGTACAATAAACGTCAGAATACAGGGGGGCACTCCAATTTTAGCTGCAGCTGGTTTGACAACAGAGATGCAGGGGGTGGCTTGATGCAGAAACATCAGACGCTGCCTCTGGACCAGCTCAGCAGCACATGAGGGCAGGATTTGATCCAGTTTGGCTGACTGAGAAAAGTGCCGCCGTCAAGCCAGTCGTCACTTGCATCTCTGTGGTCAAACCAGCCATCACTTAACTTGGAGACAACGCAGGAGCAGCAGAGCCAAGTTTTAAAGCAAACAAAGTGATGTTGCTTGCAAATCAAGACACACTGGTGCTCCTACTTAAAAAAATTGTGGCAGCGTCTCCAAAAATGATGGTAAAATGCGACCAAATGCTCACAGGTAATTGCAATAGAAAGTTGTCGGTGAAGATTCTCAGTAATGCAGGTCATGGTAATCATAAGTGCTAATATCAGAGGCAAATGGACTTGCTTGCGTTTCTTGAAGACATTTTGCCTCTCATCCAAGAAGCTTCTTCAGCTTCTGCTTCTTTATAGCCTGCAACTTCGTACCCGTCATTTTGAACTGAAGTAGCTTCTTGGATGAGAGGTGAAATGTCTTCAAGAAACGCAAGCAAGTCCAGTTGCCTACGATATTAGCACCTACGATTGCAATAGAAAATATACTTTGCAAATCTTTCAACCTGCTCTCATTCCCAGGTCATCAAATACTGCTGATTTGTCACGCTCCTCGGCATCTCATGGTGATGCGCAAGGTGCCCTTTAGCGTCTGTATGTGAGGCAAAGCTGAAACACGTTGGAAAACATTGTTATTGTTGCGAAACAATTGCGGTTAGGTTTAGGCAACAAAACTAACACTTAAGGTGTAGAAAAAAGACCATGTTTTGGCTTGAAATAATTATGATTGTAACACATAACACAACTGGGTCACGTAAATTGCATTATGTTAATGCAGTGTTACATTAAAAAAATGCTTCTGATTTCACATGGGATGTCGGTACATCAGTTACTTAACGTTAAATTAAGACAACTTGGGATGCTGCAGTCTCCTGAGTGAAAGCCTTGATCTGTTTGACCCACCCATCTCCACTCCCTGCAGTCCCACACAGACCCTCTTGCTCTGTATACTGCATCATTCGCTCTCAACATCAACAACGTCTTGCTAAGGATGGGTTTACACTTGAGTAAGTTGAAAGACCTGTGCATCTTATAATGATGCTAAAGTGTATCTTTGATGTTGATATCACATGCCGAGAGTTATGACAGAGCGTCAGACCCGGGAATGAGACCTGGCTGGGAGGATGAGATGTGATGCAGCTCAACTGATCAAAAAAAGGACTGCGGTCAAGTCAGCCTTCACTCAGGCCTCGCCGTCGCTAAAGTTGGAGACAACAAAGGCAGGGCAGAGCGAAGTCATACAACAGCTCTCGCTTCCTGATGGTGTTTTATATGTCATACTTGATTAATTAAAATTAAGCAAATAAATAAAGTAAAATAAACAGAGTGCATATTGGCAAGATGCAATGGTGCTTCTACTTATAAAACTTAGTAGCACTGTCTGCAAGAAAGGTTGCAAAGTTCAACTAAATAGTCACAGTCTAGAGCGCTGTTAATTATAATAAAAATATATTGTGCAGATCATTGTACATGGCACATCTGATGGTTATGGCTGTTTGCCAGAGCCACATCTGGTATATCTGGCTCATAATCTTGAGACTTTTCTTGGCTGAACTGCCCATCCTTGGAGTGTTATAGGGGCATGTGAAAGTGGAGCTGCCAAGCAATAGAAGCCGCGGGTGGGTGTGTCCTCTGCTCTCCTTTTCTTTGTCTTTGGTTGATGAAAACAACACGGGCAAGGACACCCTGAGGAAAATTAATTGATACTACTGCAGGTCTCAGCAAAGCCCGCAGAGCAGGGCCTGGAGTGATCAAAGGGACATAGGAAGGGACTTGCGCCCACGTTGCTGGAACGGTTTTGATTTCATAGTGTCAGTCGCACATCCCACTGCCAGATGTATTATATAAAAAAGGTGGTGGGTGTGCGGTATACCATATGAGCCTCATTCATGAATGAGCACTTGTTATGCATGACCTGAGAGAAATGGAGTAAGCTGTCAAACACTGGCAAGGGAAGTCAACAGAAATAACATGTGACAGAACAGAACAGTGGTGAAAATAGAAATAGGAATGTGTGTGTTGACTACAGTTGTAATCAGCTTACTTGATTAAGAATTCACTATATCATGTGTTGTGTTTGTCTGACCATTATCAGTCTGGCATCTCTGTTTTTGTATATATTTATTCAAAGCAACTAATCTCCCACCGAGAGAATGTTCGAAAGATAGTTTTCGCCGTGGCCTTTTAGTTCCCTGGTTTTCAAAACCCACACATTTCTGAAAAGCCTCGTAGTAGGAGATTAAGATGAACTAGACAAGATGAGGTTTCAACAATGCCCTCTGCTCTGGTTTGTTTGAAAGCCAGCACAAGGATAGCAGTTTGAGACTGAATGATGGCGAGGAGCGGAATCTGAATTCAGGATGAGTGTCAGGTTAATATTCTCCTGCTCTCTGCCGCAACTATAATTCATTCTCCAATCGCGGCACGAAAAAGAGACATGAAAGCCTTTTCCTTCCCCTTTTCTCTGTTCTCATCAGTCGAAGCCTCACATGCATCCTCTCGATTACCATCGCTCATCTTTCCTCTTTTGTTTCTCCCCATCGTGTCCCCATTCAATCCATTTTCATTTCCCCCCTCAGTTCCCTTTACAGCTGCTTTCATTTCAACCCGATCTCTCAATCTTCCACAACCCCTATTCTACACCCATCTCAGTCTTTTCACCAGCTCTCTGACAAGCTCTGTCTCACTTCCTCCACCTGTCTGTCATCTCTCTCCCTTTTCTTTCAACCTTCCGTTCTTTATCTTCCCAGCAACTGCTCCCTTTTCCAGAGTCCCCCCCCCCCCCCCCCGTCTTTTCTTGGCATATTTTGTCTTTCTTTCTCAAAACCTTTGCTCTGTCAAATGCACCGTCTGTCCCTCTCTCTCCCTCCGTTCTTAGCAATGCCCTCTACGGACCAATTAAGTTCTCCAGCTTGATGTCTTTTCCAACCCTGCACAATTGGGCCGACTGGACAGTTCAAGTGGTTCAAGGGCACACAGACACACGCACACACACACACAAGTTAGATTTAACAATGTGGCCTCGAAACCTATTGGCGTTTTTAAAGCATGTTTGTGAATCTCAATCTCTTTGAGCTCTTCGCTGACCCACCAAAGAACCTTATCTATGCACACTCTCAGCCAAGGGACCTCATTTATAATAACATGTTTGGACTCATCTTCCCCCGAGCTCATCCCAGGATCGCTTCCGCAAAAAAAACTGCTTGCTTTTTCAATTCAAAACAATGTAAACAAGCTGGGAGTGCTTTGTATTAGTGTACTGTGCAGTGGAAGAATTGCCAAATGAAAAGGTCTGAGTTGAGAAAGGGGCTCTAACACAGCAGAAATTGTTGTTGGTGGAAAAAAAGGGAAAGAGAGGAAGAAAAAAAACTCTCGGGGCGTATTACACAACACACCAGGGTACTGTCACATTTGCGTGCAGCTCATTTCTTTTGCAATACTGGCACTGACACTAAGAAACATTTGTGTGGCAGCCCTGTACACAATGTCAAGCTACCAAGTTAAAATGATATTCAAGGCTTAAAAAGGCTGAAGAATGAATCTCTGTGCATGCACACTGGTATGGTAATGTGATCTTAAGAAGATAATAATGGGTCTAACTTGTGATAATAACAAATAAACCCCCTTAAGTAGAGATTTTCTAGTATGTAATGAAACTGCTTTTTGTTATAGCTTTTTATCACAATAAAGGCACCCATAAAAATAACACTTTCCGCAGCAATGTGACAAGTTTATAAGAAAGACAAATACTATTGTAAAAGCTCCCCCCCAAAAGCACCTGATTGACAGTTCAAGCACTCCGGTTCCGTCTGTTCCTGGCTTCTTTTCTCAGCAGCCAGACAACTACCTGCTGAACACAGATGACAGGCTACCTACCATCCGAAATGTCAAAATCAGTTCACGTTAGCGAGGAGGAAGCCACGTGTCAATTAGCATTACCCAATAAAACAAAGTGATTCAGAGGTGCTCAATAGATCGTGATTGGGGGTGAAAAAGCAAAGCAGAAGCTGAGAAAAAAAGTGTCTTTAAGATGTCATAATGTCAAAAAAGGGAGGGTTTGTCAAATTTAAACTGGCGTTCTGAATTAAAAGAGCCATCAGTGCTTTCACGCTGAAAGCCAGCAGTCACAATAGCGCCATTAGCACATGGAGGGTGAGGCTGAAAATGGGTTAGATATGCGTTAGCTCTGTACAACACCACATTAGCTCTGAAATGAAACAATGACTGTGGAGGTTAAAGTCCAGGCTTTCAGCTTCAATTTGAGCGCCTTTACACCTACATTAGATGAACAATTGAGGGATAGTAACCCCTTTTATACACTATACCCCAATTTTACAGGACAGAAACTAACTGGACAAGTTAACATAAGTTTATTCAATATTTGCTGACAAATGAGTTGCAGTCAATGACTGGCTAAAGTTTGCAACCCATGGTATAATTTCTGGTAAGGCTCTACCAGGTCTGAGCTGCAGCAATTTTACTCCCTGTGCAAAGGTCTAGCTTTCATTTCAAAATATAATATATTTTTGTGATTATTTTTGCACCAATTTGTGCCTTTTTGCATCAGTTTATGGTGGATATGTCTTTAATTTTGCAAAAATTATTAAGGGGAAAGTTTCCCCCGCGTCTCCTGCATCCATCCTGAAATCTACTCCTACGTCCCGGTATCTGTTGGAGGCATTCCCCCCTCAGTCTGGTCTTCAGGAAGTAAAACTCGGCAAAGCTCAACTGGATTGAGATCAGGTGAGAACATTCATTCTACTTGGTTGCAGTATTGTCCTGATCCATTTTCTCCTTCTTCATTGGCTTACAACTAAAGGGAAATGTATAGAAAAAGGTGATTAACCGTATGCTATTCACCCAGCATGGATGCAAAGACAATCAAAAACCCTTAAAGCTGAGAAAACTCTTTAAGTTATACTGCAATTGTATTGTGGTAAAAGAAGACTCAAATGCCGTTCTTCATTAAGCAATTTGAGTTCTGTGTGTGAAAGGTGGACTCCAGGAGTAATTGCAAACATGAGTGTGAACTAAGGGGAGCCAGGGGGAGCTTTTCTCCTCCTAATAAGAAATGAGCTCCTCTTAAAACATAAGGGAGTCTCTCAGATACTGGCAATATGTTGCCATGCATTCCTATCCTTCTTTATCTTTATTATAATGGATCCTGCATGTAGTTAGGCTGGCTTGTGATACATGACCTTCACATTTGGTGTCCTAATTTTACCAAGAAATCATCGTGCTTATCTGTACGTGATGGTAACTTTAACCAGTGTAGATGAGGATTCGATTGCTTGTGGGCAGCCTGGCATGTTTGACCTATACATGTCTCATTAACTATAGAATATGGAATATCACTCTGCAGAGAGCAGCAAGAGTCAGAGTCAGTTCTTTGAAGTTTCTTTGAAGCACATGCAACCCATAGTAGCTGAATGCATACACTGAGTGGCTAATCCTGAAAATCTGCCGTCTATCAACAGTATCAAAGATCAGGCTTGGAATAATGGAAATTTAAAGGCTGGTGTTTTCTGTATTTTACCCAAAGGTAAACTACCTAAAGGAATTGTTGACTACTGCTTATAAGCAGTTTCACCAGTGAAAGTGAAAGCTGTTGATACTGTATTATTTGTAGGGCTGCCCCCTAATAGTCGACCAAACGTTCGTCAATCAAAAGGAAGGTCATTAGTCGGCAAGAAATTCCCACACTGGTGGACTGTGTGGGAATTCATTTGAAAGAACAGACAAGCTCAGCAGTCAGACAGGAGTCACAGCCGACAGATATCTTTCCCTTCTTCTGTAAATATTCAGTCTGATAAATACGGAAAAGTTGATCATGTTAGTGCAGGGCTACCCAGAGCTTTACATCTGTCCAATGGACGATAGGCCTACACACTTATAAAAATCGCCTGGAAGAAGATCAGCTCTGCACTCAGGATTGCAAGTAAAGGGGCTATTATACCGAGCTAATTAAGGTTGCTTAGCAACCTCAGATGCAACCTGCCACCATGCTCTTGAAAGCTGGCACAGAAAAGGCACAAGAGTAGTGCCCAGCGCTCGGCCTCGCATTTTCCAGGCGGTTAAAGACACAGCATTTGTACAGCCCCTAATTTCCAGGGCTGGTACTGTACCTGCTGTTATTCCACAGGCTAGTTAATAGCATGTCGGGCAGGAAATCCAAAGTGTGGGATCATTTTGAGAAGGTGAAGGACGAACCCAAGGTGATATGTAAACTCATCTTCATTGGTCAACTACAAACATGACGTATCATCTGAAACATAGAAGTAGCTACATGCCCATTAGCCCACAGCGTCATTAACAGGCGGCTCGCTCAGTGTGTGACGTGCACTTGTAGATAAAATATAGGCCTATATTAATGAAGGTTCATTAGTACGGTTTTGTATTTCTCTGCAACGTAGCACAGTGTTAACAATATTACTGATACTATTCTTTCTCACACCTTCAACTCATAATTTAATAATATCATAAACATGCAGGTGACTAGTCGACTAATGGGCCCTAAATGATGACTAGTGGTTGACTAGGAAAATTCTTAGTCAGGAGCAGCCCATGATTTCCGTGGCTTCCTCTTGGATGCATGCTGCTTAGTGTCTGGCACCTGGATAGATAGATAGTGGTTAAAGTAGTTGGACAGATATTTGGGAGCCTCATTATGAACCATTTTATATTAAAGTCCCAACTGTGGCTCCTAATGAAGATATAAAATCTTTTGAAATGGGTCACAAATGTATAGCCTGGCTTAATAAAATAATTATAATAATTTAATGAAACAGCTGGGCACATGGCTCTTCGCAAACGTCATCAAACATAATAAATAATGCAGACTAATACACATTTGGTGTGCAAAACTTCAATACCCATTGGGCCAGCCATTAGAAATTATGGACAGGGGACAAACATTTTCAAACTACACCACCAGTCTTGTAGTAGCACAGCCCTTTGCATGCTCCAGGTCATCTGTGCCATCTAAACCCCCCTGACAGTGAACTTGATGCCTATGTTTTACATAATAAAGAAGCAGGTCCCCCAGTGTGACTGCCTAGCTCTGTGATGTGTTTGAATGTTTCTGAACAACCATAGAGCACAGATAAACAAAATATATCAGGCTATGAATCCGCAGTAGAGATCAGTTCATTGTTGACATGAAGAAAAATATTGAATATTGCCAGCTTTATCCCTTACAGATCAAAACTTTAAGCTTGTCGTTGGTTTCATTTCAAATCCAGCCTGAAGTTGAGTCTAAACAAAACAAAACATATCTCTATCCTTATAATATCTGACTGACTCTTGCCAGAAATCATCGTCGACCCCTCTGGAAACATGATGCTGCAGGCCCAAACAATGAAACATCAGCGATGGTATGTGTCCAACTGATAATCCCAGTCTCTCGCACCATTGTCTTTCCTCAAACATCCAAGCCAGAGCCGCTCGTAGGCGCCAACGCCAGAGACATACTGTACAATATCATCGCATTTTGTGCAGAGACAGACGTCTGCAACAATAACAAACAGCTACTAGAATTCTGGAAAATATCACCCAGAGGCTGGCAAACTTGTAATTTGGAAAGTCAGACTGTGAAGGAAACACCAAAGCTAATCTCTTCCAAATGCCTTGAGTCACGAATAAGCCAAATCTATATTTAGTCTGAGAGTTTTAATTCCAGGCCCTGGTGTGATGTCACATCATCGATTTCCTCTGCGTGCCTCTTGGAGCAGACAAAGCTCCCACAGCTATTGTTTGTTTATTTACTTTGGGCTTTTTTTTTTTGCTTCGTCATGACTGAAAAAAGAGAGATACAGAGGAAGGGTGAAGGAGATGATAAGACTTGGAGTGAGACAGTTATACAGAGAGGCACATAATATGGGCGCATCCTTGCACACACGCACGAACACACACAGAGGCCATCAGCCTAATTACTAGCGACAGGGAGGGAGCTAAGGGAAACAGCTACAGCCATGGCCACTTCCACTGTGGTGCACCGTTGGCAATATGCCCTATTTATGCATTTAACACACAAGCACACATGTGTATATATATAAACACACATACACGTGTGAATGCGCAGAAACAAACACACAATACAGGCGTGTGGAGAGAAACACGTGCAGAGAGACGGAGAAAGGGAAATGACATGGTTGGTAGTGCTATCTATTACAGTGATTCAGCACCATGGACGGAACCACATGTGCCGCAATAGAGATAAAACAAAGACACATTTGCTCGCTCTCTTTTCCATGAACACACACACTGGAGCGAAGCCAAGTCCTGGGGCACAGGCCTTCTGAATCTTTTAATTGGATGCGTGTTTTGACAGGCTAATCTCAAGAACAGGACACAGTCTGCCCACCAGAGTCTTTCTATATTCACATGAATTCCGCAGAAGTGCACCTCTAATGACCTGAGTGACACATTTATCCAGTTTTATAATCGTCCGCTGGATCTGCATGTCTTCCTTAGTCACATATATACATACATACATGACTCCCTACACATATGGAAGTCTTCAGAGGTCATCTACAGTGCAGCATCTCCGGGGCCATTAGGTTGTCAGCTGCTGTTATCATCCCTGTTGGAACCAGTTATTTTATTCATTTACCCCTTGATTTGTCCCTTTATTTATTCACCTATGTATTTATGCATTTACAGTGTTTATTTTTGGATTTTATTTGGCATTTATTAGCATATGTATTTCTTTTTATCACTGTTTATTGGTGCTTTTTTTTTTTTTTTTTGCTATTTCCAGCATACAGAAAAATTCATTAATTCCAGTTCTGCTGCAGGTACAAGTTCCTCTGGCCTCTTCAGGTTTATAATGGTGATGGCTCCTTCAGATGTAATTTGGACTGGAGACTGCATTGGGCTGGAAGTCCCAAGGACACAATGGAAGACACCTCCTAAAGAGTCTGAGCTAAGATTCTGTGGAAATCCCAGAACCAAACTGACAAACACTTGATGGATAACCAACCAGACATCGTGTTGATTGAAGGCAGTGGTGACAGATGTAGCTATCCCGAGCGAGGGACAGGAGAAGCTCGAAAAATACCAAAGGCTGAAAGAGGAGCTAGAAAAGATGTGGGGACAGTGGTAATCGGAGCAATCAGGGTTGTGACCCCCAAACTGGGAGAGTGGCTCCTGCAGAAGTACAACATTTGAGGTCTCTGTTCGGAAGAGTGCAGTCCTAGGAACAACTAAGATACTGCGCAACTCCTAGTAAAATAACGTACTATACGAGCTGACTTTATCATCTGAAAGTAAAGTGGATGGTGGATGCTGTGTCACCTTGGCAAGTCACCTAGAAGAGATGCCTGCCAAGCTGCAGACCACTATTCAAGGCCGTAGACTGTATAGATTATGGACGTAGTTTCCGTGACGTCACTCATTGGTTTGTGGACCGCCATTTTGGAGCCTCTATTTCGGCATTTCAGTCACTGACATATTGGTTCTTTAAAGGGCCAGTGTGCAATATTTAGCATGGTTTATTGTCAATCTGAATCTGAATCTGAATATTCTACCCATTAATATGTTTATACAAGTGTATAATCGCTATAAAATTCGTTTGGTTTTCGTAGCCTTATAATTATGCTTTTATATATATATATATATATATATGTATAGCAAGAGCCTTGCTTTAGAGAGGTCACCATCTTGCGCCGCCATGTATGTACGGCAGACCGAGCGGACAATCCAGCCAGCCAGAGAACGCGTTTTGCGTGTATAAATTAACCAACGAAGACAGCAGAAGGAAGGAAGGAAGAAGGAGGAGGAGGAAACAGCAGAGAGTGTTAGTAGTTCGTCGATAGAGAGTAGTGAAAAGTTTTTTTGGTTATAAAGTTTGCGAATGGACCACACTTACCACGCAACAGGAGAGAATGAACCCGAACCGTCATCTGCGAGGAAAAGAAGATGCAACTTCACTCCTTGTGATGCACTCTCTGCGGCGCTTTTCCTCCTGATGATATATCTCCCCAACAATGGTAGCAGTAGCACCGAATCCCATTCTGTGCATTCAGCCTCTCTTCTCGCCCACTCAGCATCAAACACATGGAGTTCCTCATCTGTATGCTCCGGCTCAAACAGGTATGGCTCTGGGTCTGTGTCCGCTACAAGAAACTCTTCAAAATCGCGTTCAAAGTCGTCCATTGCAGCTACTATAGTCCGGAGATATTGCTAGGCTAAATAAACAGCTGAGCTCTGTTTACTGGCTACACTGTCAGTCAGTGTGCGGGCTGGAGATTGGTGGAGCAGAGGGGGGAGGGGGTCCCCACTTAGTATGGTAAACGAGTATGTGTGTATGAAGTGTGTCTGTTACGCTAGAAGAGTCAGAGTTTGGGACAGAGTCTTTTACCCCCTGGAGTGTTACTGGAGTTTTTGGAGTGCTCAAATAAACTGGCCTTTTTCCCGAACGCTCCTCTGGTCTCCTGCTCGTGAGTGATTCATTACAATATCGTAACATGGTTTAGATTTCTAAATAAATATTCACCTCGTCGCTAGATAGACCTACTCCTGAAAAACTCGTGCGCAAGGCTTTTTGTCCCTACGAGGCCTCCGTCATTTACCCGACGGGAGGGGTGAGCGAGTGAGCCCTGCAATCTAGAATTTGACCACTGATGTCACTGTTTTCAACCCATTTTACACACTGGCCCTTTAAGAACTAGAAGTGACCATATTTGGACGAGAGGTTGGAGCTGTTGAGGAGTGAGAGGTGGATCTGACTCATAGACCATGGCGACACCTCACAGACAGCCTGTCTGTAAATATGCTTCTGTATGTACCAATGCTGTTTTTGGTACCACGCTGTAAACATGTCTATTTCTGCGGTAAAGTTGGTCATTTTAACAAGGGGGTCTCTGGGGATTTACTTTGTTTTGTGGGCGTTCGATGAACTACAGTTTTCGGTACTCCTGCATTGGCTTCATTTTTCAGCCTTGGAGGTTCCTGTTTGTTGGAGACCAACATAAAACAAAACTAATTGTACTGTAGCAAGTCGTTGCTGTGTATCCAATCGTTGTTTTTCAAGCTAGGATAGTGTCCAAGGTGGTTATTTTGAGCCCAAACATGATCTTTTCCTAACCTTAACCAAGTAGTTTTTCCTATGCCTAAACCTAACCACACGTTAACGACAAGGCTGTTGAAATGTAAAGGAAAGTTTTTGTACAAAACATAATTACTTTCAAATGCAACATATCTGTGGTTTGCAGAAAGGTACAATTCCTTCCAGAACATCTGCCAAAGTACTCAAAATGGCTTCTGTTATAGTTCCCGCTGCAATAGGTGCCACTGTGATCACATATTGCCATGACACACACACACACACACAACATGAAAATCAGGTGTCACTGCTGGTAAATATGTCCCCATCCAACCTGTCCAAGAGATAAATACAATAAAAGCTGTGACGAAGAGTAAAGGTGGGTAACTACACTGAAATCAACTATGCAGGTTGTTCTTTAGAGAAGAGAGGCATCAGTGAACAATGGCAGAGACAAACCCTCTGGTATTCAACATTGTGACGCTAACACACGCACAATTTATTTCCTGGCAATGGCTTCACAGACTTTAAACTAGAGCACATCTGAGAGAAGTGACGTCCGTTCACTGCATTCAGCTGGTAATACAAAAAGGTTTTAGAGACAGCCAGTGCAGCGCCGGCACAGGCTGTACCAACCATCAAAGCTTTACCAAGTTGTCTGTACACAGCATGCAAACTAAAGTTAAACACACTAAACTGGACACTTTATCTGTACAGTTATGTGTCAATGTGCAAGATCCTCATTGCTTTGACTGTGTCTTCATGTTTGCAGTCTTGTATCTACACCAGACCTCCTAGAAATAACACAACAATCAGTAGGTTTTATGGCGATTTTCTGCACCATCACTTCTCTTTGTCTGTTTAAGCTCTAGCTCCAGCTCATGCTAATTAGCCGTTGCTCTTTACTTTCTTCTGTTCATTTTTCCAGGTACATTCAGAGAAAAGCAAAGGTCAAATCTTTCATTTGCAGCCTTGAACAAACATGACTGACAAAGCAACATAAAAGGTTTTAATTGATAAGAAAACAGAGCAAATTTGTACTTCAACTTGCTTGTTTTAGGGTGTAGCTACTCTTTAAGAGGGCATGCTGCTGCTGCACAGCTTATCTCACTGTCATTGGTGTCATTATGGAATAACAATGCAGTGCACACCTCCAACATAATAAAAAGAAAGTGAGGGAGTAAAAAGAAAGAAAAGGGGGCAGAGAGAGACTCCTCCTCACAAATTATCGCTTCTGCTTTCATGGCATGGGAGGGTGGTTTATTTGTTTCACTTCCATTGTCAGAGACGGAGGAGAAAAAAGAGCGAGCGAGAGCGGGAGATAAGGGACCAACTGTAGGGAGAAGATGTACTCTGTACAACGACTGAATAAAAGCTGGGAGATTTGGACAAGGATTTCTCCCTCCCGTTCCGTGTTGCATTAATTCAAAAGCTTTGCTCTGTTTACCGAGAATGCACTGACATTTTCTCCTTGCAGCCTTTGTCGTGCTGTCACACAATCACAGCCTTGGATGTAACACAGTAATTATTAAAAGTCAATATTGAAAAGATCATCATGCAAATTGGTGTGTGCATTAGAGGTGATGCAAATTCTATTAACATAATTTTCTTCAAAAAGAAAAATGGTCATGGGTGTCAATCATTTGGTTTTGACGAACTGTAACCTTGACACCTCTAAGGGCCTTGCCAATCAAAGCCATTTAGCAATCACACATGCCACAGGCGACGTAGCACTGACATGTAATGGACATGACGGCACATATGTGTCACTGGCGTCAAACTGCAATGTAACCATGCTACAGGCAAACTATCTAATCGCCTTTTTTCACCCTCTCTTTTATCTCAAACTCCCATAGTCTGGCACTATTGGCAAGTTGGCAGCTAATGTCCCACCCAGAGGAAAATACTTGGGAGGACAATCTCACAGCTGGTGGGAAAACAACGCTTTTATCTGACTGAAATTGGTCAATTAGCTCCAAATAAAGTCAAATATTTCCCGGCTTCCTCCAGGGGTTATGGATAAAGAAGTGAAAAGAGAAGAAGAGACCTTGATTTTGCTCATTTAGGACATGCGATGATTTTTAATTACCCAATGGAAGGAGTCTTTTATTGAGCTACACGGCTCCACACTGTCACCTGTCCTCTCTAATTGCGCGTCTTCACTCCTGAGGGGAGTTGGAGGGGAATGTAATTACATTGAGATCAATAGTCAAGAGTCGACGATGACACAGTAACGATTCATATTATATGCAGATTGATTCATTTCCTGGACATTGTTTGGTTTAATTTAATGGAAGTCTACAAGCTCAAGGGGGGAAATTCTCTCACATTCGGGGAACAAGACTATAAAGACAATTATATGGGCAGGTTTAATTGTCTGGGAACTATATGGACTGATTAAAACCACAGTTAGAGCAACTTACTCTGGGTTTTGGATGATTATGGAGTCGTGCTGGACACTTGCAAAGACTGATATTTCTGTTATTCGGAAGGCTTTGCAAACAGAGCCTTACTGATGATTGGGAAAAGCATTTTAGCTAAAAGAATACTGTAAATAAAAGAAGCAGAGGAAGACGAAGAGCCTAAAGCCACGCTGGCAGCTCTGTGAAGCTGTAATGCTCAGTGACATAACTAATGGATTTCTCTTCCTTATTAAGTTATGGACTCATTGAAATTTTGACTTGATGAAATAAACCATGAACAAGGACAAGTCATGGGATCGCAAAAGGATGTAGAATATTAGGATTTATCCTCCAGGGAGCATGATATCGGCACCACATTTGTGCCTATCCACCTTGTAAATGTAGAGGGATGTCAATGGTTAACCATTCATTGGTTAATCGATGGGAATTTTTTTGATCAGTTATGCATGTTAATCTATAGGTTTACTTTGCTGCCAGCAACCCAGGTCTGGTGGGAGCTAGCTAGCCGCACTACTCATTCAGTGATTACTGTTAGTAATGCTGTCCCAACCCAAAAGCATTGCTGTGGAAACATTGTGCCCACCCTCTGGTGTACCCCCCTTCATAATTTCACCAGTTAGCAAGCGGCTATTAACTCTGTTGGCACTTTTAGCAGCGTCAGCATGGCTACTGGTGCTGACATAGTTATCAATGCTAAAGCAATTTTGCCGCTTACTCACTGGGGCTACCTGCTTGGAGATCAGACGGTGGCCACCGTGTTTCTGCAACAACACCATCCTGGCACAGTGGCATTAACCAACAATAACTGAAGATGAGCAGGCTACTAGCCAGCTTCCACCCGAACCAGGTGGTGCACAGTACAAAGTGGCTAGCTAACCAGTGGAGACCTGAGGGTGGGCAGTGGGCACCATGTTTTCCCATGCTAGTCATAAGCCCCTTTTACACTGCCAGATTTTCGGCAAATGTTGGGCCGTTTTGCCAGCGAGCTGTGAGCGTTTAGACACACAGAGCTGGATTGGCGAGTTGATCCGAGGTGCCCACGTGCGACCCACTGCTGGTGGATAAACAGGAAACAGCTGATAGCAGGAATTAGCTAGCAGCTAGTAGCAAGAGAAACGCAAACCTGACAGACACTGTAAAGATGAGCAACTGAGGAGACAAGGAATTGTGCGCTCTCCTTGTCCTCACAAACAAAGAGGCCATTAACCATCAGATGACGGGGACGGCGAAGAACGGCTGATTCATGAGAGAATTGCCGAATTACTGACCAGCCACGGCTTCCTTCCCACGTCACTGTTTATGTCACATGCTGAGCTACACGTTTTGTCACTTGCTCACGCCCCCCATTGTCCTGAAAAAGGCACATTCTGTATAAACAAAAGTAGGTAGGCAGCATTTGGCCGCACTGCCCGATTTTGTTTTTATACTGCCAATGCTGAAAGAAGACTGATTGGGCTTTCCTGCAAATTTGCACAATTCCTGTCTCAAAAGGGCTACTGACTATATAATATAATTGAAGTAGTTACCACCGTAACATCACCCCTTGGTTTGTAGATATCTGTTTGGAGCCCGAGGGGATATCAAAGAGAGAGAACAGGCTGTAAACATGTTTATTTCTATTGTAAAGTTGGGCATTTTAACATGGGGGTTTATAGGAGCCACCCTCAAGTGGCCATTCACTGAACTGCAGTTTTTGGCACTTCTGTGTTGGCTTCATTTTTCATTTGTCATTCTTTCACCCCAGCTAGCTGTCTGTCTGTCAGCAAAGTCAATAGAAAATAAAATAAATGGTAAGATATTTACAACACAAAAAAATGAATAGTTCACCACATAAATACTTAGTGCTTTGAAATACGGCACCAAAGCTCACTGAGTCATTTCAGTGCTGGACTAAAAAAGGTCTTTTATATTTACTACCTTTTACGAGGGAAAGTGGTATCCCTTGCAGAGATATTTCACTGACCTGCTGGTGCCAATACACTGCTCAAAAATGTTTGCATCAATAGATAATTGCTTGTGTAGTCATATCAAATATTTCCATGTGTGTTCAGGCCGTGTGATGCTACCTTTGAGAAACTATGCAACACACCTTTCAACATTTCCAACTGTCCAACACAGTTATGGTGAAAGAGATCAGCCATTGTCTTTGAAGGCCACTGAGGATATGTAAGAGTGTCTACCAGCGACTTTAAAGTGCAAATAATCTACAGAAATACATTCTGTATGGCAGACAGACGATGTAATGTAGCTGCCGCTGAATGCTTGTCAGCTTTTACTGACACCACCAGTGCATGTTCAAAGCAGACATCTATAGTAAAATGCCACACTCGAAAACAATGAAAAGGATGGGTCCTTCGAGTGGCTGAGTCATTTCACAATGACACCGGGATGGAAGCGAGGGAGAAAAAAGAAGGAGGGAAATAAACAGCAAGTGACAGAAACAGAAAGGGAACAGCAGACATGTCGAAGAAGTGAAACAATGGGACATGTCAGAAATAGATGAAAGTTGCCTTGCGTGACTTCAGGTTTTTATGAAGTGCGTGCCCCAGAGACAGTGACACCAATCCCCCGTGCCCAAGAGGAGACGGAGTTTCGCAAAAAAGGCAGTGACCGGCCGCAATCTCACCACAGAGATCGGACCTCTGTGTCCCAGCAGATGACTGGAAAAGGTCTGTTTGTCAGAATGGGTTTTTCGGTCCAGGACCATTTCAGCCAAGCATCCATTACTGAATTCATGCAACATTAAACTGGCAGTAACCCAGCTGGTCACTTTCTCCGTCTGAATGAGACACCAGAGCGAAAACCCTTTGGGGAAATGTACTCTGGAAAAGGTGCAGCATGATAAATGAAGCAATAATATTTGGCGTGGACCAATGTTTGGCCAAAACAGGGAGCTTGATTTCATTAGAATTTTTCAGCTGCACTAAACAGCCTCTGGTGGACTATTCTCTGTGCAAGATCCATTTAAAGGGCATTTAAAATGGAACAGGGAAACATTTAACAAGAATGTCCTCTGTTAACCAACAAAGATTTATCTCTTACACAGGACCTGTGTGAGGAAGCTTCTTGGGATTGTCCAGTGTTATGTGGAACAAAATGTTTGTGGTTTTGCACAAAAATACACAGAATGCATGTTTTATTTATATAAAATATGACCTGAGACATTTGTAGGTGCTTAAGCTTTTACACGAATACTAGGGGTGACTATGACTTAGACAAATGCTTTGTTAGGGCCTTTGCACATCTTTGACACATATTTGTTTTCTGGTCTCTGTCTTCTGCCTCAGCTAAATCACAGTGATCACGCTGCTCCTCCACTCCTCACAAGTGGAGAGCGAAACCACTAGCTATCAACCGAGGCGCAGAGGACACAGGCGAGAGCCAGGAGCTCCAGCTTCTCTTTATCCCATCCCCCACCTCTTGAATTAAGGGCATTCGGGAGAGTGGAGTGTTTGGATCCCCAGCCGCATTTACGTAGAGGCTTTTATTCCACCAACATTCAGAATAAGAGCCCAGCAAGGACTGAAATGCTCAAAACACCTCAGTCAAATGTGTCTCAGAGCAAGACACTTGATGCAACCAAAAGGAAGGAAATTACTTCCAAGGTCGAATTAGAAGTATCATGTTTCAATCTCCATCAGCATTATACAACAAAAATAAGAGCTTTCAAATGTTATGCTGCTCTGAGTAAAAAGTTATTTTCCTAGCCAAAGTACAAAGACTCCACACTGCCAATGTAGGACACTCACTGTCTTTCATTCTGAATGTTTCTATACCTCTGATCTCTGGTTCTCTGTGGCTGTCATCTCTCCCAGTTTGTTTACTTCATTTTTATTTAATTCTTTTTATATCGCTGCTGCTCCTCACGCTCATTTTAAAACTGTTTCAACACACAGATTGGTGACAATGTTATCAAAAAAGCACTGACCTTTTGTCAAGTTATGGACGGTCTTCTCACAGTCCACATGTACTAAAAATGTACCTGTACAGGTCCATATATATATATATATATATATATATATATATATATGTATGTATATGTATATGTGTACCTATATCTACCTATATATGTATGTGTATATATATATATATATATATATATATATATATATATATATATATATATATATATATATATATATATATATATATTTATATATACAAATTGTGACAGCAGTGGGAGGCAAGGACTCTATAAAGACTGGTCCCTGGTGGGAAGCTGCTGCTGTGTGTGTATGGGGGCCACCACTTGTTCAGGTAGGGGAGCTTGTTGTCAGATAAAATCCAAGCTGTCAGTCACAGTTACCTGGGAAGCTCTCACTGGTCTGTCTCTGTGCAGTAGGCTGCAATCAGACACAAGATGTCTACCGTGTTATTTTGTCCATCTGAACCTAAATTCGGTCCACTGCCTTTAAAATGCACAAGAGTTATATTCGTCCGCAGCTCCCATTGTCAGAATCTGACAGTTATTCTTGCAAATGTTTGCATAGCGGCTTGAGGAAGTGACACTTCAATTTTTGTAGCTTACTTTGACAAAAAGGCTATTATGATACAGACAGCTAATAAGTCTATATAGTCGAGTGATTTTGTTTTTATAGTGTTTTTTTTCTTTGACCATAAACTGGTGACATTAAAATTTTTCACCAGGTGCAGGTAATTCACTTTCCAAGATAAAGGCACACACAGGACCAGGGCCATTTCTGCTATCATAATGCCCTTGTTCAGACACACACTGGCACCAATGTTGGGAAGGGTACTTTTGAAATGTGATAGGTTACAGATTACTAGTTACAGTTAATGACTTTTTGATTAGGGCAAAGACATGCAAAGCAACATAATGAGTGTCACATTCTACATATAATTTATTCGGATGTAACTCCTTTGTAATAACCAACTAGTCCATTCCCATTGAGTGCACAGTTGCCCACGTACAGTTTCACATGGTGTGTGTTTGGGATACAGGTCATAGGAAATTGCAGATGAAATAGTCAACTGAACCCATTAAGAAGAGCAATGTATTCAGACAGAGTTTTTGTGAATTTGATAGTACGATTGCTTTATTGAAAGTACAGTAGTACCATTGCCAATAGTGGGATAGTTAGTGGGCTAAAACTGTACATTAGTAGTTGAGGTAAAAACATTGGTCCACAGGGGGAGCCACAGCGATCGGTCGCATTTGAGCCATTTTTAAGCATTTTTCTGTTGTTATAGCGCCACCCAGTTGCCAATTAGAGTTAAATTTCTCCAGTCACCTTGAGGCGTCCTGTTCTACATATCTACCAAGCTTAGTAAAAATCCATATGGCGGTTAGGCCTAGATAACAAATTAGCTCTGTAGTGCCCCCATTTTGTTTGATGGGGTCAATAATGGAGGGGTCCCCTCAGATTATGTGTGGTCATATGCCTACAAAGTTGCGTGGTGATGGGTGAAACCCTTGAGATGTTAAACACCTCTATGTGATGAGCCACGCCCTCCACAATATTCATTGCCTTATAGAAGCTCAGTTTTAGTAAGTTTTCCAACTTTTGCCAAGAGGGAACTTTAGATATTGGTCCCTAGATTATGTTCACCCAGTGTCATGCAGATCGCTCAGACTTCCTGGGAAGAGATCGATTTAAAGTGTTCAAAATTCAAAATGGCGGAAAATCTATATAACCGGAAGTTATGGGTTCTTGAGGCAAATCTGTTCCTCATGAGGAGAAGCATCTCTGTGAAAAGTTTCATGTCTCTACGACATACGGGGCATGAGATATGCCCATTCAAAGTTTGTAATTTCAATCGGTTGCTATAGCGCCCCCCTTTGGCCAGGTTGATGTAATATTGCTTCATTCGCATTCTCCCATGACCCTCTACCACTGTGCCAAATTTCACATGGATTGACCAAGTCAGTGAGGAGAAAAATGTTGAACAGAGACACACACAGACAGAGTTTTCGTCATTATATAGTAAGATATTTGGAATTGATTACAGTAACATTTATTTTGCTATTTACTCCCTTATATGTAACTAGTTACTCCCCAGTGCTGACTGGCACCCCTGAGGGGTTGATCTTTTCATAGTCAAATCATTTCTTGATAGTTTACTTTAATTTATTTTCACTCAAGTTCTGGTCTGCGTTATGTCATCAGCAACTCATGGGTGTTTTCTGACCAAAGGAACATTTTTTCATATTTCTAATAACACAGTTCCAACAGTCCCCTCTTGCTTTTGTGTCCACACCACAAGAGGGACTTTTGGAGCTCCCAATTCAGAGTCGGTACCATCCCAGCACAAGAGGAACATGAGCCAGTGCAGCACTTGCAATCACCATTTTCAAGAACACATTACACAACAAACAACATAATACAAAAATACAGCTCGTGACAAAGAGAAAAAAAAAGGAAGACAGGAAGGAAACACAAACACGTGGACCGACAGTGAAGGCCAAGGTTTACTGAGCATATATGCATGGTGCAAATAAAACACAATTGATAGCCAACTCATGCGTTCCTATTGGCAGTGTGAATGCAAACAGTAAAAAGCCCTTGAAGGTATGAAGTTCTTGGGGGAGGGGGTCCCCAGCAGGCACTTCCTGTCAGAGAGTCCGCAACTGTTAAGTCTGAAAAAACCTATATAGTTGTCTCTCAATTAGTATCTTTACATGTATACTATAGTGTCCTTGTTTCATCCTGGTTTTAATGATATTTGGGATGATTGAGCATGGAAGCAACCTTTGTTATATAGTTTTGTTATAACCACATAATTACATAATAACACAGCCAAGTTGCCAGACGAAAATGTTGGCATTGTACGTTTCTGCAAACCACTAATAGGTTACATTTCATATATATCATAGCATAGTGTGTGAGCTGACTTTGTCATGAGATGGAGGGAATGGTGGATGGCGTGGCACCTAGGAAAGATGCTCACCAAGCTGCCGATCACTGCGGTTTCTGGTGAGGCATCGCTACGTTTCTTGCAGGGATAGTGCCACAAAAATGGTTGTGTTTTTAACATTGTTTCCCTTTCCAGCAGGGATTGTGCCACCAAAACCAGGTAATTTAAGCCAAAACATGATCTTTTTTTCTTACAATAACCAGGTGGTATTTGTGCCTAAACCTAACCTCAAATTGACTGCAGTGTTACTGAAACTTCAAGAAAGGTGAAGTTTCAACATACGTGTCACACAATACTGTACAAATTTGTAGTTTGCAGAATGCCACCATTTATC
This sequence comes from Epinephelus lanceolatus, assembly GCF_041903045.1. NCBI lineage: Eukaryota > Metazoa > Chordata > Actinopteri > Perciformes > Serranidae > Epinephelus > Epinephelus lanceolatus. The sequence goes on along the minus strand of NC_135757.1, from coordinate 11,456,167 downwards.
CTGCCATTTGGGTTGTAGTAAAACGCATGCAAAAACACACTGACCAGTCCCTGTGACTATTTTACAGGAAGTTGTCCAGCTGTCTGGTGTGGGACTGATTAACTACGACATGACTCAGAATAACATGAGTCAGTGTAACAGTTGTGTCTTGTCCTGTTTTTTGGCACATTAGTAACCCACCTGCTTATTCACACCCCAGTATGTATGATTGACCAAATAAACTGCATAGGCCACAAAATAAGTAGTATCCACATGTTTCTATTAATATTATGGCGAAGAGCATAAGCTCCAAATAGACTGTCACCAGATGCAACCACAGTGCTCATCTATGTGTAATAATGGCCCGGCACTCCACACATTTTTTTAGTAATTCCACACCACACCATTACAGCCTTATTATGATTATTTCAGTCGATTGCTAAGGTTTTTATGGCTCTCTCACAATGCATACATTCACACAACATGACTCATGTGTCGGACTGTGAGCAGCTGTGAGATTGTGCAAAGCAAACACAGAAGATCTGGTATGACCAGCAGGCCTGACAACAAAGTCCTCCTGTATCTCCCTCTTTTTTTTTTAACAGCAAGCTGCCAAATCCTAAAGAATGACAAACAGCATATGTCATAACCGACACGGTGGACAGACAGGAAGACTGCAGCGGTTTTACAGTATCTTAGTGGGGGAGGTGAACATGGCCTCTCAGACTGGTTTGAATGCAGGCTTGTTTCCATGTGAATAGTAAATGGTAAAAGGACTGCATTCATATGGTGCCTGTCTACCTTACTGGCCAAAGAACTATACAATTTGCCTTTCATTCACCCATTCAAACGCACATACACACACGGATGTTGGCGGAGCTGCCATGCCAAATGCTGGCCTGCCCATTGGCGACAACAGCCACCCCAGGAACAACAACCTCTCAGCTAGCAACCTACATGCTAAAACATCTTTTAATGTTTTTTTTGGTTTTTCCTTTGCAGGGATTTGGCCATTTTGATGCCAGGGCTCACCTCTCAGCACACAACTGTTCCACCAAAATCAATTCCCTCTTGACTATTTTGCAAGTACTCTTTTGCTGGGGTACTGTTGGCCAAAACGATTGGTTTCAAGAAATACAAACAACCCAGAGCGTTTTTTTTCCCGGAGTGTGGAATTATGATGGGTTCAGCCAGACCTTTTTCCAGTGCTGGCATAGCGCTACAACAAAGTGTGAAAGCAGGTCTGGCTATGCGAGGCTAGTTCATTCTCCACTGCAGATCCTGACATAAACCTTGTGATTTCCCTGAAGTACGGTCAATCAGGCCAACAAGAAAAATGCCTTATGGCAGTCTTCAGTGGGCACTGGCAAGTTTCAGTGTGCCTTACAAGGTGTGTTCACAGCACACCAGCTGGACTCTTCAGTTTACAGAGAAGCACTGGGAGGCAGAGAGGTAAAGCCACATGTGTGGATAAGAGTGAGATCATTCCAGAACTGTCCTCAGAAGCAAAGCCAAAGGGAGGTACTTTATCCTCTAACACTGGCTGGCTGGTGCAGGCAGTTTGTGCCCCACTTTGTGAACATCACTGCCCCTTTACCAGATAGCAGAACAATCCCTTCACCTGGACTCAAATCAAAACACTGACACTGTCCTCAGCAGCACAGTTGTGGCTATACTGGTTGTTCCAGGGATCACCCACAGCACTTTTTCAGCCAGCACTATTCTGAGCCTTGAGCTGAGCAAACACACAGTCGAGTGTCAGTACCAATAATCAATAGACCAACTTTGACAAGTCCATTTCTTGCAATTAGAATCAGTCGTGGTATGAGTGTGGATCTGGGTTGTGGAATGCAGTTAGAACCTTGTGTTTGTGTATCTGTCAGCAAACATTGACGTTTGTGACATCACCAACCTTTGACAAAGAAATTCTCTTTGCTCTTTGTTTGGCTCAAGTGCGGGGGCAGCCGGGATGCCCCCTGCATGAGAAAACACAGCTCTCGTGGAGCTTCAAAAGGCGCTGCATTTCTCGCCTTTTGAGATCCAGAACGCGAGATTTGCCGAAACATATGAATTCTGAGATTAGGGCAACACCAGCCACTGCTGTGCCAGTATAACCGATGTTTCTCCTCACAGTGTGTGTATGTGTGCATGGCTCTGGTTGCTATGGTTATGCCTTTCTCTGAATCAGTCTGCAGGCGGATAAATAATGCACACTAATGCTGGCGTGGTGACAGCACTGCAGCAAGCTGTTGCTCACCTCAGCTCCGCTCTGGAAACACTCACAAATACAGACATAAATATGCTAATGCAGCAACACAGATGCATGGATACATGTCATACAGAAAGCTCGTAAACATGCTTATAATATCGATACAGTGTGAAACCACAAGAACACACTTTTATATAATCGCTGGAATAGAATGAACAAATGCTTGACAGAGCTGCCAGGCTGTCATGCCTGTTCCAATAGAGTGAGATATCAAAGTTTGTTTTGACATAACCCTGTCTAATGAAGCAGGTGAATAAACTTTGATGGACTGATGTCAATACCTTCCCACAGCGAGGTGCATTTAAAGGTCTCTATCAGCCTCTGCGGAGACTGCCGGAAACACAGAATGTGTGATTTGACGACAAATGTGAAGGAGGAGCAAACAGCATCAATGCAGTGCACTGTTATCTTTATGTGTGCTGTCCAGGGTGAATGTAGATACAGTCGGCAACTCCTTTGTGCTGTCACTCACAGACAGTCCACTGACAAGATTTATATTTGCATATTTTTGCTTTGGTCCACTTTTTTTATTTTTTTTATTTTTTTGCACAAGTCAACGTTTTGGGATCCCAAGGGAGAAATCTTTTTGATCAAGAGGCAAATGTCCTTCTGGCTATTGTAGATAGAGAGGTAGATAAGAGGGAGTGGATGGAAAGTGTGTGCACACTCAACGCTGTCTCCTAGAAATTACATTTGCTTTCTATGTTACTAAATTGCATCCGTAATTACATTGTTGTAGCAACATAATTGCTATTATCATTTCTTTCAGGTAACAAAACACTACATTCATGTACTGCGTTAGCTTTGGAAGGAGCTTGTTGGGGAGGGTGGTGGATGTGCCAAGTGTAAGACTTTGATATAAGAACCCTGGGTTGACATCTAGATTGCTGTGTTAGGTTTAGGCAACAAAAAGGGAATAAAGGGAATGTTATGTTGTCGGTTAAATGTTAATCAAAGGGGTAACAAAAAATGCTGTACTCACTATAAGTGGACAGTGTAGTGCAAGATTGCCAATTTTATCCTGATACATTCAGTGCATTAATTAGCAACACTTTCTCATTATGTTAATAGAAAACCTAAGTTGCCCGTCATTAAGTTTCCATTGTACTGCATTGTGCTCTGATTGCATAAAATGGTAAACTTTTTGCCAAGAATTGATGCATATGGTGTTGTGTTTTTTATACTATGAACATTTTCCTAAAATTAGATTTAAACTAGTCCATACCCATTGGTAGCTTTGTCACCTTCTACCTATGCCAATCCTCAATTCCTATGTGCAGTTTCACATAGATTGACTGCGTCAGTGAGTAGAAAAATGTGGGACAGACAGAATGACTGACTGACAGAATGACATACTGACAGTTTCCGAGATTATGTACAGCATACCATACCATGACTTAGTCATACCAAAAATTAGAAAAAAACAACAACTTTCGGCCACAGGGGGAGCCACAGCGATCGATCGCATTTGAGCCATTTTTAAGCATTTTTCTGTTGTTATAGCGCCACCCAGTTGCCAATTAGAGTTAAATTTCTCCAGTCACCTTGAGGCGTCCTGTTCTACATATCTACCAAGCTTAGTAAAAATCCATATGGCGGTTAGGCCTAGATAACAAATTAGCTCTGTAGCGCCCCCATTTTGTTTGATGGGGTCAATAATGGAGGGGTCCCCTGAGATTATGTGTGGTCAAATGCCTACAAAGTTGCGTGGTGATCGGTGAAACCCTTGAGATGTTACACACCTTTATGTGATGAGCCACGCCCTCCGCAATATTCATTGCCTTATAGAAGCTCAGTTTTAGTAAGTTTTCCAACTTTTGCCAAGAGGGAACTTTAGATATTGGTCCCTAGATTATGTTCACCGAGTTTCATGCAGATCGCTCAAACTTCCTAGGAAGAGATCGATTTTAAGTGTTTTTCAAAAAAATCAAAATGGTGGAAATCTATATAACCGCAAGTTATGGGTTCTTGGGGCAAATTTGTTCCTCATGAGGAGAGGCATCTCTGTGAAAAGTTTCATGTCTCTACGACATACGGGGCATGAGATATGCCCATTCAAAGTTTGCAATTTCAATAGGTTGCTATAGCGCCCATCTTTGGCCAATCAATGTGATATTGCTTCATTTGCATCCTCCCATGACCCTCTACCACTGTGCCAAATTTCACATGAATTGACCAAGTCAGTGAGGAGAAAAACGTGGAACAGACACACACAGACAGACAGACAAAGTTTTTGTCATTATATAGTAAGATAATTGCAATATATCGCCTTGCTTACATGGGAACTGCCCATTGTTCCAACGGCTAATTGTTCCGAAACCCCAATTGTCCGAAAAATGTCCCACTGAACTGAAAGCCCAATTGTCCAACAGCATGTTATCTCAAAAACAAATGGCCACACACCCTCCCAAACAGATCATCAGAACTTTCCGGGTGTCGGATTTTTATCCTACTATGGCACAGGCATGATCTGCCTCTCTCAGCTTGGGATTGGCTAGAACTCATTGCTTTTGTCGGTTTGGTTGGTTCGGTTGGTTTGGTTTAGGCTTGAGGAGTGATACTGGTAAGATAAGGTCATGCCTTCCCCATTGTAAGGAAAAAAACAACAACATTGCAGCAGGGCTGACTGAATATGGACCATGAATTATTCCACCAACAGTGTATTTTCAGAGCAATGGGTTGTCAAAGCAATGATCATTTGTTGTGAGGATAACAGGCTGTTGAACAAATAGGCTTTTGGTCTAATGGTGCATTTTCAGACTATTGGGGTTTCGTAACAATGGCATGGCACTGCTTACAGGATCACAATATATCACTTTAATCATAACCCCTATATTGTGATATGTACTGTATCACCACATTCTTGCCAATCCACAGCCCTTGGAAACAGTGTTGACACTTGAATATAGTCTTCTTTCACACCGGAAAAGCAAATCTCTGCATTGGAATATCTCAATTTTACAGTATCTGTCATATACATTTTACATTCTGTACTGATATGTATTACACATTTTATTTTTCGCACATTTTGGTTTTCGGTTAACACCCAAGGCAGAGCTGTTCTTGGCTCTGTCATGAAGCGAAGGAAATAAATGTGAATGCAGGTGACAGGAAACGAATGCAGCACATTTGCCCATGCTTTGACATTAATGCATACGTTTCCTTTACCATCAAAGACACAATTTATTTTTCCATCTCATACGAATTCTGGTGGAGGGTGAATGTAGGAAAAGGTATTGTATGTAAAATAATCTATGATTTTAAATGTAATACTCCCTCAATGTCTGGTGAGAGGAGTTGCTTTTATAGGAGTGATATAAAGGGCTGATGGAAGTGATATGCAGAATAAAGTACAGGGGACAAAGGGAGGCACAAAAGAGAGACAGGGAGATGGAGAGTTCTTTATGTTCTTTACTGAATGCTTGAGTGAGTCATTGTTCATAAATCTGTCTTGAAAAAAACATTGTATTCCTTCCGTGAAAAGATAAGCGGTGCTATTTTTACCATGTATTTTGTTCATGTCTGAGTCTCGACTCACGTGTTAAAGCTGACACTAGTTGGGAATCAAAGCTAAGGAAATGGATAAATGAATAAATAATGCTGTCTGATTTTTCAATGTTGAACACTTTTACGGTAAAAGAATCTAAATCCTCTTTCCCCCCAATCTCAAAACTTGTAATAAATCACCTTTTGCACTCCGCACGGACAAGAAATGAATGCAAAACACCAGGCAATTCCACGGCTGTAATGGAACTGGCTGCAGAGAGGCCGCGCACAGAAATTTTATAAGAACTTGTGTTATGAACTTTTATAACCTTCAAACCAGATACACAAAAAAAATAGCCGCAAGAAGGCAATAACAGCTGAAAGAGCATGAGCAGGTTGAAAAGAAAATAGAAAAGTGCAATAAGCCACAATTATCAGAGCCCTGTGTTGCCAGTCAAAGTAAATCAAATTTATCCAGCCTGACTGCAAACATTGTTTTAGAATGAGGAGAGCTAAAGGGGAAATACTGGAGAAAGTCTCAAGATCCAGGCTGTAAAATGACCAACACACTGAATGTAAACTTTTCAAAAGTTGCAGGAAAAGATACGTCTGGTAATATTCTACAGTTTTCTTATTATCAACCCATTCCAATAAAAAACAGCAACACCAATGACATGATCCCTGTAATTTGAACACTGCGGCAATGTTTTAAATCAATTCCACATACACCACCCTGCTGCTGAGAATACTTCCTAGATCACCAGATACTGTATGATCAGGCATATGGGTATCATGTGTGTTAATATCTGTGTGTACCTATGGTACACCTAGATGTTATATAATATATCCTCTAATTTAAACTTATATGTATGGGTTTATTTAACTACATCCAATGAAACAATCTGTAAGTAATTTGCTTTTTTTTTCTGTCTTTTTTTATTTTTTACCATTATATTATTGTCGCTTATTTCCCAATATTGTATATGCTTTTGTTTGTTTATGTTTCATGTATGTATATGTTTTTATTTCCCTTTTACATTTTTGTTAAAACATACATGGTTAAAAAAAGAAAAGATCATGAGATCCACCATTCATCTCGGCAATATGAAATCTAAATAAACTAGAGAGGCACTCGAAGAGCACAGACCTCCACCAAGGCTGAATACACTATCTGGCAATGTTAACAAAGGTAAAGCCAAATAAATAAATAGATGAAAATAAAAAAATCCTGTATCCACCCTGTGATCCAGATCTGCAGCTCTTCCCAAGCAGCAACCTCTGGCGCTGAAAAATGAAGCTACTGGGGAAGTGCTTAAAACTGCAGTTCCTTGAATGGCCACTTGAGGCTGGCTCCAAAAATGAGTCAGTCCCCATAGACCCCCATGATAAATGTGGAGGATGTTGTTTGGAAATAAATATGGACACAGCCTGCTACAGAACTTTTTAACATCCATGAGAACTGCACAGGGGGTGAATCTTTATACAACTCACTCGATTAAATCTTATAAGGCTTAAAGTTTTGTATACTTAAGGACGCAGCCACTTTAAATGGCAGGTGGGTGATGTCAGAAGATGTAGCTGTCACTCATTTATTGCAATTTCAATTCACAAAATGGTAAATGGTGAATGGTAAATGGACCTGCATTTGTACAGCACCTTTCTAGTCATCCGACCACTCAAAGCGCTTTCTACACTATGAGTCACATTCACCCATTCACACACACATTCATACACTGGTGGCCAAGACTACCATACAAGGTGCCACCTGCTACTCAGTTTTTAACACACTCACACACCGATGGAAGCATCATCGGGAGCAATTTGGGGTTCAGTATCTTGCTCAAGGATACCTCGACATGCAGACTGGAGGAGCCGGGGATCGAACGATTGATCTTCCAATTGGTGGACAACCTACTCTACCTCTGAGCCACAGCCACCCACGAAATGCAACTGTAACATTTTGGTGACTTAAAAATGTCTTGTTCAGCACTTGTCGGAAGAAAATACCCCCCTTTTATCAGAAAGTACTTTTTGTTTTTATAGTTTAAGTCTGTTTTTTTGTTAGCAAAAATTAGCCTTACCATTAGCATTATCAAAGCTAACCATAGCTGTAAATTCATCATGCTAACCAAGCTAACAGCTAGTGTCCACCCTCAAATATTTTAACTTCTGGCTCCAAAAATCCAAGAAGGTAATGGCAAAAATGTTGAACTTGAGACTTCAAAAAGTGAGTCCCCAAACCAGTGGTTGATGTGGCAGTGGTTGCGTTCATTATTTTAAAGTCTATGGTTCTTCCTTGACCCATGCCATTCTCGTACACCAAGTTTAATGAAAACTGAGACAATAGTTTGTCTGAAATCCTGCTGACGAAGAGACAAACAAACCAAATGAAAAAAACAAGACCTCCTTGACGGAGGTATAAAATAAACAGCCTGGTCTGACCCATGATAAAAAATACAAGAGGGGACATTTGTGTTTAACATACTGAGAGCCTGTTGTTTCGTTCGTACTCCTTTTGATTGCAATCATGTCAAAGGCTGAGGGTCTCTCACCCACACTCCCACTTATTTTACACTATGACTCACTCGTCTCTTTTTGGCAACTCACTGAGATGGCACGGTGTGGAAAAAAACGAACATAAACAAGAGAATAAAAAAGGTTGAAGAGGGTGAATGAAAGTGCATTAGAATATTAAGTTTCCTGTGAGTCCCATCACTGTCATCGTAATTCACATTTTGAAGTGCAGTAAATAACAAGTCAAAGTGATGCGGACGTGATGATGCTACCAGGAAAAAACACATTTTGACACTTCAAAATGACTTCAGCCCCAAGCTTGAGGAGAGAGATTAACCAGTTTACTCTTAGAAAGACTCACCATCTATTTCTGTCTCGTCAAATCAACCTCCCAGCCTGTAACATCACATGCCACGAACACTAAGCTCCCGTTTCATTGCCATCCACCACAATTAAACAAAGATCCGAAGGCCTCACAGATCCGTAATGGTATGCTTTTTCATTAGTATTCATGATTGCTAATTTTAGGTGAATTGCCGTATTGATTTCCCCATTGGTTCCGCTAGCTGGTCACTGAGTCACGGGCTGAACAAATGATTCACTGCCACTATGTTTATTTAATAATTTGAATTTAATTTCAAATGATGTGCCAGTCACGGGTATGATCTCACGTTGATGAATGGGATGGGAAAAGGAGGAGATTGTGAATAGTATGGAATCTAAATTTGGTAATTAATACAGATATTTCTGGAATAGTGCTGCCATCCTCTGTCTTAAATGAGTCCAGAGTTATTTGTTTTAATCAGTCCCTCAGGAAAAGGACACAAAAAGAAGAAGATAAAATCACTTCAGGCTTTGACAAACAAGAGCCCACAGAAGCTCTAAATTTGGGTGCAGTTGAGTGTACACTCTGAGAGGATAATTATCTTCATCTGGGCCGTATTCTCCTTGTTTTCATCACCACAGTGATTGTTTGCGCTCATGATTTCATCACTCCACTGCTGAGCTCCCGTATATAACTGTAGCTCCGCTCTCAGATACACATTTGACAGATAAATGGATCTCGAAACAGTTAAATAGTAATTAAACGTCTATGCAGTAGCACTCACAGTTCAGATACGCATCTGAGAAACAGCTGTGATGAAAATAATGACCAAATAGTAACATATTTTAAGTATTCTTCACACACTTCATTGTAGAGTGCTTGTCAGCTCTGTATTGTGTTGGTGTCATACCAGAAGAATAGATGGATGGGATTCCTTTGCTTCATCTCAAAAGCAGTGTTTACATGCTTTACTTGTTAAAAACGCTCAAGTGATTTCTATTCATGAATTTGAAATCCACCGTGGGGAAATTACAGCAGATATTCTAATGTTTGTAAATGTGGCTTACTATGTTAATGTGGATGTAAGTGACTCCCACTATCAGTGGATGCACTGGTATTTCTGCTGCATGCTCTGACACGGTTCAACAGTCGCAGCGCTCACTGGAAAATATTCACCCGGCCAAAAAGATATCTCATATATCTCGTCAGCTGTAAGGAGGTTTTCATTTTGGAGCATATGCTTACCAGTTATTTGTTTGGAAGACAACAATCACAGCAACTAAATTCAGTCATCGTGTTGCATATTGGGACGCATATTTTGAGTCACTCAGTGGTTAAAAATATGCAAAACAAATGACAGCTATGACCCACCATTGCAGCAAAATCAAATTAAAAGAAGTGTTTGAGCAATAATTGAATAAATATAATCTGAATGGTAGTAACTGTATAATGGCTTCACTTGAAATGCAGGTGCTCTGACTCCCTTTTTTTAAACAAATGGCAAAATAAGTTCACATTTTCTCTGAAGCAAGCAATGCTGCACAATTTTTAGACTTTTACTTATTACCACACAGTATAATTTAAGATCAATTTTACACTAACTAACTGGAGAAAACACAAACATGAACTGACATCAATTACCTAGGGTTAGAGGCAATTTGGTCCAAGCATTTATTGTGACAAAAATCATGACTTTTGTTTTCGCTGAGCCTCGTATCCATGGCAGTTTCAGCATGACAACAAAATCTTTGACCCTGTTTCCACCAAACACTTTCAGTATGGTACCTTTAGAACCGAAAGTAACCCTTCAGACATGGTACCTAGACCCTAGTGTTTCCACTGCAAACAGTACCCTTAAATGTGGGCGTGGTTGTTGTCACTCACTGCTCCGTCCAGCACTTACTGTATTTCCTCATTACTGGTGACAGATTTTCTCCGACTGTCCGACTGCAAGAGCCAGAAAACATCTTTTCACTTTATAGTTACAGTCTAATAAAACTCTCCACAGTATGAACAGTGTATATAAGCTTCAAACCAAACCACAACTCAGCCCTGAGTAGAGTGACCGTCCTCTACTGACCAATCGATGGACTGCATTGTTCACAGCTCCACCTTTTAGTCCCAGATCTGTGTGCTAGGTACCCCAACAGAGGGGGGACCAAAAATGGGGATGGTATGGAACGGTTCCAGTGGTACCATCCACAACTTTTCACAATGGAAACAAAAAAAAAAAAGCATACTGAACTGAAATGAACTGTACTGTACTCCTCGGTGGAAACAGGGCTTTTGTTAAATAGTCAATTTCATTGAATGTGCTTCCCTATGTTGTCCAGGGTACAGTGACTATTAAGACGTTTTAAGGATCCATGGACACACTAAAAGAATAAATGAGACTGAGGCCTTTCCCTTTTTGTCCACATGCAAACACTGTTTTAGGTAATCAAATAAAGGACCTTTTTTAAAACTTCATCCAGGGTGAAGATTTTCAGAGGCTCCATTTTCAGTGTTGATGTGTAGACAGGGAGAACAAAGTTTTTGGCTTGTAATGTCAGAGTCTCATTGCATTACAAATGAGGTGACATTTCATGCAATGGTGGACGTGGCCAAAGTAATCTAATCTTGCTAATACAGCTTTTAACATGTTTACACAGCAATGTACACTTACTCTGTCACTGTATTGAGAAACAGAGGGGTCAGAATGCGCTACGGAGGTCGCTGCTCCAAGTAGCCCTCCAGGAATAGCTTTTTTCAGGCTTCTGATTGGCTGACGTCTTCTTTGCATGATCAGGCAACATGGATTAAGGGTCAGGGTTATATCGCCCCCTGATTATTTGAACGGGACAATGTCTAACGCCAACGTCATCTTGATGTAGAATAGAGGTTGTAAGGTTTGAAGAACAAAAGCCAATGTCTGCAAAATGTCATAATGTTAACGTCCGCACAATGTGAAATTCTGAAGTTGTTAGTTGTAAAATATCATCAACCCAATGTTCATTCCGAATTAAATTTAACGTTTGTCCGATGTAAGACCTCAACGTCCACCTGATGTCATACTGACGCCCAGTGCCAGTTGGGCTGTTTTGCTGTAATCTGAGAAAGTACTGCTCCATTTTGCTTATGTACCTTAGCGCTACATTTGTTGTTGCATTGCTGTACCTGTCAATAATGCCCCCTAGAATTTGACAGTGAACTGAGAGAGGTGATGCCAGGCTAGGACACCTGTTCATTCATGTGATTGGCCATTGACACCTGTAACTCCATCTCCTTTAACACACAAAGGCACTACCTACACCAAAACCAGATACTTTACACCACACGTCCTTCGTCTTCCACGCTGTCAGTTTACTTTTAATCAATTAAATTCTTAAAGCAGATTAACTAATGATTGATTAAGCCCTGACAACCTTTTTATATAAAGGGCTACAGTTCTGGTTCTGCATTAATTCCCCACACTAATCCCAGGCTTTGTGCGGATACAGTGCTCAGTTCTTATCTAAACATTCTTGTCAAATGGCATTTGTCTATGCCACAATGTGTTGACAATCTCCACGTTGTTTGTACAGTAGATGATTGATAGCAGGGGTACAAGCGCAACTGATAGCTTTCCACAAATCAGATAACAATGGAGCAAGAGTCAGTTGATGTGACTGAGTTGGAGAAAAGGAACTGTGTACAGCAGGGACAGAAGAAAAAGTCGAATTCTGAGCCCATTGTTGAACAAAAACTGTTTCCTTAGCCTTTTATGCATCATGTCAGTGCTTTGGCTGGAGATTTGTCTTGCTGCCCACAGAACCGCTCTGCCATTACAGCATTGAGTACATCTCTGACTCAAACACAGATCTACGCTGGCAGCATTTTTAGCAGATGTCCCATCGCCTAATGTGAGGTAACTTTACTCGAGGCTTTTGTACCCAAACTGCAAAACTGACAAGATGCACTACATTGCACTTGAACCAGTAGTGTCTCCCAGGTGAACTGTTGTGCTATGCAAATAGGCCACACAATACAGCTCAAAGTAATATAGCATGCAGCTTAAAATATAACAGTGAAACATCTTTTGCTTGCCTTAGTAGATGTGCCGCAGCGTCTCCTGGGCCTCTGAAGATGGATTTCTCCTCAGCTGTGTTAAGCACCATCTAAATTCATCAGAAAATATAAATATATGTAATGAAATGTCTTTAAAATAGCAGCATAAAAACAGCTTAGACTTGCTGATCAGAGAGTAAAAAAAATGTTGCATGTTAGTTTATTTTCAAGACTCAAATTATATGCTCAAGAATTATTTTTGTTGCATAATATTTCAAGCATCTGTCATTTAAAGCAGAAACTTTGATAAAACTTGTAAGTTCCCATATTAAAGCACAATCCCCAACTATAGCACTCAATCAACACTCCTACTACTCCCATCTTCAGGCGATGGTAGTAAGTTTTCTTATCTTTTGAACTCCTCGTTCTTGAAATCTTTATGAATTATGCTGACACTCTAAAGACTAAAAGTTCTAATGCACTATGCTGAAATTAAGAGCGAAACATCCGCAGCTTCAAGACTTCCACAGAATCCGGCCTCTTGGGATTTCTTCTTTAACTTGTGATGCTTTATGCATCTGGACAGCAAGTATCGTTATTCTGTAAGACATGCATCCGTTTGATAATTCTTTTTGAGTCGAGGCTCCTGTTTTGACGTGAGGACCACAGAGACGAGCAGAGCAGGCTTGGTGAGGTCTCCCCAAGGCTAGAATCCAGCAGATTTCAGCTCAAACAGCCTCTCTAGAATGCCAAAAAAATACTGTCGAGAACAGGTCCTTGAGAAGTGGAAAATGACCTCAAAAGTATCAAAAATTCATCCAGATAACTTAAGAAATGCTTAGCTTGTAGGCCTTAAAAGTGCTAAGCTTTTGGCTGGGGCCGAGGACATTTTGGAGCTTTTTGCAAATTGCTGCTTACTTAACAAGTTTATAAACGCTCCCACAGGAGAGCAAGTGAATAGTTAGTTTTTAAAAAACAGCCAGCCCAGACTGAATGCAGTCAATAAATTGCAAATGCGAAGGTCACATAGGGACAGCCCATAATCATATTACACTCAGCCCTATCATTCCACAGAGGCATGAGTATGCATGCATGTGTGTGTGTTATTATTCAGCAGTGTGCGGGACCCGCTGCCGTGGACTGCTAATGAGAAGCTGTCAAAAGAAGAAGACCCTCCATTGTTCTCAGAAGAATCAATAGGATACCTATCAAAAGGTGCGCTATCTGTAATATGAGGCAGATTAGTTCAAATGAGATAACAGGAATTAAAATGGATGAAATGGAACAAAAGGATGGGAAGGAGGCAAGGAGACAGATTGAGCAAAGTCTGATAAAGCCAAGCGAACATCTGCTGACGCTTAATCAAGCTGATCTCTCGCCCCGCACGATATCTTCGCTGTGTTTTCCTTGCCTTCATTTATCGAGGTAAGTGCTTTGCCGAGCAACAACACTTTTTTTTCTTCTTCTCTTACCGAGGCATTACATTCTTACTGTTTACCAAAACTACTGCTGTCTTTTCCTGGTCGTAATGGGCGAAAATGAAAGATTAAATCCTTTCGAATGACTCTTTTTAGTGTCCAGTATGTACCGGGTCAGCCTGTTCAAGGTCCAAGTACTCATGAATCCCTGACTCTTCCCTCTTGCCCACTCACTGTTATCGTAGGCTAACACAACCACTTCCTGCTATGGCGAGTAAAGGCAAATTAATTGAACTGGAGTCGAGTTGAGACCCCTGCCAGCCAAGGTCAGTGGTGCATTCACATACTCTTGGAGTGTCTTTTCCTGGTAGTGATGGGCCATAATGAACAAATGCATCCTTTCAAACAACTCTTTTAGTGTCCATTATGTACCTGGTTGGCCTGCCAACTCTTATTCCTAGCTTTTCCCACTCGCCCACTCAACATTAGCGTAAGGTACTGCACAAACTGCCTGTTATGATGAGTGAACGAGAATTGACTGAATCAGACTTGAGTCAAGACCTCTGCCAGCAAAGGCAAGTGGTGCACTCACATGAATTCAAGTTCTCCTTGGATGTCTTATCCTGGTAGTAATGGGTGAAAATTAGCAAATGAATCCTTTTGAGTGACTCTTTTTAGTGTCCAGTATTAGTTTGTTAAAACATCTGAGTGCTTGTGAATTTCTGTCTTTTCCCATGCGCTGTTTCGTAGGTTACTGCACACACTGCCTACTACGGTGAGTGAACACTGAGACCTTCGCCAGCAAAGGCAAGTGGTGCATTCACATACTCCTGACGTGTCTTTTCCTGGTTGTGATGGGCCAAAATGAACAAAAGAAATTTTTTGAACGACTCTTTTAGTGTCCATTATGTACCTGGTTGGCCTGTCAATCGTTTCGTTTAATAGGTTACTGCACACACTGCCTACTATGGTTAGTGAACATCGAGACCTTCGCCCACAAAGGCAAGTGGTGCATTCACATGCTTCTTGAATGGTTGTTCTTCCGACTTCCATGTGTTCATGAGCTTTAAGGTTGTTGTGTAAGCAACATAGATGCTACAAAGAAGATGAAGCTGAATCAATGCATTTAAAATGAATATCTCAGCTTTATTAATGCAAACTTATACATGATGACTGGTAATGCATTAAAGACAAGTTCTGTGAGGCAGCCAGCACTAGCTGTGGAATGGGCATGTCCTGTTATTGACATCATATTTTGTAATTAGTGTCAAAACTTGGTTTGACACATCTACATGTATCAACTCATATGAATTGAAACTGTGAAAAGAATCAGTCCACCCATCACTATTTCCTGGACACAGAGCAGCTCCACTGGACCAATTAGGGCCTACAGATGGCATCTCAAGGGCACCTTCACTGCACTTAAGGGTGAGTATTATTTTATATTCTCTCTCAGATTGTCCTCAGTTGCTTCTTCCAGTCACAAGCAAGCATTTTAAACCTTAAGGCTACTGCAGCCATCTGCACATGATTTAAAAGAAAAAGTATTAAAAAAATAGGTTGTATCCATGGTCTGGTGTCTGAGAAAGATAGTTTTTCTATATTTAGGCATGGACTAAAATGTCTGGATGCACAGCTGACCCTGCATGTGAAACGTCAAAGGTCAGAGACATCACCGAAGGCCTGGCTTCCCAAAATGGCTCGGCGTGGGTGCACTGACAAAGGGGTCACTCACTTGGATGACCGGACCACTTACAGACACGCTCTGTGAAAGGAAGCGGGAGAATTCCTCACCTCCTCAGGGCCGAAAGAAAAGGAGAATCACACTGTGAAATATCTTTTTTGCCTTTAGATCCTGCACAGAGCACGCGCGCACCACGCTGAGCTGTTACTGTCTGTAATTGTACTTAGCCGAGTGGGTTAGCAGGATTTTTGTATGGCATTCAAGATCGGCTGAACTGGAGCTGAACTGAATGATGTGTGGGTTTCGGTTTTGGCCTGAGGCGGTGAACAGCTTGCTGTGTTTTGAATCATATGAGTGAATTGAAAAGACATTGGTTGGTTTGCTGAATTACTAGGCTCTTAAGCTAGCGAACACGACCAAAAACCATCTGTTAGTGCAGGTTAACTGAGCTAAGGCTCCAATAGAGAGATGCATATGAACAGACAAGGCAATTTAGTCTCTCATAACAACCTACATTAGGAAATAAATCCATCTTAATTGGAATTTTTGTTTCATATCACTGTTGAGATGTATTCAGCCTCTTTCCAGGTATTCCAGGTATTTTTTTCCTGCTTGTTCCACAGTCTGCCTACCCATTATGTCTCCATAATACGCTGCTGGGGAGATTGTGATGCAACTGAATCACTCACTCATGAAACAACATTTTGAGAGTAATCTTATGTAGTCACATCTCTGTCTCAAGCTCACACAGCTGCGGAGAAATATGACAGAAAATGTTGAATAAAAAGAGAGAGCCTGAGGCAGCGATTTGATTGGTTCTCAGCTTGAAAACATGCCCTGGAAACAACACCTCTGCTTTGTTTTGCATTGTTATTTAAGCTATGTTAATGATAAATTAGATGAAAAATGTAATGACGTGTTTACCTGCAGGCTACAGGAAAAGTATTAAACCTGTTCAGCAGCCTGTGGTTTATTGCATAATGTATTTTTCGCCCCTTCTTGGGTTGATGGTTTTGTGATTTTCAAAGAAATTTGGGCACATGTGAGATCCGTTCACGACCAGCAGGAAAACGGTCATAAAATAGGCTAATACACAGGTGAGCACCATGTCATATTGTGCACTGCAGTTTCAAAGGGGAACATCCAATCTTGGAAAGTTTTGAGGCCCCTAAATACTGCATCTATACACAACTAGTTTGCAAAGCGTAATGGTACCTGGTTTACATTTCTGTGAATGGTTACACTTCTTTGGTAAAGCCTGGCCCACACTAAAAGATTTTTAAATTCTTTAGCAATAGTGAAAGTGTGACAGACCCCACACATTATCACATGTATTGATACATTTAAGAGTTCTGTTCCTACATTGTGTGAAAAGCAAAGATTTACCCATAAAAAGGCTACCACAAACTAACAGATTCCATTTACTAACAACTCTCAAAGTCCCCAAAGAGAGTCCCCACTCTTTAAACCAGAAATCTTTGACGATTAAACGTGACTTTAGAGCAAAGAAATGTGGCAGACGACGATAGGAAGAACTCAGTGTTGGTTTTTGCAGTATTTTTTTTTACAGGAAATTAAGAAAAAATTAAAAATATGGATGAAGTCAGCATGAATATGGACTGAACATGTTATTGCGCGAGCTGGAGGTGAGTAAATTCTGAGCTGAGAAAACCCTGGCGCTGCCAGGATGGACTACATCTGGGGATGTAAAAAACACTCTCAACATGCCCCATCCCATAGAAAAAATCTTGCATGATGGTCTCAAGAACCTTAAAAAACGTCAGGGCTTTGCTGACAGTTGTGAAGAGAGGGAAATCAAGCCCCAAATCAGCCCGATTCTCCTGTAGTGTGCACCCTACATCAGAAAACAATATTAAAGGCTACAGCCATGCTACCGGCTCTTTGTAGCTAAACAAAGGCACTGTGGTGCATTGTGTAAGATGTTAAAATAAAAGATGTTAAGCAGATAAGATTCACCAGCTTCACCATTTCATCATAGCTTTCTAGCATTTGCTAATTCACAGTAAACACAAAGCACAACTGAGACTGTTGGGAATGCCATTTGTTTTGGTCATAAACCTACTGGACAATGCTTGGACGTTGTGTTCAGCAGATAACCTTCACAAATGAACGCCACATTTGCAATTCTTAAGCATTAAAAGCTAGCGTTAGGCTATAAACCAACTACACTATGGTCACATGACTACGGGCCTGTCCCAATAACCCCCCTTAGCCCTACCCCTTGGCCCTACCCCTACGTTTGCGCGTTCCCGAGAGGGGTAGTAGTGTCCCAATTCCTTTTTGCGTGTAGGGGTAAGGGGCATAACGAGGGGTAGTGGGTATGAAACTAGCCCTCTGGAGCGAGGGATTTGCCAGCGAGGGGTAGACGTCGCCATGGCTACCACCGAGCAAGAGACGGGGAAAAAGTTCATACATAGCTAACGTTACTGTTGTCAGATTGCTTGTTAGCTAGCTAGCTAGCTCACACTATCTGGCATCTGTCATCTGTCCTGTTCTGCAAAATTGTCAGATTTTTCACATTACGATAACACGCCAGCTAGTATAACTATGCTGCCTTGTAATGTTAGCTGGTTAGCTATCTATCTAGCTAGCAGAAGTCCTCTGTCCTCTGTCGTTCATCAAACGAGGCATGATGAAAACAGCAAACGCGATAGGTAGGATGAGCTCAACTGGAGACTCCATTGTAGATGCCAGTTGGAAATGTAGCTGGCTCGCAGCTTCCTGTTTAAAATAGTTACATATGCGTGAACGTAACTGACATGATGATGCAGTGAGTGGCGTCCCAATTCCTAGGGAAAGATTTCAACCCCTACCCCTCATTGCTTAATTTCGAGGGCCAAGGGGTAGTGGACAAGGGCTAAAGGGTAGTGGACAAGGGGGGGTATTGGGATTGGGCCTAAATGTCGCCACCACAACAAGGCTGTTAAGCCGTGTTTGATGTGATGATCTTCTGTAGCCACTCGTTAGCAACCGCCTTTTAAAAGACACTTAAAAGCTTCAAAATTTACAAGTGGGGGTCTGTACTGACAATATTTTATGTCATAGCACAAACGTGAAAGTCACTTAAGCTTGTATTTCGGGCACCAAACCAAAAAAAGATTGACATGAGAACCGAAAGTGTTACAATGCGGAGTCATTTCTAGGTTTTAGGACTCATTCCTGCACCACCCTGTAGAATCTTGACCTGATGATGCCAACAGATGAAAAGGACCAGCAAAGACATGATATTTCCTTTTTAGCTGAACGTATATCTTTGGAACAAACCAATAGTAGTTGCGTCTTTTCACTTAAAATCACAAATGTCAACATCATATTGGTGCTAGAGGGAAGGTCAGGTGAAGTCAGTAGGATTCATCCTCTGGGGGGCCATGAATGTCTGTATCACTGTAATCCATCCAATACTTTTTTTTTTTAGATATTTCAGTCTGGAACAAAGTTGTGGACCTCCACAAACAAATTTAATGTGGGGGAATGTAATAGAGTGTAGAGAGTTAGTGTATGGAGGGAGCATCTGTTTTTGGTGTGGGCGTGAAGGAACAGTATATCACATTTTGTTACGGTTGTAATTCATGCCTCCCAGTGCAGAATTAAAATATATATGTCTGTCAAGAAGTAATGCTGAGGGAAATTTTTACTTCATTTTAAAGGGGCTTTTACACATTTTTACCTTTACTTTGCTGCTATGATAGAGTAGCATTACCAGCTGTATTGTCACTTGAGGTGACAGGTAAGAATGATGTGGAATCAAAATGACACAAGACTGCAGAGTTTTATGGTCACCTTTTCCCCAGATTCATTGTAACTGTGTGTGTTTGTGTGTGTGTTTTTGTATGCAGGTGTGTGTTTACAGAGGCTTTTCTATCCATTTACATTAATTCTTGTAGCTATTATAGTTGTATCTATTGTACTTTTTTGTAGGCTTTTTAATATTTATACAAATACATTTGGATCCCATTTTCCCAGTATAGCTGTACATTTTTGTGTCTATACTCTGTGTGCCGTGCAGGACAGCCGAGAATCTGCTGGAGGCAGCAGCATATTTTTTTCTCAGCTACAGCACCTTAGGGATATCATGTTCTCTAGCTCAACCACTGCGGCACATACTTTATTAACTCCTAAAATTCAAGATGGCTCATTTTTCTTTACACCCCCTGCTTTTCTGACACCTACAGACATCTTTCACTTTGTTTTTGTCACACAGCTTTCAAATGCAAGTTCTTGCAAATGAAGATTTTCATTAGCAAGTAAAATGGGAATGGTCCAGCTATAAACACCTGGGTTTCTTTACCAGAGTGTATGGCTCTTATTTCTTTAACTTTACAACTTGGTCTTAATCATGTTTGCACGTATAACTGCAACTATTAATTAAGTATATATTCATGTATTCCTTATCATGGTTTATATGTGCTCATTCGTAATTGTCACAAGGCCTTACAGAAGACAAACGACTACCCTTTGTGCTACCAACGTACCTGAACAATATGATACAAGCCAGTAGTAATGATTTTAAAAAGTTCAACATGATGAATGTGACATTTTAGCAGAAGCAGTTTTACATAGGTACGTCAGTTTTGGGTTAAAAATAAGGTCAAAAAAGGTAAAAAATTGTGTTAAAAAAAGTCCACCCCCCTCCTCTGATAAACAAACAACAATCCCTATTCGGGACATGGTACCCACCCTTTGTTCTCCCCCAAGGTAGCCTCGGTGAGCAAGTGACTCCATTTTGAGTCGCAAAACCCATCACTAGCCTCACTAGCCATGCTAACACTGCTAACAGTGCTTACAGAGCCATCTGTGCTGGTTAACAACACTAAAGGTTTGTGACTCAAAATTGAGTTGCTTACTTACCTGGGCGACCTGGGGTGAGGGTGAACACAATGTTTCCACAGCAACCCTGGTGGGTCAGGACACTGTTACTAGCAGCAGTTACTGAGCAGTGCTGCTAGCTGACTCCCACCAGAGCTGGATGTACACACTGCAGTACACTGAAGAGCAGCAAAATCCACCTATAGACTGACATGTAACTGGTCATGAAAGACATATATTCCATCTTGCTCCCTTTAAATGTGTGCGCAGCAACTGTATTTCTGCCCTAGAAACAACCTGGAAATCCTAACCCCGTCCCCCTATGTTCACAGCTACATTCTGGCACTTAAAAATGACACTTGGCAGGTTCAGGCGCCGACAAGATGTGGAGGGCATGTGGGCGACAACCCCCCATTCTGGGATGTTCTGCCCGTTGTTTTGGTGTTGAGGGGAAAAAAATGAAATATGTGTAAGTATGCCCTGTATGTGTGTGTGTGTGTATGTGTGTTTCGGAGTCCTTCCAGTGCCAGGTTTCCGCTGTGCCAATCTGTAGCAGCCATGGAGCATCCTGGACTTGCTCAGCCATCAATCAGTCGCCTGCCACGGCTGAGTGCTTACAGACACACACACACAGACACAGAAGCTCACACACAAGCTCACACAAACCTCTGACAACCCTCGGTTCAGAGAAAACCGAGGCCACCCGCTACTTTATTAAAAGGCTACAGCTGTTGTGTACGTGGGCACGGAGCAAAAAAGACTCTCTCTCCCAAGACTCAACACAGACAACAGGTCGTGCTGCTTCGTCATTTTCTCAGTTTTGCTGCTTGTCATACTCTGCTGATAGCAATCTGGAGGACATAAATTCTCAGTTTCATGAGCTCACAGGACATAAATTTTACATTTGTGTGATGCTAGAGACTGTATTCCCACTGGTAACAGCTTTAAAAATCTAACCAGAACAACGAGCACGAACCAGAAGATGTGTACCAGGAAAACAACTACAAATAAAACACTCTACTCACTGATTTCCCTAACCCTAACCCTGAAAAATGAAGCACAGTTTAAGAGGTAGGGGGATGTAGATAAAAAATTCAAGTGTCTTTGTGTATTATATTGTCTCCATATATATATAATCATCTTATATTTGCCATAAGATCTCATGGCTTTGGAGAAACCTTCAAAGTAGTGTAGTTGTAAGTAGTCTGCAGATACGCCCTTGAACTTGGGTCACCCTTACATGAGATGTCACACTTCCTGGCTTCACGCTATGCATACATGCTCACAGTAAAGATACTAACATTGAAGTTAAGCAAGTATAGCCCTATTCAGACGGGATTAGTTTAACGTGGAGATGTGGGGTAAAGTAATTATTACCAGGGATTTTAGTCCTGTCCGAACGCGTCATGTCTGTATCAATTACAATGACTTTTACCTTCTGTAAAACGGTCTGGAGAAAACACCTTGGGTAATATTAATCCCATGCGAACGCGATCCTCTGTAAAAATGTATGGCAATATTTCGTCACGTCCTCTTTACAACCATTTTCGGTGTTGTCGGCAGTCGTGATAGTGGACATTCTTCTAATGATCGCCCTACGTGGGAGACCAATCAAAAAGGTTGAGAAGAAAGCACTTTTCAGAGCCACGAGACTTCTGGTTGTGTTAAGTAGGCCTAATATAAATCCATATTGCTAATCGTTGTGTACACACAATCCTGATCATGGGCAATATTTCATATTAGGCTAATCATTAATAATTATTATCCTTCAGCTGATGCTTACAGGAAGCAACGTAGCACGCACATACGGACAGGGAGTTGACGCCAGGGAGCAAACCAAGTTATCAGAATTACGGAGATTTCTTGTCCCGTGCAAATCGGACATTTATATTACAGACATCCTGTGGTAAACTGACATTAGTCCACATCCCTATGTAAAACTAATCCTGTCTGAATAGTACTTAAGTTTACCATGTGCACAGTCTTAGTTTAGTCTTAGGTCAAAGAACAAAGAAAGGGGATGCTCAGATTAAAAAGACGACATCTGAGTCTTCTGCATTGATTTTTATACCTTTTTAATATAAGTCCAAAAATGCAAGGGAGAGTGTAATCATTTACAGTAATCATTTAATTCGTATTATCCTCTGCTTGCTCTAGAAGACCATTGCTGTGTCTCAAATCAGATACTTCCATTAGCATAATTGCATGTAGTACACTGTGTACACTATATGCTTAGTTTGGAGTGTGCAGATTTTTACAGGGTAGTGTGGTCGCACATCAAACAGGGCCATTGTGCTCTTAACGCAAATGACGATTACAAGATTTGACAGCTTTTTATCTTCTGCTTGATGAATCGAAAGACACTATTGTCAACATTTGACGAACAGTTGTCAATTGCAAAAATATATGCTTACTTTGTAGCTCTATCACCAGCTGATCAACCAATGTAAGAATAGCTCCTGCATTTTGCAAATATTAACAGCTTTTCAAGCATCTGACCACAAATTTAATACTAAAATCTTCTGCAGTGAAGACAACAATTTAATTTGCATTAACACCAAACATAACTTACAGTCATAGATCATATAACTTACACCACAACACATGGAACGGCAATGCCCCTTGACGGCGCCACTGGTCGCACACATGTGAGTTGTTGACGGTGACAAAGTGTGTGTCAGCTTCGTCGAGTGTACCAAATGCACGGGGACCTCGACACTTAAGAGGCACATGACGAAGGCTTGCCATGGAAAGAAAGACGACAGTCAGCCTTCAATGTCCACATTTGTATCCTTAAAAAAATGTTGTGTTTAAACCGGGCTCGGGCTCATAATTACAGTTAAAGGGACGGGCCGGGCTCGGGCAGAATATGCACGAGCTCGGGTGGGGTCGGGCTGGATTTTTTTGGTCCCGATCTAAGCTTTAGTTTGTGGTCCAGCCTCCTGTGCTCCCTAGGCAACATGGTAGCCATTAAGGTTATGAGTGCACCATCTAAGTATTCATGGTGTGTTGCGTATTTGCCGCACTCCTCAGTGTAAACACACTCATGCATTAAAAATACCAAGTATAATCCACAGATGTATCTGATTTGAAACACAGCACATGGATTCACATCATCTTAAATGAAGCAAATGAAATATGCTGACACACATTTTCTCTGCACAATTTTTTGTTAAGGGTTGATAGTGGAATCGACTGATCTTTATGCACGGCTCGTTCTTTTTTAGCTGCAGCTTTAAATGGCACGGTTGAGTTTAACACGTCATGGTAGGCTGTACAGCTTTAGGGTGAAATGGATCTGTAGGTGGTTGGGAGATCAAAGATGGCTGGGTGGGCCATGCAGGAGATGTGTCATATTGCTGCTGGGTATTTCCAGAATGTTGGTGTAAAGGATCGGGGCGGTTATTGCCCGGCGCCACTGGGGGTCTTTGAACAGAGTGCTCATCCCATGGAAGTGCGTAAACAGTCTTCCCTTAACACAGTGGGGGGTTTCCCCTACATACCGTATGGGTATGCTGTCATAAATAATGGAGCAATAAACATCAGATGATATTTTCTTTCTATGTAAATGAATGCAAAAAGAGATGAAGAATGGAACCACTATATAATACTTGAGAAAAGTTATGCATTTTGAATTTTTCATTATCTTCAGCCATGTACTGGAAACACAGTACGTCATACATACGCCTTTACTGTCCACAGTATAATGCTGGGAACAGAGATCTCAGGGGTATTGTTTACCCTCATTCCAAATGATTTACTTAAGCAAATACACTGCTTACAAGGTTTCAGAATGGACTTACAGCATGTGCTTAATCATAGGCATGCTTTAAATATCAAATACACAGCTTGAGACGAGATTCATAAATAATCCATATAAATAAGCCATCAAGGAGATTGCTTATCTATAATGCATGGTTTTGTTTGCTTCACATCCTGTTGGGCACCCTACTTGTCATATATGACATGATCAATAGACACGTAGAAATTCATTACTGCATACAGAATGCATTAAATATTAAAGCTGTTGTATATTTGTGGCTGAAACATTCCTGTAGGTGAGAACGCTTTCAAAGCCCATTCCTGAGTGTGAATGAGAACAAAGGTCCAGTCGAAGCTTCAAAAAATAGAGATGAAATGTTGGGAATATCTGATTGATGTAGCTGATGTATATTTTACACAATATTACAGTCATCCCTTTCCACCTTTTACAGGCAAAGTTTCATGCCTTATCTGATCATGGTTTTGCAACAGTTCACTGCACGTGTGCCTGAAAGACCGGTTCCTTCTCAGCATGCAGCGGCAAGCTGGGTTTAGTGCAAAAATTGTGTTCCTATCCTATATGGATTTTTTTTGCTTTTTATATTACTTCAGTTGCTCTCAGTGTTACATACTGCCATGGATGGATTTACACTGAATTGAGGTGAAAGCCCAGTATGTCTCATAGAGACGCCAAAGGGTGCCCTCAATGTTGGTACCACAAACCAAGGACATGACAAAGTGTCGATATTTGAAGACTTGGAAATGAGAATGGGGTGGAAATACAGCGAATATATATAGCTTGGGCTAAGCCACAATAACACATTCTCACTCCAACCTCGTCAAATACTGACATTTTGATCATGGACTTTCCACATCCACATACAACATGCAGGGTACATGCATTGTCTTCTCTCAAAATTGACTTCTGTTTTCACAGGAAATTTAACATTTACATACAGTCTCTTTCAAAATAAATGCATTATGTCGGCACAACACCTTGAAAAGATGTGTTTTTTTTCCTTCAACAACAAACACACATAATTGGGTTTAGGCAACGAAAGCACGTGGTTAGGTTGAGGCATCGTCCCACCACGTTTCCCCCTGACGCTGCCGGGCACTGTTAGACTATAACTTCAACCGGCTGCGTATCATGCCGACGTTAAAGGGCGCCTTTTTTCCCCTAAATTCTGACGCCGCAAGTCACTACCCAAGCGCTGCATTTTGACAACTTTGGTGTGAGACTTGGCTCGCAACAATGACACATTCTCCCATTTTACTTGTCAAATACAGCAGTTTGGTCAGTGGCCCTACACTTCAGACGATCACAATGTAGGATTAAAAAACACCCTAATCGTTTCACATGGGACACAAACAGTGGTCTCCTCAGTGAAAGTCCTGTGTTTGTTTGACTCATCCACACCCACTCCCTCCTTCCCTAATTGGACATTCTCATACTTTATATGATGTCATTACCATAGCTTGATTTAAACTGAAGTTAGCTGAAATCCTGATGCATCTCATAGAGACGCTAAAGGGTGCCTTGTATGTTAGAATCAGACGCCGAAAGTCTGATCTCTTAGTCTCACTCTTACTTTTCCCTCGCTACATATCAGGTATGAAACTCTGCATTGCTTCCTTTATTACTTTTTTCTGTTTTTGGATATCAGGCTTCAATAAGCACAATGCCAAGCAGTTGTCTCCAAACATATACTCTCAGAAGTGACAGAATAACATCTGGCTCCATTGAGATTATGTTGCATAAATGCATGTATATATTCGTAGAGCCTGGCATGTAGATGGAAATTAAATATTTTAGGAGCTTTATACTGCCACTCAGATTCTTAAAGTAGAGCTGTAATGTATTTCAAGCAGCAAGTAGAACGCTGAAAACAGATGCTTACCTGGACTTTAAAAGATAATTCAGAGCTAAATAAACATCTGGAAAAAATTCATAGGACTACCGTCAAGCCAGTAAATCAATGCACAAACAAAGCCAATCATGATGCGTCAGTGAGTCAACAGAGCGCATCAGATTGGGGCTTTAAACACAGTATCAAGGCTGAACAGAGCAGCAGAGTGGATGTTTACCAGCAAGCATGCTGTAAATTCAGGTCAGATCTCTAACAGATTTATGCTCAGTGTTTTTTTTTCTCTCTCTCTCTCCCTCCCTCACACTCACACACAGTCACCCCCTCCCTTGGGAGCCACAGGTGCTGGCAGTGATGGCTGTGAAATGACTTCTCACTGAACGAGGGTTTCAGCCTCAATTTGAACCCCTCAGCTTGGCAGACGACCACAACGCTCTCAGCATTCTTTAGTTCATATCTTTTTGCCCCATCTCCCTATTGTCTCCCACTATTGTTCCTATCCCTTTTTCCTCAATCAAGTGTGTCCCTTGTCCTCTCTTTTCCATCCCTCCCAGCTTCGCCTTTGTTCCGGAGCACATGACGATGGAAACGCTTTGAGCTGTGCTGTGGCTAGGACATGTTTTTTCAGTGAATACAAGATGCTCATGTGGTTGTTTTTTATGCTGCCTCTTGAAGCTTTGTGTGTGCTGTTTGTCTGTATTAGAAAAAAACAGATATTCATTTAATCCTCTGTTCAGAACATAATGTGTACATGAAATGCATTAAGGAAACTGTGTTTTGCATTCTGTGCGTCATCCTGTAAATCAAAACACGGATTTAAAATGCGGCGTTGGTCTATTTTTGTCCATTAAACTGCTCAATACATGAGTCCTGCAGAAAATACCAAAATCTTGCAGAGATTGCAGCATTGCCATGTGAGATTCCACCAAGAATGATGATGTAAGACAGTATAGCACTAATTGGGACAACTAATGCAGGGTTTAACCTGCATGGTCAGCCACATAATTATTCAATTGAGTTTTTAATCTGGGAGATTAAGAGTGTGCTGCGTTACAGAAGCGCAAGAATTGCAAACACAAAAGTGGGTCAGCTTTACCGGGCAGAGAGGGCATATTACCTTTCATCTCATTTTTATCATTTTAATTTCACGACACAACAATGATGGCGGCTTTTGGCATTTGAAATAATCAAAAGGAGTTACACACTTAAACTTTATTCACTACCGGTGTAATTGATTTCACGTATCTGGGAACATCAAAGGGGGCTTGTTTCGAGTTGAGGACCTTCTCCATGCTTTTTGATCTTCCCTCACTGTTTTCATTATTGTCAAACCAACACTAACCCATATTTATGGATGAGTGTATTCAGCAAATCCAACCTCTTCTAATTACAGGGAATAAAAGGCAGTTCTATTTTGGATGAAAGCCTCCTGACTGAGTTGGCATTGTCGAAACGAGCAGTGCATCGCCTCTTTTATCACTAATTGCTGCCGAAGACAGCTGAATTTCAAGCTGTACCATTTTATTACACACTTTGGACACACACTGTATATATGGAGCCTTATGTATATGCCGATACATAGAACACTACATACACACAGACAGAAATCCAATGCAAGGGCCTGATACAAATTGTAATGCCAAAGGAGAGACAAAACACTGGTCTGATGCTCCTGTGCTCACAGTCAGCAGTGTCTGAAGCTCTCACACTCACACAGACTGTCTTCATGCCAACATATTGCAGGTCTGGGCTCGCCTCAGCTCAGGGCAGGCAGACAGACGCAAGGGTCACCGCCTCACAGCTTGAGATGGGACTAATTGATGCCCAGTAGCATCCGGAAAGTAAACAAACTCCTGACAATGTCTTTATTTTGCCCTTTGCTTTCATGCATTTTCATGGCCACAGTAAAGCATGTGGAGTCGTCTGTTAGGGCATACAGTTTCAATATGTAAACACAACTATTTTTACAACTGCTATTTTTAACTTGCAAGTGCTATTAACATTCTGTACATATGGCAATTCAGGTTATTATGAAAAAAAAATAGGTGATGAAAGGGAGGAAGTGGGCTTTCAAATACTGTATTTAATTGAACTGTCAAATCTTAAACACTTTGTCCAGATGAGTCCACCCACTCCACCAAGTTTGAGTTAACTGATTCGTCTGGCATTGTGACATGAAACAGCAGTTTCTTGGTTAAAGAAAAAAGAAAGATCCAATGAGCACAGCAGGCAATGGCGCCCCCAAAGCAGGGTGGAATTGCTACCTTGATACAATTGCTGGCCCCCCATTGAAAAAAATAATTGGAGGCCGGAATTCCTGCCTTGAAGAGGCTGTGGCACACTCATGTTTTGAGCTAGCGTAAAGATGCTAGTATCTTTGAAACAAGACAACAACAACACAGGGCATCCATTGGTACCGCTGCTTACAATGTCATACTAGCTTGTCAGGAGGGGGGCAAAACTGGCACGAAGGGTCTCGTAAAACCTCACCTCAAGACACCTGAATAAAAATGGGTTCTATGGGTACCCACAAGTCTTCCCTAAACTTGAGCAGGCTTGTCGCTGTAAACATTTTGTTCCTTACAATCAATGTACTCCTTCAAATTAAAGCTATATATTTGTCTATTGAAGGAAAAGGACAACCGGCCTTTTGAAGAACAGTGGATCGTCTAACATGTAGATATATTACACATGTTGTGGAACTCAAAATGTTAACAGCACTGGTAGCTATTAGTCTATACACATCCGATAAGAAACCAAAGTGTATCACTATGCAGTTCCTTAACTCTCACATTAACATAGTTGTTAACTTAACTACTTCAACAGCATAATCAAATTCCTGAAATTCAGTTTTGACTTCTGGTTTTAGTGTGCCACCCCAAGACTTTCAGTGGCCTCATCTGGCCACCATTATGAAAAATATCTGGGGTTGCCACTAGCAATAAGGGGACTATCTACAGTATTAGCTAATAAGCACCACGGGCAGGACTAATGCCGTTGTTAAGCATTGTCAAGTGGTGCGCCGGAACCAATGAGGAGTAATAACAATAGCAAGTATTATAGAGGAGATAGGCGCTGCTATTGAGGTGTCTTCTCAATATTGCCCAACATTGCAGTTGCTCTTACTTTCTCTATTGAAATCCAGGCAAAACAAGTATGCTGGCAATGCATCGATGTGGACAGTAGATTCAGGCAGATACGTTGTTCTTTGGTGATAGGATGGGAAAAACAGAACCCCCTTTTGTCACGGAAATTGCAGTGGACACAATATCAGACTGAAGATGTAAAGTGTTTCAACTCTATTACCAGACAATAATGTCAATATTGGATCTTTCTACAATATGACAAAGTACGGTACAATTACTATTAGAGTAACATGACGGTTATGCCAAATGTAAGGTTTGGACGGGTAACAAAAAAATACTTGAGGGTAATGTAATCACACCATCTCACACATCACTACACACACATTCACCACACTAACATCCACTCCCTTACTTTCCACCTCACTAAATAAAAAGGTCACACTTCCTGCATTGGCAGTGATGAAAATTGTGAGGTGCAAAATTAGCCAAAATTCCCCAGGGATACCAGGCTGAGTGGCATGCCATTTTTAGCGCAAACAGATTCAACTATCAGAGACGTTACCACACCCTCATAGGAGAATAAGATCCTCATTGTTTATTGTGGAACATTTTGGCACAGAATTCGACTGCATGACTGAGGTGGAAGCAGGTCGTGGCTGAATACCCTGCTGAAGGCGTCTGAGCTCAACCTAGCGAGGAGGTCCAAGCCCTGCCTGCAAGCTAAACAACACAAGCCAAGTTTCCATCCATATTTTGTGCAAATTTTTAATTATTTTTCAGATCATCTGTATAAGATAATATGAATGAATGCCCATTTCCATCCCCTACTGTAATGCAAATATTTAGAGCTGGGCGCATAAAGATAAATAGTTGATGATGAAGGAAATACTGTTTGTGTATGCATGACAACTGTGTGCTATTATTAGTGTCTTGGTATACTCATTAATCTTCAGACTTCAGCAGACTTCTTCCATATCTTCATGTACAGAGAGTCCCTCTTGGTATGTTACCCAAGAGGTTGTAGTTGTTATGACCTAAATATGACCTTCACATATGCTTAAGCTACACAAGAAGATTGCATAGATGTTTGCAGATGTATGGGGGAATTGCCAGAACTGTAGTGAAGTGAAGTGAAGTGTGTTCTTTAGAATATTTGACAAGACTGTGTTTGACATACTGTTCCCCTTCCGGCCGTTACAATAAAATCTTGGGTAGGTTCAGTGTGCTATATATTTCCATCACAATTGAAAAAGACCCTACGATAGTACACATTCTCCTGCCATGATTAATTCATCAGATTCACCTCTTTTTTGAATATGCCTACGTTTTTCACATTTCCATGCACTTACAGAATGAAGGAAGGGCTTGTTTGTGAATGTACAAGAAATTGGGCCTAGAGCACACAGTGATTGGACAACTGCAATGAAGTGGGAGGTAGGAAGACGTGGGAGATGGAGGAGGCTGCGCCAGAGTGAACGGGCTTGAGACTGAGCTCAAAGAATGGAGCTGACACACTGACATCCCGGCAATATTTCTTTGGTTTATGTCGGAGTTGTAGGCAGACAGTACTTGACATGACTCACCAAATGCTAAGATATATTTGATTAGTCACTGCACCACATTTGCATAAAACCTGTCATTATTTTTCATGGACATGGTTTTGCAAGGGAATGAATTAACTTGAAAGTACTGAGTATTTTTTAATTACTGTTTTATCAGAAATGTGAAAATGTTTCATCCCATCTTAATGGGTGGATAACCTACCAATTTATTGCTGTCTACATTTGAAACACATAATTACTCTAAAGGTTTGAGTCAGATGAAAAATATAAATCACAGTGACAGAACAAAGGGTCTGCAACACAGACATGTCCACAACATCAATGGACTAAGACCTTTTTTGACTGTAGGAACTTTCCCCAGGAACTAGGAACCTTTGGAGGAACTTATTTTACCCCCCAAAAAGTTCCTCATCAGGGGGAAGCACTTCCCAAAGTACAGGAACTTTGGGGGTAGGGCTTCCTGAACATTTCTGACTGGTTTAGCACTCAATATTAATCGCCATTTTTTAAAAATCTGCAGCCGTAACCAGTTTGTTTTTTGTTCACTGTGTCTCAACACATTGACATACTGTAAGAGTTACAGAAAACAAATATATGACAAATGGACTGACAATGAAGTTCAGGCCTTACTGAGCATTTAAGATGAGGATGAAATCCAATGGGAATTGGAAACGCTTGCCCACAATGATAAAATGTATGCAAAAAGTCTCATGCAAGTTAAGGGACTTGAACGTTGTTCACACCAGGAAACAGTGCCTGGGGAAGCTTAAAAAGGGAAAATTAAGGAGCGCAATAACAAAAGTGGCTCCAACTGGCAGATCAGCAAGTGGTTAGACCATCTGGATGGGTTGCTGGGTCATAGGCTGGCCTTGTGTATGGCACAGCATCAGCAAAAGACTCGGCCACTGCATTCTTTGAGGCCATGATTGTTGAAGACTTGGTAACTGATGACCAGTTTCCCGAGGGTAAATCAACAACTGTGCGAAATGAACAAAAAAACTGAGACAAATGAGACAAGAATTAGCTAGCTAGCCACCCCATACTCCTTCCACCTCACCCCGCCACTGTGGACTGCTTCCCCGGAAGAAGAGCAACCAGCAGCTTAGGAGAAGAACCTTCAGCTCTGGAAAAGGACCATGTGCCTGAAGCTGTAGCTGCTTAATATCAGCCAACACAAACACCCCAGGACTGGGTGTCAGGAGCAGCACTGGGTCTAACCTACTGTGTGACAAGAGCAACAAAAAGTTTTCTGAACTGACAGGGAGTCTGGGCTTTCCGGTTCCCTGGAGCTGGGGTTTGCGCTGGCAGGATTCAGGTTTCTGACTGAACATGAACATGATTTAGCAGCAGCTGTGAGCCTTTGGCTCCGGTTAGCAGAAGTCTTGACTATTAGCAACATTTTCTCTCTATCTCTGAAATGCTTGGTCAGTGCTGACTGTATTTATTGGCAGATTCTCTTGTTGATAAGTCCGTCCTCCTTTTTTGGTTGCTTTTGCAGCAAAGGCGGTTGTTGCCAGTGCTGGAATAGTATCTTTCTATACAGGACTCTCCGCCATTGAATTGAGCTTTCACCTTCTAAAGGGACGTGCACGTGCATCTTTGTTTGTAGAACAACCAATAGGAACGACCTCTCTCTGAAAACAGAGTCAACAGGAGGTGCAAAAGCCTAATGTTCACCCAGACCACCTAAATTACAATATGCTCAAATTTTACACCAAAATAAAACTGCCTACTGCAGCTTTATTGTTGTCACCTTAACATGTTTTTCAGATGAAACAGACCAGACACACACACATCTGCCAGAGCATGACAAACACGACAGACGCTCTGCTACCCCCCTGCTGCTTTACTCTCATGTCCAGTTCAATGTCAATGTACTGCCATGAGAGCTGCTCTGCGTGGGGGTGGGGGGTCAGAAATCTGCCGAATGACCGCTGACTGGTGCCTTTGATGAGGTCAGACTGGCAGAAAAAAAATACATCCAGACACAGCTGGAGCATCTGTATTGGACAACACCCTGTGGAGGGAGGAAATAAGAGAAATGCTATACATAATTTCCTTTTCACAGGACATTTCAAGGCAACTGCCTACGCTAAAATTCCCTTATTCATGTGTTCCCACAGGTCATACAGCACCAAAACTAAAGTAGGAGAATAGGAGGAAATGATAAGCAGCAGCTTGTCTATAATACAGGGTAGTTTAAAATCATATATTCTCTCTGAGAGAGTGCTGATATTCACATTTACATTTAGTTTACTGTTTCAGGCAAGGATGCATTGGTGTAATTAATCTGAGGCAAGCAGCCCAATCAGAACACCTTATCATAGTGGAACAAAAAATAACCCTTAGCCTACTACTTAGCCTGATGAAGGCCACCCATTAGACAGTGATTAAACATGAGCTCAGCTGTTTACATTCTAAATTTATTGATTTACATTTAGCACTAATGTGATTTCTACTCACAGACCAGCTTTGGAATATGGTTAGTGTTAACCTTTTCACAGCAGTACCACCAAAGTGTCATGCCGCTGACAAGCAGATGAGCAGACTAAACAAACCAAACCAAACAAAATTCCTCCAAAATGATGAACTATATGTATTCAACTGCTGCCAAAACCAGTGCAAGAAACAACTTCACCACAGTCAAGCCTGCACTTTGATTATGCAGAAGGCCAGTATCATTTGCATCCGTATGTATAACAGAAACACCAAAGTTTAAGCCAAGCTAACCACTCACAGTATTGCCTCATTACTGCTAATTAATTGCTAAATCGACAAGTTGCCACATGGTGAGAGCAAAGCTTCTCTGGATAAAGAAAAGCAATGGAGTTTTTACAATCCAGTATTCATTGTGATGTCGTGTCACCGTACATGTGATGAAATCCCACTGCTGAACATGGACCATACATTTGAACTAAGCATTTATGAGAAAGACAGTTATGAGCACTCAATGACCCAACGTTATGACCAGTCATTCCAGTTAGCAAAGAACTGGTCAATAAATAGCTAATATCTACTGCGAGGGCAATTAGATAAACTACTCTGCAAATGGTTGTGTAGCTTTTTCTCATGATAATCAGTTTGATTACCCTGCATGACTTCATGTACCTGAACCAATTGCAGCTTCCAAAAGCGTATAATAAGTGAGCCCAGTCGGAGACTGAGGGGCTGAAATGTACTGCAAATTACATGTTTCTAATTGCTTTAAAAATGGACCTTTTTATTTCTTCCCTGGTTTTCCAGCTCTCGGGCTTCTGACTGTCTTACATTCACATACTAATTTAGTAACTGCAGCATTATTACCAGACTGAAATACCTCCAATGACACATTTCTAGCCTGCCACATATGGTCACTTTAATCAAGTTTTGAACTTTGGCACTGACTTCCTGTGTATTTATGGCAGGGATACTAGACTTGCTTGGTTGGGGGTAGGGATGCACCAATCCGATATCTGGATCAAATATCGGCCCCGATATCATCAAAATAGATGGATCGGGTATCAGAAAATGCTAGCTATACCTGATGCACTCCTTTCCCTTCAAACTGCTGTGTGGAGGTATTTCACACTATTGCAACTGCTGTTGCACAATTGTTTATTTTTGTTAAAAATAAATAGTTCATCATTGCATTAATCTGTTTCATCTTGTTTCATTTTATTTTCGGAAAGATCTGTGTAGCCATCAATGCCTGATGCCTCTAGTCTTTTGTGTTTTACATATATATAGTTTTTTAGGTCAACCATGGTATCGAATCGGTATCGGGTATCGGCTGATACTCAGAGCCACAGCATCGGGATCAGTATCGAAACTGAAAAAGCTGGATCGGTGCATCTCTAGTTGGGGGGCCAGCAGGCAAGGGCCCAGTCATAGCAGCCCTGCACAGGTGAGGTGTACCCAGGGGCTTTTTTAGGATCTGAGGTCATTTGGGGCTGCACTAGGACCTCTGTAGGAGGGTCCTCCCCTTGCACTTTTTTGATAAACAAGCTCTACCTTTATGCTTTTCATGCACTTTGACACCTTATTTACATTAAAGTACATAAAAAGAAAATTCATTTTGAATTAGAAAATGGTTGGGGGGCCAAACCAGCATCCATATCACAGGCCAGATTTGGCCCATGGGCCACAAGGTGAGTATCACTGATAAAGAATGTTCTGCAAACAAGGCAGATAGGACAAAACATTAAAACTAGCATAAATGACCAAGTCAAAATGAGCTTTGCCCACCAAGTTAAGAGCAAGCCTTCAGAGTTTTGTCATTCTTAGCAAGCAGAGCACGAGCAATCTGACACACCAAGCTTCTCAAAGTCAAAAGGATCCTTAAACGACTAAATTTCAAGGAGGCTATGTCATCAAATCCCACCGAAGGACTGTTCCAATGTCAAGAATCCTTCAAATTCTACTCAGGGCCAAGTCCGTTCTTGAGAGAATTTTCATGGATGCGTGTGTGTATCCTCAGCGGGCAACTCTTTGCGCACGTCTTGCCAGAAATGAAGATGGGGCCTCTACACTGATGCACATCTGGGCACTCGCCTGCCTGCTCTGATGTGTTCCTATCCCAGGAAGGAGTCTTGCCTAGTCTCTATAGGACCTCACCCATCCTACCAAAAAAGTATCCTTGACTTTGAGAAGCACTGCTTGGTGAGCAAAACAAGAGCACATGCCAGCAGTCCTCTAACTGTGGTGGACTAATTGCTAGTAAGGACTGGCTGTGTGTACAGGTGACTAGGTCAGGTTAGGCTTGGACACTCTAATTGGTCGGCTGGTGAAGAGATGAGAGACAGTAGATCCAATTAGAGAGACTGGAAACAGGTGAAGAGGGACAAGTTAATTTTAAAGTTACTGAAACTGATGAATTTCCATTTACTACATATATATTTGTTGCCTGTGTGCTCAAGCAGGCTTCAACCGGTAATAAGTAAACGAGTCTGTTTGTTGAAAGCTTACAAGTGCAGACAGACACAAACACTCTTCTCACTGTTGCATCTTTTGGTCTCTTGGAAGTCTAAGTAGAATCCGACCTGGTGAGCGAGAGGAAATGTCGGCAGAGTGCTCATGATGACCCCGAAAAGGAAAGAAAACAAAAGCAGTAATTGGTTTCACTCCGTCCATCTAACTGTGTGATAGACTCCCCAGACTTGCAACAGAGCTGAGAATGACTTGAAAAAGACGAGATGTTGTTACAAACTTGAGAGTAACTCCATCATGAAAACTCTTTTTAAACATAAATGGGTGAGAGCATGGAAAAGTGACACGCTGTGTTGGGAGTGAGGCTTTGTCTTTCAAGAGAAATTCCGCTTCAAAGTGTTCTCGCGTATACACTGAGGACACAGGACATCTACTGTGTGTGGTGACATGCAGCTTCAAAGTGCAACTCAAAGATGCATTGAGAACATTGGACATTCATCTTAACATCTCTCTGTTCTAACACATATCAAAGAGTTGCTCAGCACCACAGGGCAATTCCTTCAGTCCAACTAATGGGATTTAAATGAGGGGATGTGGGGAAGTTGCTTTCTGCTAAATTTACCTTATAAATTGTCGTCTTCTAACACACTGAGTGAAGTTTTTCAGGCAGGAGTATTTTTTTTTTTTTTTTAGATATATTTGTTATCTTGTTCTTTGCTGCCATCCTGCTTAAAGAGATACAAGTTTTGTTGTACAGTCATGAAAGACATTCATATGCTAATATATTCTCGTAATTTATTCTCTGACCCCCTCTCACCTAAATAAGTACGAGATGATGGAGCTGTTGCTTTCAGCGTGCAGTTGTTTAAAAGGCCAAAATGTAAGATCGCTTGTCAACTCCAACTTTATCATCCGCGACGATCTGACTGTGTTCTGACAGGCACAGTTTCAAGGGTGACATCTTCAAGATGCTTTGATAACACATCAAAAAACAACTAAACAGTAAGTTTGAAACGAGAGCCGGTGCAATTTATTTTATTTCAGACAGTTTTTCATACACATAAGCAGCACTTCGTCAGAACTCAATAATGAAAATAGGCCACTTGTCAGTGCCAGCGTTCAATATGACCATTATATAAAGACTCATATAAGTGTTTCATTTCTATTGTTAAAGGCTCTGGGCAACCATTTATAATTAACCTGACTGATTGCAGCTCTGCTCAGGCTGAAGTTGGGTAAAGCTGTGTTTGCTCTGCACCTGCAGGAAAAGGGAATATGTAAATCAAGTCCTCAAAGAGGTCAAATCGCACAACAGTAAAAGAAAATGAAGACCTTCTTTGGTAAGAAGTAGGGGGACATGAAGGACAGAACAGGTAACAATACACAGATGGAGTGCTGGACATAACAACAAACACTTTCCATTGTGGGAAAACATCCGACATGTCATTGTGATCAGCGTCCTTAAAAAGAGACAGCAACACGCAGAAAATATACAGATATAACGATGGAAAATAGGACAAATAAAGTAAACTGCCA
Source organism: Epinephelus lanceolatus (assembly GCF_041903045.1). NCBI lineage: Eukaryota > Metazoa > Chordata > Actinopteri > Perciformes > Serranidae > Epinephelus > Epinephelus lanceolatus. The sequence continues at coordinate 11,418,920 of NC_135757.1, read as the reverse complement.
CCTGGAGACAGTTACCCTCTTTATACCTTGCACTAAAATACGTTTTGGGTGATCAGATTGCAATCTCAGGAGCTTGACCACATGACAGTACAGGTGTGAATGCACCCAAAATGCATTGAGGACAGATGATGATCTAATCCAGTGGTCAGAGACGCATTGTGACCATGTTGAACACAAATGCAATTGTGATTTAAATCCACATTCAACATTTATATGGGAGGAAATATATAATCAGGCACAACTGTTTGAAACCAGCGAGGTAGCAGCAAGAAAGCTTGACAAATTTATGGGTTTGACACCCAGTTTTTTATCTGGAAAGGTCGCCATCCCTATCCCCTCCCATCAGCCTTGACTGTGTTCGCGCACCCAGATCATCCTCACGACAGTGGTGGCACTGACCACAGCCAAAATAAAAGCAACTGCAAAACTAAAGAATAAATTAAATGGTCCAATAAACACCACCACACAACAAAAACACAACTAAAAAAGTGCACTCAGTCGAGTGCAGATCTCCACTAGGCGACTGCCCGGGCTGATCACAGCCACTCTGGACAATTCTTGAAATTCAAGCAGATGCAACACAGTGTGTTTAAGCATCCCAGAAGGTAATAAAAATCTTTGATGCATGTCATTCAAATGTGTACACTTAACAGTATTAACTTTATCTGTAGGTTACAGCAAAACAAAGTCAGAAATAATAACAATAAACACAATGACAAACAAAAAAAGAAACCGTTTAACTATGTAGCCTGCTTATTTACTTAGTGGTGGAAGCACAATATCAAGGAAAAATTATTAAATCAACAAAATCTGCAAGTCAGGCTCTGTGCAAGTATAACGCCATGCAGAGGATGGGGAAAAAAAAACAGGTCGCTGTTAGACCGGCGAGAGCTGTGGCCAGACAAATTGTCTTTCCAGCTTACAAACAATCAAGACATCAGCAAAGATTATTCATCTGGTCGCGTGCCTAACTTTAGTAGATCATAACATATCTGGTATGGATTTAATCTGCAGACGCTCTGGTTCAAAACAGACCAAACTTTTCCATAGATGTCAGCTTTGAGTCAAAAAAAGGCCAAAATGTGTCCTACGATAGATGATGAGGCTTGTTGCTTTCAGCCAAGACAATTCCCACAAAACTTGCCGCCTCTACAGGCCAGTTGAGAGGAATGAGCAGTTGGCTTTTTATGATGGTCATAAAACAGGTTTTCAACAGTTGTGAATCACTGCAACCACGAGAGGTCCTTCAACATCAAGTTGCAAATCTGCACACAAAATATTAGGCTAAATGGTCCAGTAGTTTGCTAGATTAGCTGCAGACAGATAAATTAACTCACATACACACGACTAAATGCATAATCCCATCCAGGCTTATGCTGATGAAGATGAAAATTACTCTTATAAACACTGTAAGAAAGAGTAGATATAGTTTGTTTTAATGTACCACAGATTCTGCTATTTTCCTGGCACCGACATACTCATGCAACAGCTGAGCATGTTTTCAGCAATGACAAAACATCTTGAGTAAAATACGGGGTTAATTTAGACTTGGCCAGATTACAAGTTTAGTACATTCGGTGCCAAGGCATTCCAACCTGTGAATCTGTGATAGTGCGTCACCTTTGACCCTTGTTATATTGTGAAATGCAGTGAGAAGGTTTTACTGTGGCAAGAGCTATTTAACCTCTCACCCCTCCACTGGCTGCCACCTGGTAAAAAGAGCACCTCTGCCCCCGGCAATTGAGTTATTTCCTGCCATTTGGCAGAGATATACTGTAGTGCTCAACCATGCAAACAAGTAGATATAAAATAGTAAAGTGCCCCGGTGATAAACTCCTTCTTTTTTCTTTTATTTTTGCGACAGACCTTTCTCATCATTGCGCACCCTCACCTTGATGCACATGCACACACGTGCACACAAACACACAAGTGCTGCGGAAGTAATATTTTGTTTTTCAGTACTTAATCCTCCTCCTGTCTGGCTATCTCTGGGATCTGCAGTATCCATTACCTTGGCCCTTGCAATTCCCCCCAAGATTACTTTGTTATCATCCATCTATATCCGTCTCTCACTTTATTTCCCAGCCTACTGTATCCCTCCTTTCCTCACCCTGTTTTCCCCTCATATAGCCTCTCCCTCCTTCTCCATGTTTCAGCTAATTTTATTAATAGAAACCAGCCTCTCAGACATCAGTGGGTTGTAAATGACCACAGCCTCTTTTCCCCCCACTTCACAAAGATAAAGAGAGGGAGAAAAAAGACAGAGCAGAGGCAGAAAAAAAGAGGAGAAAATCAGAAACAAGAGAGAGAAATCGAGGAGAGAGAAAGGAAAAGTAATTAAGGCGAGGGGAGAGAGGGAGAGACTAGAGACCCCACTCAATAAATCAGAGCTGCCGAGCAACCTGTCAGTCTCCAGGCTCTTTTTATTGGTCACCGAGGATCAGCTAGTATTAGTCACCGGGGTCTCACTGTGTGTGATTGGGTGGTTGAGTGGGCAGTGTGTGTGTCTGTGTGTGTGTTTGCGTCTGGAAGGATTCCATCAATAACACATGGATTGGGGCCACAGGCGGAGACAAGCAGTCATGTTGGAGATGGTGGGAGATGTGCAGAAGAAGAACAGCATCATTGTGCGTGTGTGTGTGCATGCTGAATATGTGTGTATCAATATGAAAGGGCGAGCGAGCAAGCAAGAGAGAGAGAGAGAGAGAGAGAGAGAGAGAGAGAGAGAGAGAGAGAGGAGAGAGAGAGAGAGAGAGATAACAAGTGAAGTATTCATGTTGGGTAATGAAAGAGCGTACAACGGGAGAGCAGGCGCAGGGATAGCCGTCATAAGACGAGCCAGTCTTCACTAATGATCATCAGGAGCACCAGCAGGAGCCTGTGTGTGTGTGTCAGTATATGTCTGTGTGCGCATATGGATCTGACTGTGAGTCCATGTGCATATCTCTGGGCATGCGTACAGTTGAGTGTGATAAATCCTGATTCAAGGCCCCCCTACTGATGACAGGATCCCATGTGATTCTGAGGTTGTGTGTGTGTGTGTGTGTGTGTGTGTGTGTGTGTGTGGGGGGGGGGGGGGGGGGGGGGGCAACGACGACGACAGGCCCCTGGCTCCTATTACAGCTGTGCATGGTAGCAGCAGGGTCAACTCAAAGGAAACAGAGAAAGGTTGAAAGAATCAGAGGCAGGCAGAAAGTGGTGAGTCCCCTCTAACAAGACATACACTCACGCCCACACACACCCACACCCACACACACACACACACACACACACATGTTGGCCAATCAGTAGGTGGGCTGCTGCAGTGACACTAGAGATCCCAAGGGAATCCCCCCATCTTCAGGCTCTGAAGTTGCTGCCGATTTGGGGATCACTCAGCGTTTAAGCTTTAAAGCACTGCTGGCTGCTTGATGTGTCATCTGACACACACTGCAGTGAGGGTTAATGGGAGTTAAAGGTACCAGTAATTCTCAGCAAGGCATTTTCTCTCATCATCAGGCCTAACAAGCCTATTAAATGCATCTTTATCCCTGTAAAACCTTCTTATTTTATAACGTGTTTTTATAAACCTAAATTGTAAGCATACAAGTCAAGATACGCTGGTGTTCTTCCAAGCCATTTGCTGGTTACTAAAAGCATTTGTAGAGGTCAGTAAAGGTGTGTGAAATGGCTTCAGGCGTGATGATTGGTTGATACAACTCCAGCTGAGGCAAGATAAAGGGCTCATAAAAATTCTATTTAATCCATACAACAACAGCCATGCAGACATCTCCAACTGATCCTATGCAGGTTTGTAATTGTGGAGACTGGAAAGGCTCTGTCTAGCTATGACTCGCATGATTATGTGCATGCTAGCACAGTCTGATGTATCACAAAACAATGACCACCTCATCAAAGTATTGCTCCAGAGCACAGGTTGCCTTCAACAATGTGGGTTTTTAAAAGCAGAGTGAGCAAGAGTGAGTAGTTCCTATGAGAGACTGCAAAAATGATACAACAGTACAAAATCTCACAATAAACTTCCAAAAAATACCCTGTTTTGGGGGCAAAATCCCCTCTGGAAAAGCAGCTATGTCTCAGTAAAAAGCAATTGCATTTCGTGTCACTATCCCAACTGAAAAAACAGTGACAAGCTACAACAAAACAGCCACATTTGGTGCCTAAAAGGATGCTGGAAACACAGCAATGACTCGCTAAATCACAACCGGTTTTGATGTTTCTTGGTCTTGAACAGGGGTCTGCAAGTTGGCAGGCATCCCACCAAGGTGAGTAAAAATTTTTGGTAACACTTTACTTGAAGGTATCTACATAAGAGTGACATGACATTGTCATAACTATGACATGACACGGTCATGAACCTGTCATAAACATTATGTACATGTCATAAATGTTCATGACTGCTGTCATTAAGTGTCATTCGGGTTTTGTAATGACAAGTTGACATTGTTTGGGTTGTCTTGATTATGACAACTTGACATTAATTAAAGTGACATTACCAGAAGATGTCTCTGTCATAACAACTTGACATTAACAAGAAATGCACCTATTTTTGTGTTTATGACAAGTTGACATAATGATTGATACAAAGACATCTTCTGGTAATGCCATCCTGGTTAATGTCAAGTTGTCATAATAAGGACATCCCAAACAAATGTAATGTCAACTTGTCATGACAAAGACAACTTCTGGTCTTTGTTTAGCAAAGCCATAATTCAACCACTGGAGAAGTATTTTTGCAGATATTAATATTTCAAACATATGGTCACATTTAAACACATTTCAAAAATAAAGAGTAAGGTCAGAGGAAAGAATCAATATTTGACTTCCAGGATCAATGTGCTGACTCCTATTGACCAATTCTGTTATTAAATGAAGAACATTTTATTCCAGTGTTTGTTTCTACAAGGCGGGTTTACACTTGGATTAGAGGCTGATCCTTTAAGTGCAGTTTGACCTTGACAGTATAGAGTGAGTATCACCTCTGAGATTAACAGACATGTGCACTCAGCATCATTTGTCCACAGGTTGACCTCCAGTCTGATTTGTCATGACTTTGTGGACTGAAAAAGAAAGAATTTAGATGAACGAGTGCCTCTCCACTCGGAGACAAACACTGCTTAAAGCGACACAATGGCATCTTTCTTGGCAAGGCCTTTTGACGTGACACAGCGCCAGCGTCTCTCATCCCAGTCGCATGCGCAGCTCAGCAGCAGTGCAAAGCCATTATCACCTTCAGGCAGGGGGAATGGGAGGAAAGGATTACCCCTGCAACAGTCAAATATTGCTTGACTCTGAGCCATTATCCCAAAGCCCCCTTATTCACTCCTCAGCCTTGCATTCATCACCTTCAGATCCTCGAGCAGCTCGACTGCCTTTCACTCCATACACACAGCATGTGTAGACTCAGTTTGATGGCAGACACTTCTCCCTGTGCTGTGTGTATACACTCTGTGTATTGGCCTGCGAAGAAAAAAAAATGGCAGCCACAATGAAGACTAGTGTAAATCTACTGAGTGAAGGGAATTATACCTTTTTGTACTCTAATTTAATTTGTAATTTAATCCCCCTCTGGATGTTGTCAGGATTTTGGAAAATGACACTGATATTTTAACATTAAGCAGCGAAATGCATCAGACTGGGGAACTTCCACATGAGCGCACATACAATAAAGCAGCGCAGTAAACGCCATGGCGAGCAGTCTATCCAGGCCTGGAGTGATAACAGTGATATTGTAATGTGTTAGTGTCTCTCTGCTCACTTCTTCCCATCTGAATTTTTCTGTCAGGCCTTATTTCTCGACAAAGATTCATGCTGTTAAAGGAAAGAAACATGATATTTCAAAGGCTGTATGTTATATAGAATATTAGCTCCTCACCCCGACATTCAAATTCATATTTCAAATGCATATTTAAACATAAGGTAGAAGAAAACTTACAAAAGAAAATATTTGATGCTACTAAGTGACAAAATTTGTGTCAAAATTGCACTCTCAGTCATAACTGTCCAATGTCAGCAAGTTTTCTTTAGTGGTAGTCATCTGTCCATCTACATTGCAAACAAGTGCTGTGTCTCAAATCGCGTACTTTTGTACTTACACTTAATATTTTGAGTGCATAAGTGCGTTCACACTGAGAAGTATGGAAAAATGCAGTGCACTATGAGTACTCGGGATGGTGTTCTCAAAACGGTCAAGAAGTTGAGTGTGGAACTATGGACACGTCTCGCCCTCAACGGTCACCATCTTGGCTACGTAGCGGAAAACTGGAAATGGCGGCCGAGGACTGTGCGACCGTGAACGTCGCTGCATTGTACAAATGTAAGTTACATGTGTTGGTTGCAGTAAGCACCACTACACTGTTGTCGGGTATAAGCAGCAGTATGTTTATTGGGTTAATTTAGCAGTCTGTAATGATTTGATACCGCGAACGATAACGCAAATGCTTATGCTAGTTTGCTAACTAGCTAATTTGCGGTCGTCATTTCTGGTAAGTGCACAACGGCCGTGTTTGGTTTGAGACAACACTACCCTGTTGAAATCTGCACACTACGGCAATAAGAATTTTTTTGACATTGGTAAGGTTCAAGATGTCCCATCAACACGGTTCTTATACATAGGTGGATTATAAGAAAATGGGCCCCTGGGCACATGTATACAAAAGGCCCAACCACCTCTCTTAGATAGGGGCAAGACACACAGACTTTAGGGTGGTTTTGCTTCTTTCAGTTGTTGTTTTGCATCTCTTTGTTGTTCTTATGCATCTTTTGTGTCTCTTTGTAGTTGTTTTGTGTGTCAGTGTGGTTGTTTTGTTCTTTTCTGCAGTCTTAGTAGTCTTGTAGTTGTGTCTCTTTGCAGTTCCTTTGTGTCTCTTTGTGGTCTTTTAATGTCTCTTTGAAGTCATTCTGAATCTCTTCCTGGTTGGTACGTGTTAATTTGAGTGACATTTTGCAGGTTGAGGCCAGGGGGGGCTTGTGACACTGTCCCACTAGTCCCATTCAGTAATCCACCCATATTCTTATGTTCCTGGAATACTAACCCAAATCTCGGTCTATCCATCCCACCCTATTCTCAAAATAACAATATATGGCATGCGTAGCTAATGCATGTAGCAACACCGCTAAAAGCTTGTTAAAATGATGGAAAGCACAACTGAAATTATGTTCTTGGAACAATATTTGCCCAAACACAATTTCTCAGACATTTAAAGAAACAAACTGTCTCACACTGAAATCATTTGAACAAATCATGCAAATGATACAAATATTTTGGTTTTGGAATTGTTGTCCGACAGCCCCAGAAAAGAGAAGTATGGGAGAAGGAATCTGACAAGTCTTCAGCATCCGACTGACTAACTAGCTGGCAGACTCAAGACACGAGAGACATTCTGTTTACAGTGATCCAACGTTATATTGACTCAGGCAAAGATACTGCGCTCTGCTAGATAAAATGCCTTTTGAAAAGCCATTTTGCATTTGGAGACAATAACAAGATTAGCGTGTCAGTCCAAGCTCCAGTGTCCGTCTGGCTGGTCACCAGCACACAGCTCGCTCATTTTCCATCTTTTGTTTGAGGACAGTTGGTTGTCATTATAACAGAGACGCAAGAAACACACACACACACAAATTGGATTTTCTGTTACTTTCAGGATATTTTTCCTCCCAAATATAATCCGATTCAACAGGTTAGGCTCAAATGCATTATAACGTTATACTGGTATTAAAGGTCAGCAGCATCTTCTCTCTGTTTTCCACTGTATTGATTCACCCAACAACAATTATTCAGTCATTTGATGTTTATATAAGCAACAATATAACAAATAATAAAAGAATACCAAAGAAAAAAAATAAAATAACATCTATATCTCTTGGTCTTCCTGGTTGTTATTTGCATGTTTATTCACTCGTCTCAAAGAAGGACACCTTTTTTCATCCCTCGCTGTAATGGAAAATGGAGTGCACAGTAATGAATACACATTATTAAATACTCAAGAGAGATGCTGCCTGCTATGTGGATACACAGCTCCCACACATTTTTAATGGGTCCTTGTCAAGAGGCTGAGTGGAGGAGAACGCTGCCTCCTGTACATTTGTAAATGGCCTGAGTAAATAAAAGACGACGCAGGGTTAGAGGGGTTTCCAAGTGTCGTGAAAATGCACACTTATATACAGTGTTCAGTATAGGAGTTGAAACATATACATGTTAGTAACACCCTCTTGCACTACTTTAATGTATCATGTATTCATTCATTCATTCATTTGCCCATGCTCTTTATTTTTTCCTTTCATGGTCACAAACTCTACAGAAGGACAATGATATGTCTGCTTCTCTGTTCCAGCCATCGTAGAGGAGAGGCACAGAGGAGGAGGGCTGGGTCAACATAAAACTTTATCTCAAGAATGCCAAAACTCAAATAATCTTGTCAAACCCTAATGGACACACATCTTCCTGATGGTCTGGAGGCGGTGCTGGATTTGTTGTAAGGTCAGCTCCCTGACCCAAGACAGGGTTAACGTTATAAGCCTAATATTAAAATAAATATCAAGCCGATCTAAAGAAATAAATCGTATCTTCAACCTGGCTAACCCTGGCTGTTAAGTGCTGACCCACTGGTAGCAACCAATTACTGTATACACACACACCACTGTGGGGATAAAATAAATGCCACATCCCCGGACTTATCTTGTGATCATCAAAGTGCGAGGCTGGCGTTATTCTTTATGTGCCTTATTGTCAATAAATCCAATAAAAACACCAATAACAAATATGTATTTGTCATTTCTTAATAATGTCTGGCACTTGTTTTTGTACTGTGATACTAATTTACAATCCCTTTTCTTTCCCCTATTGCTGTTGCTATCCCTTAAAGGGACAAGCTGTCAATCACCTGCCTTTGGGCGGGTCTACCTGCCCAGACTGAAAAGTCAGTTATTGCAAACATGAATCTTGCCTCGGCCGGAGCCTTGTAGCAAGAACAAGAAGGATTTCGATTTTTATCCATCCTCTTTGCTTCTTTTTTGAATTATGGGACTACTTTTAGAGGTGGATTTATACACACTTGGTGCTCTATTAAGTATTTTGCAGTGTTGCAGTGTACATAGGAATGATTAAAAACATAGACTGAAATAATAATGAACATGACCACCGTGATGTCCTCATTTTGAAGCCTAAGGTTTGGCATTTTGGCTGACACCATCTTGGTTTTATGGAGCCAGTAGTGATCATATTTGGATGAGAGGACAGAGCTGGGCCTGTCCCAATACCCACACTTCCCCTAGAAATACCCACTTGCACTTGGTTGTGCGCGTTCACGTTTAGGCTAGTGGTGTCCAAAAACAGAATTGAGTACGGAGTAGAAGATGAAATTTCCCAGAACACCTTGCAAAGTCAGCAACTTTGGCAAGTTTTGGAAAACAATTTGTTACTGTACGATCGGAATGTAGGCTATACAAACAACAGATGGTTGGACTAGTGTAAACTCATCAGCAACTCGGTTGAACACAGCGTCAAAATATTTAAGCAAAACCACTTACCGGAACAAAATCAATCAGAACTAGAAGACGTCGTAGACGCCTCCTGTTTTCAGCATTTCTTCTCCATTGACTCATCAGACGGAGAAGAATAAACGTAGCACACGCCACAACACAAGTGCTGGAGCCGGCATTTTCAAACCTGGATGACTACTGGTATCTTTCGTCGCTACTACACGTGGCGTATGCCTGCACATCGGCCGCGCCGATTTGCGTGAAGTGGTGTCTCATTTCTTAGGGAAAGATCTCTACCCTAATAGTTCTCACCTCCCTCATCAAGGGTTGTCTCGCAAACGGGGCACTCAATACCACGTGGAAGATTTAAGGGGTAGAAATGGGACAGGCCCAAAGTGCGAGGGTTGAATCTGACTCATAGACTGTGACAACGCCTCACAAACAGCCTGCAACCTATAACAGCCATGCTCTTAATTGTGCATAACTTTAAGCCTTAATAAGATGTAAATGAGTTACATGAACATTCACCTCCTGTACAGTTACAAATAATAGGCAAAATGGCTGTAGGAATAAAATCATTTTTGTACCAGACTGTAAATCGGTTTATATCTGTTGTAAAGTTTTAACATGGGGGTCTATGACGATTGACACGCTTTTGTAGCCAGCCTCATGAACATTCAAGGAACTGCGGTTTCTGGCACATCTGTGTTGGCTTAGTTTTGAAGCTCGTGGTTGATTAAAAATGAACTACAGTGGCCATGTTTATGACAGCAAACAAAGCTCCTTGTTGGTGGTTTAATGCTTTTTGATTAATACTGCCATGTTGTACTGTTGTTAGTGTTGATAAATAAATAAGAATATAAATGAATAAAACTGCCTTCACAAACTCCCGTGAGACAGCCTCTCTCAGTAAAAGGATTATACCCTGTGGCCTTGGTGGCTAACCAGTGGGATACGAGATTAGCTCAGCAGTCACCATCGCCACTCAAGAGATGGTTAGAGAGAGCGCCACCCAATTATCCTGGATATCTACTTTAAAGAGCTGTATAAACAGGATTTCTTTTTCAAGGGAACTAAATCTACTCTTACACTATTAAATATCCCTCTAGGATATTAAGTGCATTTTTGGAGTATTTCCTGCAGTTGTTCTGATGTTACGACTCATTTTTATGGCTACTTTTGGGGTAACGCACATTATATGAATAGAGGATTCAGTATTTCACTGCCATGATTTTATTCCTGGCAGTGTTTAGAAGGCATTTAAAGAGAATTAGGGCTGTCATGATGGAAAATAATGATTAAAACATTTTAGGGGGTTTATTTTTTGGCTATAGTCCTATCCTGGACCATGACTTTCGTAAGAGAACACTATAACCCTAACACTCAGTATATATGCTGCATACAGTAAAAAGACTTCTCACTGCAGCAGCCGCTCAACATCACTTTTCAATGTGAGTCATTACGCTATAACCTTTTTATTCTGAAAGCTGTGGCATGTACTATATGGAACTACATTCCGACCTTGGTCTTTTGAATGGTGCATTTATTCACCTGTGACCAGCAGTCTGAAGTGAATGGCCACATGGAGTTTGAACATGTGTTTATATCCCTGCACATTCACACCATTAGTTGGGCTCATGTATTGTACTCAGCAGGAATAAAAAGAGAAAATCTGTAGCTGTAAGCTGTTAGCTGTAGCAGAGAAAGTGTGGCAAAAAAAGGCTTTGCTGGCTGATGCTGCAAAGTGTGCTTTAAGATTTAAGAAGTCTGCAGGTGGTGATGAGGACGGTGGTGAAGAGGCAGAAAAATTAAAGAGGAGTGAGCAGGTAATTACATGCATAAGTGAGACATAGTGTGAATATAATATGCTTTAAGTGATACTGTAGAAACTTTATGTCTTTAGTTTGCTGTAATTATTGTGGGCCTTGTGTGAATGTAATGTAGTAGCCGTGAACGAAGATAGTCTACTACTACTAGCAATACCACAGTATAAAAAATACTCTGTTACAATCAAAAGCACTCCAAATTTTACCCTTGCCAGATTGCCTAGTGTGTTTGCCTAGCTTTCCAGCTTTCTTTGTCTATCTGTCGGCTCACCTGTTACCTGTTTCCCTGCCTAAAGATTTTTGCCTAGTCCCTTGGGTTCTTTGGTTCTGAGTCATTACAATATGACAAGTAACTGTAACCCCAAATAATTGTAGTTGGGGTAAAAGTACAATATTTCCCTCTGCGATGTAAGAGAGCAGAAGTATGCAACATATCCACATACAGTGGTTGGTATGATATCCAACAAATTTGCACCCCTACCAGTTGGGTTAGGTTTAGGATAATAATCCTAAGTTAATGTCTTCATGTTCCATACTTTATGTAAAGTTACATAGGTTAGGTTTAGAAAACGAATCCTGGTTGGATGTAGTTAACGTTATATAGGTTAGGTTTAGGAAAGTAAAGTTATGTAGCTTAGGTTTAGGAAAGCTACATTGCATAGGTTAGGTTTAGGAAAACAATCCTGGTTGGGCGTCATCATGTTATGTAGTTAAGGTAAAGTTACATAGGTTAGATTTAGGAAAGTAAAGTTATGTAGCTTAGATTTAGAAAAGTAACGTAGGTTAGGTTTAACAAAGTAAAGTTACATAGCTTAGGTTAAAGAAAATAATCCTGCTTGTGCGTCATCATGTTATGTAGTTAAGTTAAAGTTACATAGGTTAGGTTTAAGAAAGTAAAGTTGCGTAGCTTAAGTTTAACAAAGTAAAGTTACATAGCTTCGGCTTATGAAAGTTAAGTTACACAGGTTAGGTTTAGGGGAAAAAAAGTTATATAGGTCAGGTATAAAAAAAATACAGTTATGTTACTTAGATTTAGGAAAGTAAAGTTACATAAGTTTGGTTTAAGAAAGTTAAGTTACATGGGTTAGGTTTAGGTAAGTAAAGTTACGTAGCTTAGCTTTAGGGAAGGAAAATTACGTAGCTTAGGTTGAGGAAAGTAAAGTTACGTAGCTTAGGTTTAGGAAAGTAAAGTTACGTAGGTTAGGTTTGGGAAAGTAAAGTTACGTAGCTTAGGTTGAGGAAAGTAAAGTTACATAGGTTAGGTTTGGGAAAGTAAAGTTACGTAGCTTAGGTTTAGGAAAGTAAAGTTATGTAGGTTAGGTTTGGGAAAGTAAAGTTACGTAGGTTAGGTTTGGGAAAGTAAAGTTGCGTAGCTAAGGTTTGGGAAAGTAAAGTTACGTAGCTTAGGTTGAGGAAAGTAAAGTTATGTAGGTTAGGTTTGGGAAAGTAAAGTTACATAGCTTAGGTTTGGGAAAGTAAAGTTACATAGGTTAGGTTTAGGAAAGTAAAGTTACGTAGGTTAGGTTTGGGAAAGTAAAGTTACGTAGCTAAGGTTTGGGAAAGTAAAGTTAGGTAGCTTAGGTTGAGGAAAGTAAAGTTACGTAGTTTGTTGGGCCCATCAACCGCCCCAACTTGTCCTCTTAGTGTATGTCGATTTTCACTCTTTATACTCTTTATACTTTATACTCTTTTTGGGAAAGTAAAGTTACATAGGTTAGGTTTGGGAAAGTAAAGTTACGTAGGTTAGGTTTGGGAAAGTAAAGTTACGTAGCTTAGGTTGAGGAAAGTAAAGTTACATAGGTTAGGTTTGGGAAAGTAAAGTTACGTAGGTTAGGTTTGAGAAAGTAAAGTTACGTAGGTTAGGTTTGGGAAAGTAAAGTTACGTAGCTTAGGTTGAGGAAAGTAAAGTTACATAGGTTAGGTTTGGGAAAGTAAAGTTACGTAGCTTAGGTTTAGGAAAGTAAAGTTATGTAGGTTAGGTTTGGGAAAGTAAAGTTACGTAGGTTAGGTTTGGGAAAGTAAAGTTGCGTAGCTAAGGTTTGGGAAAGTAAAGTTACGTAGCTTAGGTTGAGGAAAGTAAAGTTATGTAGGTTAGGTTTGGGAAAGTAAAGTTACATAGCTTAGGTTTGGGAAAGTAAAGTTACATAGGTTAGGTTTAGGAAAGTAAAGTTACGTAGGTTAGGTTTGGGAAAGTAAAGTTACGTAGCTAAGGTTTGGGAAAGTAAAGTTAGGTAGCTTAGGTTGAGGAAAGTAAAGTTACGTAGTTTGTTGGGCCCATCAACCGCCCCAACTTGTCCTCTTAGTGTATGTCGATTTTCACTCTTTATACTCTTTATACTTTATACTCTTTTTGGGAAAGTAAAGTTACATAGGTTAGGTTTGGGAAAGTAAAGTTACGTAGGTTAGGTTTGGGAAAGTAAAGTTACGTAGCTTAGGTTGAGGAAAGTAAAGTTACATAGGTTAGGTTTGGGAAAGTAAAGTTACGTAGGTTAGGTTTGAGAAAGTAAAGTTACGTAGGTTAGGTTTGGGAAAGTAAAGTTACGTAGCTAAGGTTTGGGAAAGTAAAGTTACGTAGCTTAGGTTGAGGAAAGTAAAGTTATGTAGGTTAGGTTTGGGAAAGTAAAGTTACATAGCTTAGGTTTGGGAAAGTAAAGTTACATAGGTTAGGTTTAGGAAAGTAAAGTTACGTAGGTTAGGTTTGGGAAAGTAAAGTTACGTAGCTAAGGTTTGGGAAAGTAAAGTTACGTAGCTTAGGTTGAGGAAAGTAAAGTTACGTAGTTTGTTGGGCCCATCAACCGCCCCAACTTGTCCTCTTAGTGTATGTCGATTTTCACTCTTTATACCACTTCCTTCTTTACTCCTGTCAGTGTATTGGTCATGCGATTGCAGCCTTCATGAGTCCGTGGGTTATAAGCAATTCTGGTGCATGTCTTTTCATAGGTATGCATATGAACAGCACATGAGAACACCCTGAAGTATAAAGTAGCAGAAAATGGAAATACAAGTAAACTACAAATACCTTAAAATTGCACTTTTGGTAAAGTACTTAAGTAAATGTACTTAGTTACATTCAAATACTGAAATATAGTTTGCTCCTATGGCAAGAGTTGGTTCTAATTTAGCTCTGTGTTGACACACTGTGGACTGTTTTATAGTATATAATTCTGTAAAGCAGGTCATTAAGTCCAAATGATTATAATTTAACTTACATTTTTTGCTTTTTTTGGGTTCACACAAACAATACAAATTAGTATTGTGTTTTTTTAATTAATGATTCATCAGTTGACAAACATGTTGAGTCAGTTCGAATTTGGTCTATCAAATTGGAGCTGCCTGACAGCGAATTCCCGGGCTGCTTTTTGCTGCCAGTTCACCCCGGTTGTACTGGATTAAGTGATTTGCTAAATCTCACCAAATGCTCCTTAGGGAGCCGGTATGGACTTGTTGCTTCCAGCTCTGGTCTTTCACACACGTTGACAGTATAATTGTAGCATCAGACCCTTAGAAAAAAAGATAAAACATCATGCTTTTTAATGCAGATAATAGTACTTGGCTGGGGTTTTGTCTCTTATAGTTAGCTGTTTGTCTTTGGTGAGAAAAAAAAAGCAATTTGAGAAGAAGTCCATTTGAGTAGGCCGCAAAAATAAATTCAATGCACGGAATCACTGAAGCTGAGATTTATGTGTTATATGTGTAGGTGAAGAGTGCAAAAGCAACAGTGAAAGCATAGTAACAGCAAGAGAGTCAAGAAGAAGTGAGTGTTTTCCGTAATGCTGAATGCGACATGAACTATCAGTGGTACTGTGGGTGAAGAAATTGCCTTCTCCGCTTCTCCTTTTTCTATTCTTTCCACTGAATGTCAGCGCAGAGTGGTGAATGTAGAGAGGAGCTCTTGCTTGACACCAAAACTTGGCATTCAGCAATGGTGTCTCAGACATTTTCCCCCTGTATCTACATTTCTATCCCACAGCTTTCTTGATGATTACAGGTCTACAATGAGTGCTAAAAAAAAGCATGAGACAAAGATGGAAAGACGGTGGGGAGAGAGAGATCAAGCTTGACATAGATGGATACAAAAGACAGAGAGAGGTTGATGAAGTGAGAGGAGAGGAGGTGTACGGTGAGCAGAGTGAGCGCTATCAGTCAGTGAAATATACCCCATGCCGTTGGCACCAAAGGAAAACATCACTGTTCTGGGGTGTCAAGTTGAGATGGACGATCAGGATACTTGCGCTGCGTGAGATCCTCCGTGTGTGTGTGTCTGCATGTGTGTGTGTCTGCATGTGTGTGTGTGGGGGGGGGGGCATCTGAGTATGTGTGAGTGTGTGCGAAAAAAAGAGAGCGAATGAATTCCTGTTTGATACATCACAGGCACAAAAGTAATGCCTCACTGTGAAATCACTGCAAGCTGCCCACTGTGTGCACTGCGCTTCCCATGTACACACGCACACACACAGAAAGTCAAGCAATCAACAGCATCAGGATGGTGGTCTGCTGTGGCAGGTGAAAAAAATGAATGCAACGCCCTTGGGGTGGCTTGAGTAACATAGCTGCAAGAGCGGAGCTGTTATTTGCTTGCCTGGCGTAGACCTTGTGGTTGAAACACTGCAAATAAAGCAGTGTATCATGGGTATTCCTAGCATCGATCCTGTGTGGAAAGCTATCATTTCTGTTTGCTTTTTCTTGTTTTGTTATGGAAGTGAATATTTCTCGGTTCATATCAAGATGGCTCGGTATACATTTTTGGAAACTTTGAAAAAATATGAGCTGTTGACGAGAACAGAAAGGAGATTTTTCTGCACAGCTCAGGTCGAGGGTGTCAATTTTATTTTCGCAGGTCCTCCATTTCTTTTATAGATCAAGGTTGCACAATAAATAAGGACATACTACAATTAGATAAACTGTAGTAAAATAAACTAGAAGGGCACTCTGAAGGAAAGAACCGCTGCCAAGGAAAAAGGAAAAAACGCGATTTCACAAAAGTGAAAAATCATTTGTGAATTCATTCTGTGATTTGAGTCATGCTTCAAGCCAAACTTTTGCTGGATTTTAATAAAGTAAATCCACACATAAAGATGGTTATTAGCCAAAATTAATTTGCAGCAGGCACAGACAACATCATCAAAACACTGGAATATTGGAGAATATTTCTTCACAGAGCTGAAGGACAAAATATATTTCTGACAAAACACTCTAATGAAAACATTAATTCTCTCTAATTTGGGACATGATTATCAAAAGTAACACGATTTACATAAAAATAATACATGCAAGCCAATTTGAGTCATGTAAGACAGATATTAGCCAGAACTGATTTGCTAATCTGGAAGCACTCCACGCCCTCTGTCCAAAGACCCTACTCCCATTATATCCACACACACTGATTGGAAATGTATGGGAGGTGTGAAAAAGACTAATTTGTGCTATTAATTTATTATTATCTTATATATTTTGTCTCCATCTCTGTTTTTTTTTCCTCCATGACACTTCCCAGGCTCTGGAGCGTGATGTGAGTTTGCTTATTTCAAAGTATTGAATTTGCTAAATAACTTATAAGTGCAATTATTTTGGAAATGCTGGTTATGTTGAAAATCCAATCATTTTTTTGAAGATTTCTTTAAAGAGGCAACAGATAGGATTCAGGTTTTGTTAGCTTGGCGCCACCTAGTGTCAGCAGTGTTGCTCGCACTGTCGCAACGACCAAATTGACCGTGAGGATCAGTGATAATCAATAAAATGTAGGCTGTAAAGCCACCAGTATACCTCTATGTATATGTAGAATGAGAAGGTGTGTGGACACTCTACTAAATAAATGAGTAAAGCAACCAAGCAACAATTATCAGATTTATCTGAAGAAAAAAACAAATAGTGATGCAAATAATTATACCAGAATGCACTGTACCAGTACAAACAACTCACAGTAAATGATACCAAAATGGTAATCACTGTCTGAGGGCTGCCGTAGAATGGCAACAAGGATGTCAGCCGACCAACACTCGCTACTTGGTCCCTGGTTGCGGCGATTTGAGATGCTGGCCAGCTAGGAATGAACTAGCAGCCAGTACAGTACAGTCCTCTCTTGTCTAGCTAACATTTAGCCTTGTTACTTACTGATCCATTAGAAAGAAAGCTAGCTGGAAATGGGGTTTGAAGCCTCTTTGGTCACGGAGCTCCCTCCATCTCTTGAACGCCTGACTGAGGTTTACTCTTGTTTTTCCTCTTCTTTTATCACTCTCCTTTTTGCTCTTCTTTGCCTCCTCAGACAGATTAGCTCATTTTCTTTTGGGAGGCTGTTTTCACTTGTCTCCAAACTTTGTCCGTCTGCCATTGTGCTCCTGACTCAACTATCTCATGCCCAACTCCTCATAAGGACCAGCTCCAGTCCCTGATTGGCTGACCGACCAGTTTTACGCATTTCCTGCCGTAAAGCAGATTTTTTCCGCGAAAATTCATCCCCGGTGGCAGAAGCTTATTGCAAAGATTGCAAAGCCACTAAGTAACCTATGTAAACGCTGATAGTCTGATTTTACTGTGTATACTACCCTGTGCAACCCACATTATGTTCATAATGACATATATATATATATATATATATATATATATATATATATATATATATATATATATATATATATATATATATATATATATATACATATATATATATATACAGTACAGGCCAAAAGTTTGGACACACCTTCTCATTCAATGCGTTTTCTTTATTTTCATGACTATTTACATTGTAGATTCTCACTGAAGGCATCAAAACTATGAATGAACACATGTGGAGTTATGTACTTAACAAAAAAAGGTGAAATAACTGAAAACATGTTTTATATTCTAGTTTCTTCAAAATAGCCACCCTTTGCTCTGATTACTGCTTTGCACACTCTTGGCATTCTCTCGATGAGCTTCAAGAGTTAGTCACCTGAAATGGTTTTCCAACAGTCTTGAAGGAGTTCCCAGAGGTGTTTAGCACTTGTTGGCCCCTTTGCCTTCACTCTGCGGTCCAGCTCACCCCAAACCATCTCGATTGGGTTCAGGTCCAGTGACTGTGGAGGCCAGGTCATCTGCCGCAGCACTCCATCACTCTCCTTCTTGGTCAAATAGCCCTTACACAGCCTGGAGGTGTGTAAGGGGGTCATTGTCCTGTTGAAAAATAAATGATTGTCCAACTAAACGCAAACCGGATGGGATGGCATGTCGCTGCAGGATGCTGTGGTAGCCATGCTGGTTCAGTGTGCCTTCAATTTTGAATAAATCCCCAACAGTGTCACCAGCAAAACACCCCCACACCATCACACCTCCTCCTCCATGCTTCACAGTGGGAACCAGGCATGTGGAATCCATCCGTTCACCTTTTCTGCGTCTCACAAAGACACGGCGGTTGGAACCAAAGATCTCAAATTTGGACTCATCAGACCAAAGCACAGATTTCCACTGGTCTAATGTCCATTCCTTGTGTTTCTTGGCGCAAACAAATCTCTTCTGCTTGTTGCCTCTCCTTAGCAGTGGTTTCCTAGCAGCTATTTGACCATGAAGGCCTGATTCGTGCAGTCTCCTCTTAACAGTTGTTCTAGAGATGGGTCTGCTGCTAGAACTCTGTGTGGCATTCATCTGGTCTCTGATCTGAGCTGCTGTTAACTTGCGATTTCTGAGGCTGGTGACTCGGATGAACTTATCCTCAGAAGCAGAGGTGACTCTTGGTCTTCCTTTCCTGGGTCGGTCCTCATGTGTGCCAGTTTCGTTGTAGCGCTTGATGGTTTTTGCGACTCCACTTGGGGACACATTTAAAGTTTTCGCAATTTTCCGGACTGACTGACCTTCATTTCTTAAAGTAATGATGGCCACTCGTTTTTCTTTAGTTAGCTGATTGGTTCTTGCCATAATATGAATTTTAACAGTTGTCCAATAGGGCTGTCGGCTGTGTATTAACCTGACTTCTGCACAACACAACTGATGGTCCCAACCCCATTGATAAAGCAAGAAATTCCACTAATTAACCCTGATAAGGCACACCTGTGAAGTGGAAACCATTTCAGGTGACTACCTCTTGAAGCTCATGGAGAGAATGCCAAGAGTGTGCAAAGCAGTAATCAGAGCAAAGGGTGGCTATTTTGAAGAAACTAGAATATAAAACATGTTTTCAGTTATTTCACCTTTTTTTGTTAAGTACATAACTCCACGTGTTCATTCATAGTTTTGATGCCTTCAGTGAGAATCTACAATGTAAATAGTCATGAAAATAAAGAAAACGCATTGAATGAGAAGGTGTGTCCAAACTTTTGGCCTGTACTGTATATATATATATATATATATATATATATATATATATATATATATATATATATATATAGGCAAAAATGCTGTCTGTTGCTTCTTTAATTCAACTGCATTTAAAGCTGACTGGACCAATCTGGAGCTGTAAGCGCACACATTGTTGAAAGGGAGGACAGCAACCCAGTATCTTAACTGGATATAAAGATGGACAGCATGGCAAGACATTTCGATTGCCCCCTGGTGGCTGATTGCAGCATAGGTCAAGATACCCACCCTCTCCATGCTAGCTGATGGGACATGGACCGAACTAAAAACTCCAAGTACATGTCATATAAATTTTTCCCAAAGAATGCCATTTTAGGCATTCGTATCACATTGATGTGTTCAAGTGTGGGATTGAGGCCATGACTGACAGCTGTGTGTGCCAATCGGTACGCTTGCTATATGGTGTATGGGAGGAAGCCCATCAGGAAGGTTGTCCACCTTTATTTACAGTGTAAGTTCTGTTCAGTCTCTGCCTTGGGCATTTAGTAATGTTTTCAGCTAGACTACACATTTCTCAAAATAAAAGTCCAAAGTATTGCATTTCCCTCCTTATAATTCCAAAAATATTCCACATCCTATTTCTTTAAACATTACTTAATAGCTTTGAATAAAGAAAGGAATGGGATGCTTTTCAGGGCTGTTACAAAAACAGTGTCTGATTCCCTGATATTGGAAGGAAGCTTATTCTAAAGGGATAGCCGAGGTCTCTGCAGGGAAGGACTCACTACACAGATATTACTGATCATGTGGCTGTGATTGGCATGAAAGGTGGCGTCACGGCCAATGGGATACCCAAGCCAACAGTTGGACCAGACAGCAATGATGGCCGAGTGATGAGAGATCATAAAGAGAAAGAGATGGATCAGAGTGAGTGAGTGATGCTAATTAGTTTAACACTTTGACAAAAAAGCCTGTCCACTGAGAGGGGGGAATGGCTGGAGAGGAGAGGAAGCAGCACAATGGCTTTAAGAGGATATAGCTCGGGCTCTGATGAACAAAGACAAACATGTCCACAAACATGTCCATCAAACTCTTTGCGTCACGCATAATGATGTGCATACATGTGGCTTTGCATAATAAATCTCAATGTCAATCATGCGTAAGTGTGTGCACGACTGCATTATCACAGCACATGAACACTTCTGTCCCCTGTCAATTAAAAGAATAGGGACCAATTATGTCACAGTGGGGAGGTTTTCCTACACAGTCAGAGCAGCATGTGTGACCACCAACATTATTATTAATTCATCATATGAAGCTGTAAACCATTATCAGCAATGTTCTCCCAATCACCATCATGCCAGTGAGGTAATTATACGGTACCTCTATTTTCCAAACGAACTTTGAAAAGTGCAAACACTCGTGGATAAGATGGAAGAACATAAATACAAGAATAAATTGATACTATCAGTGTACTTAAAAAAATAAATACAATTGAGCACACAGAAGTACTGACTCTCCCTGCCACTGGATTTGTGAAATATTAGATAGTTTTGTCTCTTCGGGCATCAAAGAATAATGGAATTAAATCTTCTGAGGAGTTTGGAGGAGAAATCTGTCATATATATATATATATATATATAACTGCGAAGAACTCAAAGCCATATGAATGTTACCAGTGGCTATAACTGGATTGAGTTTTTTAGTAAGAGAAGCTTAAAAGGTTGGGAGCCACTTATTTGATCTTTAACGATGTGGGCTCATCATGTGAATTTATGTACAATATATTTCAGAAAAATGACTATAGCTGTTAAGCAAAATGTAAGTCAATGGAAAATAAAATGGAAAATACACAAGCAAAGAACAAGTGCCTCAAAATACAGTCTCTGAGTGCTGGAAACCCAGCTGGCACCTGACGTCAACATGCCATCAGAAAGATGTTGATGATATTTTAAATGTCTATCAACCTAACAATTTCACATTGTGCAGTCGTTAACATAATGATGTTTTGCAGGCATTGGGATTTGTTCGTCGTCAAGATGACGCCATGAGATGTTGAAAAGACGTTACATTTTGGATACTTAACAATACAACTCAAAACCAACAAAAAATCAACGTCATCTGTCAAACGGATGGATGTGGTGATCCCGCAGCCTACCTCAATCTACAGAGCTTCATAAATTCAGCTCCATATTTTGTTAAATTGTTTCTCTCTGACATTGTCCTCTCAATGCTCAAATAATATTTCATTAATGCTTTCCATTTTTGAAGTGTAGGTGCTTCCTTATTTTTCCAATTTTGCAGTATAAGCTTTTTGTAAACTAATGATGAGAAAAGAATTTGCCAGCCAGTTGGATACCTTACTTTCTCCACATTTTGGAAGATACAAATTGTTGGTGAAAATACAACTTTGTGTTACAAGTTATAGACATCCATCTTTCAATATTCTCCCAAGTCTTTCTAGTTTCCTCGCAATACCAGAAGGCGTGGATGAGGGAGTCACTCTGGGTGCCACATTTTAAACATCTATCTGAGGAGCTACTATAAAACTTGTCGTTAATTTGTACTGAATTAAGCGTACATTTTCATTAGTGGTGATTTTATATGTGAGTTGTAGGCATCCCTTCCATTTTCTATTTGCATCTACCATACCAAGATCTTTATTCCATTTATTGTATATATTTTGTAGCAGTTCTTCGTTGCTCTCAGTTTTGATAAAAATGTTATATACAGCACTTATTAATCGTCTTTTTTTTTCTCTTTTATTTAGAATCTCCCCTATCTCAGTTGAAACCCTATTCCCAAGATCAAAATTACATGTTATCCAATTTTTCAGTTGCAAGTACTTAAAAAATTCAGTGTCTTTAATTTATATTCATTCTTTAGTTCGGGAAATGAAAGTACTGAATCATGATTCATAATATCTGATCATTTCTGAATTCCACCTGTTATCCATGTCTCCCATTGTAGTTGTTCATTTTGCTTAGCTATTGGTATTTATTTGGGGATTTCTATTTCTTGATTAAGTATTTTTTTCACCCTTTACCAAGCATTTAATGTACTATTAATTACGAAATTTGCTATTTTAGTTTTATGCTTGGAGAAAAGTGCTAAGAGTAAACTGTTGGGCTGTAACTGATCATTTTCAATATCTATCCACAGTTCTTCATTTGGATTATTAATTATACGGTCAATGTAAAACATCTGAGCTGCACTATGATAAAATTCCAAGTTTGGAAGATTCAGACCTCCCTCCTCTCGAGGGGTATCTAAGTGTTCAACATTAATCGTGGCCCAATGGCCTGGAGCCGCAAAAGGTTACTCTGGGGCTACCAGATTATTGCCAGTAGGTGGCCTCCTGTTGCCACTAGTTTTTCATCGAGTCTCTTTTGAGCACAAGCTTAGCTGTCTAAAGAAAGGTTAAATAAATCTCATGAAATAAAATATGCCCACAGTGCTATCCTTCACCAACTCAATGTTACAGCAACAGTACTCATCGCTATGTCATCCTGGTAATGATAGAAAATGTGTTTGGGAAGAACAGAGAGCTTCCCTGGTACAAAGGCAATTTGGTATATCTTGTGCTCTTACAGTATCACTGGGAGGGGAGCTAGTAAGCTGTTAGCAGCTGTTGGGCAGCAGAGTTGATGAAGCTAATAGCTCACAGAGCTAATAGAGCTAACAGCTAACTAGGTCTGGCCCGAATGCTTTGAGGCATCGATCACTGCCTAGCAACCAATGTCCAAATCTGTATTCTAATGATCTGTTTTCTATACAATTACCCCAAGTAGCCCATATATTAAGAAATAGTTATCCAACTTAAATTAGCTATGTTCAGAAAAAGAAAATCTTGAAAGTGATAGTCCTTATTTTGTGACTTCAACAGTCTACACAAACATGGGGTAAAAAAGGAGGATTATTTTCAAATCAATTCTGTATCTTTTAGTGGTACTTTGCTTTCTATAGGGCCAGCAAAATAAATACAATTATTTCCTTTCTCGACATTTTAATGGTGTTTTCATTAAGCCACTAACAACTATAGATGACAGTAAGCGACTGTGAGAGAACATACCATATGTTTACTAAGACATTGTTAATGTTTTGTCATTTATTGAAGTGTCACAGCGAAGTGAGTCTGTGTTTGTGTTAAATCTTCTGTAGGATTTTTTTTACATAAGTTTTATACTTGGACCAGTAAATTTAGGGGCCATTGCTTAAAGGTATTAACGTCTATCCCTGTATCTGTTTTTAGAAATACCAACTCATGTGTGGGAAATGTGTCTGGTTCTAGACAGTAGCAGGGATGTCTGTATTTGTGCAGAGACAACAGAGATCAAAGTGTGGGAATCAAGGAGAGACAGAGGGAGTGGAAAGGGCATGTGGGGTATAAAGTGGGGAGGCAAAGGTTGGGTTGAGCAGGAGGAGGAAATGAGGAGGAGCAGCGTCAGAGTGGAGGGAAGGGCGAGCCAGGTAAGCACTTTCCTGTCCATTTTTCATCAGGCGGGCTAAATTAGGCCAGGCTCGTCTCTCTCTTTCTCTATGTGCGAGCATCTGCTCCTACATTCTCGACACGTCTCTCCTTTCTCGGCAACCCAGAGCGCGGGGCAGCGTCGCTCCGAATACCCTTCTCAGCATCCTGCCTTTTCACCGCCTCTGATTTATTAGTCGGTGGGCGCCTTCCATCACACCGTGATGCAGGGAAGCATCGTGTTTTCTCTGTGTGTGTGCACTTCACCACTCTGCCCCCCCCCCCCAACCTCCCTTTCCCCCTCCTTCTCTCTCGTTCTCCCCTCGTCCTCTTGTTGTGAGTGCATCTCTGTCATCTCGTTTGCTGTTTCATTCGGTGACCCGCTGACTCCCGGTTGACTTCTCCCCTCTGAAGCCTGTCATTTGTAGCCCCATAGTGTCTGTCATTTGTACTCCCATACATGGACTGACTAGAAGCTGACATTTGGATCAAGGAGAATACTTTAGTTTGGGTGCAACCTGTGGAGGCCAAAAAGAGGCCCATCATGTTTTTAAACCAACAGGTAAAATGTTAAAATAGTGACAAACAGGGCAGGTCTTTGGGAAGTAAGAGGAAAAAATATTGCTCATAAAGCTCTCTGCAATCTTTGATCACTGCTTGGTTTGAACAATCCTCTGCTGATCAAATCAAATCTACACATGCTCTCCAAAGAATTACAAGGAAACTTCAGTGCAATACTACAACTTTTTTACCTTACACACACAAAGTTAATTTCTCTACCATACATTATATTGATTTTCTAGTTTGACTGCACACATTCCTCACTTGTCAGACTCTAGCATCTGAAGTTTTTATTTATGAGTCTCCAATTCTGCAAAAAATCAATGGTTATATATTAGTCTAATATTCATTTTTTTTCTGGATCTGATGCTTAATGGTTGCAGCAAACAAGGGCACACCATTAAGGCTTTGTACACATGCCCAACTATGTCTTGTTCTCGAGGGTGTGGACAACAACAAGTTCATCATTCAATTTGGAGGACTTACTTTATTGTTTTTGGGATGCAAAGTCTCAAATGTGCCGTATAATTTGAACCAAGATGTAAGAAGGAGCCAAGCAAAAGACTAAGTAGTTGGATTTTGCGAAGAGGACACCTTGTTCAATGGTCAAGGGAAAATAGAGGGTGAGATGGACACATAGTTTGGTGCAGCATCAGCAGAGGGGTGGGTGTTGTACCGGACCATTGTGGTGAAGAGGGACTTAAGTCAGAAGGCAAAGCTCTAGATTTACCAGTCCATCTATCCTCTGACTCTTACCTATAGTAACAAGCTTTGGGCAGTGACCGAGAATGAGATTGCAGACACAAGCGGCCAGAATGAGTTTCCTCCGTAGGGTGGCAAAAGGGTGAGGAGCTCAGTCATCTGGAGGAAGCTCAGAGTAGAGCTGCTGCTTCTTCACATCAAAAAGGGCCAGAGGTGGTTCGGGCATCTGATCAGGAGGCCTTCTGGATGCAAATGTGCTTTTCTTAGTATAGAAAAGGCATGACCTGCCATATTCTATTCTGCCTTATCTGCCTCTGATCAACTTACCCAGACATTCTTGCCCTAACCCTTACCAACCTCCCTCCTCTTGCCGTCACCTACGTAATCTAGCCAACAAAGGCAACAAGTTCCTGCCAGTCAAGGGACAGTAGAGCGGGTCATGCCTTTGCTGTCCTAGGAAATGCAAATTTACCCCCTAGATGCATCCTGTTAGATGTTTTCCTGGGCATGTCCAACTGGCTGGAGACCCTGGGGTACACATAGAACATGTTGGAAGGATTATATGTCTCATCTGGCCTTGGGATCCCCCAGGAAGAGTGGATGAAAATGGATGCATGGACAGACGAAAGACTGGCAATTCTCCCTCGAAATTTAAGATGATGAACTCCAGAACCCAGCATTTAAGAGGGGGTTTAGGCGCATGGCACACTTCACATCCTGTCATTGTCTCACTGGTTGCACATTGAAAGGTCAAGGCCTGAAATCCCAGCGCTGCACAATGCCTAATGTAGAGCTGTACTGAGGCTTGGCATCTTTTCTCCCTCCATTGAAAACAATGGCTTAAGCTGTTTCCGAGAAATTCTTATACTGATCATGGATCATGTGCTGGATTTTCCACACACAGCAAAGCTTGCTATCCAAACCCCTGCAACACTAATGCAGCCGATGCAACTATCAGCTTAGTTTCTGCCGCCATTGATTACTATTCTGCTGCTTCACAGCTCACTCATTCCATCTCACTTTGCAAAAAGCCATGACTCTCAAGACTCACTCACAAGAGTCAGCGTTTTCAACAGTTAAAAAAGGTCTGTCTTTCACCAGCTGATCATTTTGACTCACCCCTCTTAAAAGTTCCAAATACCAGTCATTCTGACTAAACACAACAGTCCATTATTGATTTAAATGTCAGATGAGACACCTGATGATGAAGGTAAAACACAACGAGGAAGAAAAAAGTGATTTGTGCATGAAAGGCGAGGACCACCTGACAAAATGACAGTTTTAGTCTAATTGTTCTTCCTAATTAATCCCTTAATATGACAGCTTGTCTCATTTGTAATCACACTTCTCTTTCACTAGAGCTACATGTTCTGTATTGAGGTCTGATTAAAGTCCTGTCATGTTCTCCTCTTCATAGGGACTCCCCCATCCAATGAGAACAATGCAATTAACTAAATGAATGAGGAACACCTCAACTGGCAGGTTACTCCCCTCAATTACCAACATGCTTTCCAGCTGACACCTGGGTAATAAGATAAGCAGGTAAAATGTGCTTAGACTAAGTGCTAACAACAAGGCACTCTTGGTGATGACTAAATGCCACTGCAGGCTTGGGGAAAAGGAAAGGATTGGCAGCGACCACGGAGGTCTTCTGCCAATGTCGCCTGAGCGCAGCCAGCATAGGTTCTTAGTATGAAACAAATACAATTTGGAGGGGAAAAATGGTACTCTCCCCAATATGAGGGAGATTGCTTTTGAGCAGCAGTGCAATCAATCAGGAAAGCAATGCAAAATTATTCTTAATAATACATCTGAGGGACCTAAGTGTGGCTACTAATAAACTTTGAAAGTGCATGATTACATGTGAGCACAGGGGTGTGTGAAGTGATGAGGGAGACCCATTCAAAGATGCCTCCTGCATTTTCTTGCTTAAAATGCCACAATGATGGGTCTATGAAAATAAAAAACATACCCAAACCCGATGTGTGTACATTAGTTTGAAACTAGAACTGAATGACATAATAGAATAATCAGTGTATGAATTCTTGAGCTCCGTCCAGTAACATGTTTTGTGAGGTCACAGCGATCTTGACCTTTGACAACCATATTCTAATCAGTTCACACTTGACTCCAACTGGACATTTGTGCCAAAGTTGGGGAAGTTCCCTCAAGGCCTTCTTGAGATGAGGATCAGACGAACGCAAGATCACAGTCACCTTCATCTTTGACCATCAAGATCTAATGAGTTCATCCTTGAGTCCAAGTGGACATTTGTGTAAAAGTTGAAGAAATTCCCTCTAGGCGTTCTTGAGATACAGTGTTCACAAGAATGGGATGGACAGACAGACAGATGGATGAACGGACAACCTGAGAACATTATGCATCTGACCAAAGCTATCAATGGGAGAACAAAAACAACAAAAAGAAGAAGAATCGGAATTTTTTTAACTTCAGATATTTCAGTCTGGATCAGAAAGATCCAGATTTAGAAATCCCTGTTTTGCTATTTAGGATCAACTCATTCATCTTAAGGTTGTGCCAGTTTTTCAAAGCTACATCGGATTGAATCACCCTGATCCAGATCCAGAAAACCAAATCTGGATAGCCAGTGCTCTAAATGGGACTACTGACACAAAGTAGTTTATAAACCACTATGTAAAGACCAACAGGAAGACTATCCAGCGTGGGGTCACGTTTAAGTTGTTGCATTTGAAAAGACAGGAAACTACTTTTAACTGTGTAGTTGTTTTTAATATAAAGTAATGAATGAAAGTTAATATTAAATGACTTCTGTTTGATACTGACAGCCGTTTGGATTTTTTTTTTTGGGATAAAAATCTTAGCCAAATTTAAAAGTTTTATTACATTTTGCTCCTGAAATCAACCCTAAATCCAGCCTTCCATTGGGTTAGGGTTAGGGTTTTTTGAACAACACATACTGAAGGTTTGATTCAGATCAAAACAAAGACTGGATTGTATGATCTAATCCAATTTCAGAATCCTTTTTTCTTTCAAACAACATATGCTCGGGATTTGATCCATTCCGAAATCTAATCAGATTATGTCCGAACAACTGGGCCCTGAAATGAATTAGACCTGATCCAAAATACAGTTGATACAACAGACCCAAACAGAGAGAGTACATCAAAACTGCAGTACTTCAACTCAGCAAAAAAAACCAAACAAACAAAAAAAAAAAACAGGATTGCAATCATTGTAACACGGCATGTGATCAACACAAACACAAACTCAAGACCGGCTGCAATAAAACGGGACCCTTTGAAAATGAATAAAATGCTTAAAAATCAAAACATGGTAAAACTTGGTAATCTATTTAGTTTTGACAAAGCAGTACTCTAAATGACTCTAATGCAATCAGTGCAAAAAATGAAACAAACTAAATCAACAAACTAAACACAACAAGAGAGAAACATAAATGGAATAAATAGTTGGAGCAAACAAAGATAAAAAAAATATTGATATTGTACCTGAACTTCTGGTTAATACGATTTTGAAAAGCACATTTAAGCATCCAGCAAAATGCCTATCTAGAGAAATACAGAGAGCAAGGACCAAAAAGCTCAATGCCACAGCAACAAAAAGACAACAAACCTCATACTCAGTTATAATATTGTACTGAAATGTGTCAATGGCAAAAAGATTTATCTAAATAAAAGTGTTAAGTTGAGTCTATTTCTGACCTCTGACCAACCACACTTGTCATAGTTGTATCACAAGGTTCCCCTGTACTATAAGGATAATATTACTTGCAGTTGTAATTTTAAGATACAATGGTTTAGAATATCTGACTGAACTGTTTATAACTTGTCTGCTTGTGCTTCATGTTCCATCTAATTTCACTGAGGCATTTTGTTTCCAGATCTCACCAATTTGATTAATGAGTAGTCTTGTCATTGGCAATAAAAAATAATGGGCGAAGCACAAGCAAAGTTTTAATTAACCAAAAATGTTCTTTTAATCTTGTGCACAAGGCACACGTTGCTTTTCTCCTGCAACAAAAACTTATATTCATTAAAAACTGTATAAGAAAAGAACAACTTAAAAAAAGATGGTGCTAGTTATTTATAACTGCAGCAGCTTAAGTTACCTTTTGCACCAAGACAATTTGGAAAGGAGGACAGTAACACTTTACTTGAAGGTATCTACATAAGGGTGACATGACACTGTCATAACTATGACATGACACGGTCATGAACCTGTCATGAACATTATGTAGTTGACATTGTTTGAGTTGTCTTGATTATGACAACTTGACATTAATCAAAGTGACATTACCAGAAGATGTCTTTGTCATAACAACCTGACATTGACAAGAAATGCACCTCTTTTTGTGTTTACGATAAGTTGACATAATGGTTATTTTTGTCATGACAAAGACAACTTCTGGTAATGTCACTTTAATTAACGTCAAGTTGTCATAATCAAGACAACCCAAACAATGTCAACTTGTCGTTACAAAAATCGAATGACACTTAATCACAGCAGTCATAAACATTTATGACATGTACATAATGTTCATGACAAGTTCATGACCGTATCATGTCATAGTTATGACAGTGTCATGTCACCCTTATGTAGATACCGTCAAGTAAAGTGTTACCAGGAGGAGTACTATCTCCATCAATTTCCTGTAGCAGTGATGTCACAACAGCCAGTATTGTTTTTTACCATGTCAGTCTGTGTGTCATTATGACGAAATGCGGCCCAAGTGACAACAATTGTAAAATAGTGTCACAATTGTACAAGCTGCAGTCACAAAAACTTTAACTGTATAGCTGAGATCAAGAGCAAGGATCAGAGCAAGGAGGCAAGAAATACAGGGTTGAACGATCAAGCATACAGAATTAGCAAATTTACAAAACATCAAAATGCCGCTTTCAACTCTGACAAAGAGAGACCTGCAGTCAGGGACCTTAAGTCACAATCGCACTGTACATGTCGAAATATGTCACCACATCTATTAATCTGTGACTTCTTTATGATTAGGTTTATCTTAGTTTTGGTTGAGGTCAGCTGAGCCACCAGGCTTTTGTACATTTAACTGTAACCTACAAGGAGTACTCTGTGGGCTCCGCAATTTCAAATAATCACTAAGTACTAATTATTCGCTCAAATAAATGCCAGGGAGGCTGTGAGATCAGACTGAGGACAGGAAGAAAATACAGATACAAACACAAGGAGAAAATGGCCCCCAGCTGCATTTGGATCAATTTGGCTACATGCTGTTTATGAACAAATTGCTTTTTAGTCTGAGATATAATTGAGAAACTTGATCAAAACAGAAAATATTCAGTTCTGTGAGAATGGTGCACTTTAGACGATACGATACTGAAGTATCAATAACGCACTTTGAGCCCATTGTATTTTTTTTCTCATCCATCTTGCTTCTGAGTAATCTGTTGAATGGAGCTAGATGATGTTGAATCCTCCTCGTATGAATGGTCTGGGAATTAAGTGCTCGTTAAGTTTAATGTGTTCACTGGCTTAACACATTTTCTCTCCATGAGTCTGTCAAAGGACCTGGCGATTCAGAGATAAAACCCTGAGAAAAGTTGTGCAGCAGGATCAGAGAGTATGAGCTCAGGGCTTCAGGTTTACTGGCTGCTTTAGTAAAGTCACTGAGTGCAAAGACAGGGGAACCAAAGAAGTCGTGGCCATCAAGAATCCAACAGAGAGGTAGATCATCTGAGTCTTTTTGAGTCTTGTTCTTCCCCTCCAGCTGGCCATGCTGACAAGGATTCGTGGTCTTTATCCAAACAGCATCTTTCAGACAACATCCAGCAGCTGGTGTTGTTTTCACATCATGAGTCTGTGTGTGTGTTTTCATGGTGAAGTGTGGGCCAGGTGACATCAGTTGTAGCAGGGACTGCAACAGAAGCAGTTTTGAGTGGTTTTGTTTTTCTGTCTGTCTGTGGACAGATTTTGTAAACACCATAGCATCACAGCTGTGCATGATGCAGTCACCAAACTTTATAAGTGTGTAGTTGAGATTGAAACGAAGGTCAGGTGGGTGGGAAGGGTGTAGTCCAGGCAAGAGGGCCAGGAAGTAGGAGAGGAGATATAGCCTCCCAGTGATTCAATTTTTTCTTGAATAGCATACATAATGGAAGTCAGAGGTAAGATCTGGCAGGAGTCGTGACAAGGAGCCATTTTTTATTTTTTTTAAGTTGCTAAGAGTTCCCTTGATGCTGATGCTGAACATCCAACCCCGTCCTGAGCATCATGTACTTTCGGACAGGTGTCATGGACAACAAATCAAAGGAAGCGCTCCATTATTGTACTGCATGCCAAATGCTTCCACATAGGGCTGTTCAGTATAACAGTTCGTACCGAAAACCGGTACTTATTTTTGTCATGATATGAATTTTTCATATACCGCAACACTGGTGAACAGCCCAAACAACGTCTGGAACGTGCGCGGTGGGAAAGTGTTTCAGCGGGGACCCATTTCACTGCTGCACACCACAGGCGTGCTAGAGCCGGCGAGAATGAGAGCACAGAGAAAAGTTCAGACGTGTACACACACATAGCTGAGCACACTAGAGCGCAGCTCAAGCTGCATTTTCCTGACCAAAGTTGACCCAAGTCCAAGACAATTATAACTGAGCACTGCACTAGTGGAGCGAAGCGTTCAGGCGTTGTCATGTAAATAACAAATTCCAGCACTTGAATAGGCCATAGCACAACACAGCAGCATGTCAAGTGGGCCGAACTTGAGCAAAATACCTTCAAATACTGTGAAACCGATATGATTAAAAAAAAAAAAAAATGTGATATGAAAATGTTGTCATACCGCCCAGCCCTACTGAGTAGCACTCCTATTCCTCCCTGCCTTCAAAAATGAGCGCACACCACAATAAACAAATTAAGGTCACCTCTGATTTTTCAATATTCAACCAAGATCACATTTATGCAAATGTGACCATAACAAGGTTAATTATGTTTTGGGTTGAACTGTACCGGCTATTGAAGTGGTATCTTGTCTTACTCTGATCACTAACATCATTAAAATACCTGATATTAAACATTTACCATCTAATGGAATAATACAGGACTAAATACAATACACTTAATTACACTGCCCCCACAATCCTCCCCTTCACTCAATGGATTGAGTGATCATCATTATTTCCATACATCTGCCGCAGCCGTGCACAGCAGCGTCACATAACTCTCAGGGAGCGCAGAGTTCACCGCTGAAAGCACATGTTGAGATAAATAATGAGTCTGAAACACACCACTTGAACACATCGCCCCCTGAAATTTCACAGCCCCCCCCCGCTGACCCTAACACCTTGTCTCACCATCTATGTGCAACATTCTAAATGATGTGTGCCTAAGGGCAAGTTTTATGTGATCTACATTGAATAGGCCTTCCTGTGCTGCACAGAGACAAGAGCGCATTATGAGAGAGCACGTTGCCTACGATGTATTGACAAATAGCTTCTCTTTGCATGTCTGAGTCACTGCTAAGGTCACATTTTTCCTCAGTAATGTTTGATCCTGTGTATCACACAGCTTCGAGCTGATTGACACGTGTTAATGCCTCAGCTTTTACCTGTGAACGCCCACGGGTCCTCTAGAAGGCCCTGCAGGGTCCTTTTCACCTTCAGACAACAAGTGCAAAACATTTGATCAGCGTAATGCTTTGAGAAGAAGCTTTAAAAGCAGGCTCTCTTAATCATCGGTGCAGAGGGGATACAGTGAATCAGTACATCGAAGATCTTCACTTCCAAAACATTATTTTCACAAGAAACACTCAAGGCTGGCTAGTTTGTCCATTTCCTTCCCTCACCTTGGCTTTGGGAAGTGTGTGTGTGTATGGCCTTTTGCAAATATTCTGATATTGATTTACATGCAACTTTTTGCCTGAGGCTTTGAATTTGTTATGTCCTTGGAGGATGGCTCCGACACAGATTAATGGCAAAAGAAAGAATGTGTGTGACAGCCAAAGGATGTACAGTATGTAAAGGTCGGTTATGTCACACACAAACCTTAAGGCCTTTACACACACAATTAACGACATGAAAAAGTATAAAGCATCTAAGCTATTCATACAAGCACTGATGCAAATTTACGACAACTAGCAGGACCCTATTGACCCTGAGCAGGCCTGGCAGTCTGTCTGAGGTCAGTTGTTGTAAAGCCTAAGCTACTGTGAGCTATTTTATGGAGTTTTATTGTACAAGGTAAGAACAGAAATGGTGGATCTGGTATGTGCTGCATCTGTCAAGGTCGAAAAGAGTAAAGTATATTTGCAGTCTTGGTTTGGATTGCAGAGCTTCCATGTTGTTGTTTTATAATGATTATAGGTACAGGCGCGATGTGATTGGTTGATGCCTTTATGTGTGGTGTGAGGGCATGGGCAGATTACCAGACAATGGGCTCCTGGACACAGATACAGTGCCCTCCAAAAGTATTGGAACAGTGAGGCCAATTCCTTTATTTTTGTTGTAGACTGAAAATATTTGGGTTTGACATCAAAAGATGAATATGGGACAAGAGATCAACATTTCAGCTTTTATTTCCAGGTATTTACATCTGGATCTGATACACAACTTAGAAGATAGCACCTTTTGTTTGAACCCACCCATTTTTCATGAGAGCAAAAGTATTGGAACATGTGACTGACAGGTGTGTTTTGTTGCCCAGGTGTCTCCCAATTACATTGATTATTCAAACAATAAATAGCACTGAATGTCTGAGCTCAGTTTCAGATTGAGTATGATAGGTTTTGCCTGTGCAGACTGCATTTAGAGGTGGAACCAACATGAAAACCAGAGAGCTGTCTATGGGTGAAAAAGAAGCAATTGTGAATCTGAGAGAAGATGGACAATCAATCAGAGCCATTGCACAAACATTGGCCATAGCCAGTACAACCATTTGGAATGTCCTGAAGAAAAAAGAAACCACTGGTGTACTAAGCAACAGACGTCGAACAGGTAGACCAAGGAAAACATCAGCAGTTGATGACAGAAACATTGTGAGAGCTGTAAAGAAAGACCCTAAAACAACTGTTAGTGACATCAGCAACAACCTCCAGAGGGCAGGAGTGAAGGTATCACAATCTACTGTTCGCAGAAGACTTCATGAACAAAAGTACAGAGGCTACACCAGATGATGCAAACCACTCATTAGCAAGAAGAATAGGAAGGCCAGGCTGGAATTTGCCAAAAGGTACAGAGATGAGCCTCAAAAATTCTGGGAAAAAGTTTTATGGACTGATGAGACAAAGATTAACTTTTTCGAAAGTGATGGAAAGGCGAAAGTTTGGAGAAAGAAAGGATCTGCTCATGATCCCAAACATACAAGCTCATCTGTGAAACACAGTGGAGGTAATGTCATGGCTTGGGCTTGCATGGCTTCTTCTGGGATGGGCTCTTTCATCTTCATTGATGATGTAACACATGATGGCAGCAGCAAAATGAACTCAGAAGTCTACAGAAACATTTTGCCTGCTAATTTAAAGAAAGATGCAGCCAAACTGATTGGGAGATCCTTCATCATGCAGCAAGATAACGACCCAAAACACACTGCCAAAACAACAAAGGAGTTCATCAGGGGCAAGAAGTGGAAGGTTTTAGACTGGCCAAGTCAGTCTCCAGACTTAAACCCAGTAGAGCATGCATTTTACCTGCTGAAGAGGAGACTGAAGGGAGTAACCCCCCAAAACAAACAACAACTGAAAGAGGCTGCGGTGAAAGCCTGGGAAAGCATCACAAAAGAAGAATGCAAAAGTTTGGTGATGTCAATGGGTCACAGGCTTGATGCAGTTATTGAAAGCAAAGGATTTGAAACTAAATATTAAGTCTCATTCACTTTAATCTATTTTAAGTTTATATGTTCCAATACTTTTGCTCACCTAAAAATTTTGTGTTCCATTACAAATAATGCTATCTTCTAAGTTGTGTATCAGATCCAGATGTAAATACCTGGAAATAAAAGCTGAAATGTTGATCTCTTGTCTCATATTCATCTTTTGATGTCAAACCCAAATGTTTTCAGTCTACAACAAAAGTAAACGAATTGGACTCACTGTTCCAATACTTTTGGAGGGCACTGTATGCAAAGGGCCCCACTACCTCTCCTACAAAGGAGCAAGACGCACAGACTTTGTGGCAGTTTCAATCTCCTCAGTTGTTATGCATGTTCTTGTGGTTTTGTGTCTCTTTTTTGGTGTAGATTTGGTGTCTTTTGATGTATTTTTTCTTATCTTTAACGTAATTTTGTGTATCTTTGTAGTCATTTTGTGTATTTTTTTAAGGTCTTTTTATTTATTTATTTGTCATTTTTATGTATCCTTGTAGTCATTTTGTGTCTCCTTGTTGTGTTGTGTTTTCTTGCTGTCATTTTGGTGCATTTTGTGTCTCTTTGATGTAAATTTGTGTATTTTTTAAGGTCTTCTCATTTATTTATTTATTTATTCATTTGTCGATTTGTGTTTCTTTGTAGTCATTTTGTGTCTTCTTGTGGTTTTTTTGTGTTTTCTTGCTGTCATTTTGGTGCATTTTGTGTCTCTTTGATGTTATTTTGTATAATTTTAAAAGTCTTTTTGTTCATTTATTTGTCATTTTGTGTCTCCTTGTGGTTGTTTTGTGTTTTTTTTGTTGTCATTTTGGTGCCCTTTGTGTCTCTTTGATGTAATTTTGTGTATCTTTGATGTCAATTTGTGTCTCTTTGGGGTGTTGTCATTTTGTGTTTCTTTGTAATCATTTTGTCTCTCCTTGTGGTTATTTTGTGTTTTTGTTTGGTTGTTTCATGTTGCTTTGAATTTTGAGTCTCCTTGTGGTTTTTTTGTCTCTTAGTGGTTGTTTTGTAGTTCGTCTCGGCTCTTTGTAAATCCTTCCCATCTCTGTATGGTCTTTTTTAGTCTCTATATGGTCATTTTGAATCTCTTCCTGGTCTGTATGTGAAAATGTGACATTTGACATTCTGAAAATGAAGGCTAGGGGGGCCCACTGACACTTTGGGCCCCCCTGGGCCTGAGCCCGATTGGTCCGTTCAGTAATCCATCCATGTGTAAAGGCTTGGAAAAAAATCCACCTTGTTCTGGGGGGGGAAAAAAAGATGATTTTTTTACTGCCTCATGTTTGTGTTCTGTGTGAATGTACTCGAGACAAAAACAACTGTTTGAAAATGAAGTGCAAATTAATTGCAAAAAAGAGAAAAATAAAAAACACCCCCAGCGTGTAAAGGCCATTAAGATGAGATGTGAACTATCACATGCAGGTTATTATGAGTACTATAGTGTGGGGAAGCTGCTCTGTAGATGTGTTGGGCACCATATTAGGGGCCATGCAAAATGTATTATTTCTCACAATTCTAGATAAGGTGTACTGATGAAAAAGCATAATGTCGAATATCAAAAAATATATATACTATAGGTGCATCCATATCCACAGATAAGGAAAAAGCTGTGTTTATGACAAAATAAGATAAGGAAGCTGTTTTATGACATGTAATGTAACAGAACATGGAGGACAATAAGTCATCCTATTTTCCAGCCAAAAGCAAAAACACATCTCAAGGTTGCTGAGGAACACAGAGGAACAAATAGTAAAATCTCATGTCTCAAACCTGTCTCCTAGAAATTGTATTTTATGCTTGTGTTTACATTTTGTATTACTTTAATGAGGAATTGTTGTTAATCAACATTATTGGCAAGTTGCTCCACACAAACTCCACACAGAGGCATTCAAACCCTCTTGCTGTAAGGCGACAGTGCTAACCACTGCACCATCGTGCTGCCCAGTCAAGGGGTGTGACAAAGCGTCGCTATTTGACAACTCTGCCAGGGTGGCTAGAGGGCTAACGATTAGCTCACCAGCAATAGCAGTTCACTGGTTAGCCTTGTAAGTTGTCACTACATCAACAAGCCTCCTTCCCCAACTATCTGGCATGGATGAGTGAATGTCACTTTGAGGTTAAAGCTGCTTTATTCTCAACTTAGAGCCAGCTTGTTATTTTCACCTCAGTGGTTGACACATTCGGCTGTCTATCAGAATGTCATGTTTAAGTACCTGTTCAGGCAGGCAAACATTGAATAATAGACATTGTCAAACATTGTATTCCATCTATACATATATAGGATCTAATTACTGCAAACTCGCTTGAAAGCATTTATAATTTTTCTTGTGTGAGGACAAGAAAGAAATGTCCTCACTGAGAGTGTAACGCTCAAGATGTTTCATAGCCAAGGACGAGGAACAGAAATACAGATGCAGACACTACTATTTGCATACAAAGAGGGAATTGTTCCTCAGCCTGAGTACTTTATAACTTCCAGGTGTACTCCTGACACTGCCAGATCGACGCTCCTGAATCTTCTCCCCGCGATACACAGACTGCAAGGATTCAACTCCAGCCACAACTGGACTCTGAAGGCACCGGGCTCAAACTACACTCCCCATGTCGACAAGGTGACACAACACCGGCTAAAGTGTGTTCAAAGCCACAAGCCTGTAATGTAAACCGCAAAAGATAACTAGCTGTAACCACACTGAGTGAATCTTCATTATCTAGCTCCTGAGCTGCCGGGCTTTTAGGCTTATTACTGTAGGCAAATGGGGACAAAAGCTCTCTGTAATTACTCCACTTCCCCAGTGGGTGATGGCGGCATTCTCAGGGAGCTTAGCGCTGGCTTCCATGTAGCTCTCACCACATATCGGCTGGGGAGATACAACACATGCTGTTCTTAGCCTTATTTTCCCTCCCCATCCCTCTTCCTCTGAATTCCCTGCTTGTTCCCTTTCTCTACTCTCAGTCTCCTTGCAATATGCATCACTGGCATGCTGATTACTCAGGAACAATAACATGAAATGTAAAAAAGATTGTGCGTGCGAGAGAGAGAACAGGAAAGACCTTTGACCATTTAGTTGATATGTGTGCCACAATATTTGACAGTTTATGTTTAAAAAAAAAAAAAAGGAACGATTCCAATTAACTTGAAACTGTTCTTTTCATGAGTCACATATGAAGTCCTTTAAAGTTAAAAGATATAAACACGTAAGGCAGAGGTTAGCCAGTTCACTAAACGTTACCCACCTGACATTTCTGATGCTGTTAAAGGATTATCCGTTTCCATATATAATCCTGCACTTTAATACTAGCACCACTATTTCAATATTTTTTAAAATAGTAATAGAAAGGCCAACATTTGTAATGTCATCACAGTAACACTGCTGATGTTTTACCGCAGATGTAGCGACAAGACTAATGCTACATTTACACAGTATAGTGTATGTGAAAAAGATGAAAGCTGCAATACAAAGTGGCCGGTAATGACCAATTATGCACATTCTCAGTTCTCAGCATCAATGTCTGACAGGAAAAATTACATCAACAAATCAAATCAAGTTAAAGGTGTCATAAAACTGGACATGAGATATCAGAACTTGGAACCACAGGTATACGAGTTCAGGTCCCAGGCGTCCTACCTCATGTATACATCGGGTATCAGGCATACAGTAAATTATTAAGTGGTAGAAGTAGGACTCAAGTCCTTCACTAAAGGCACCAATAATGTGCAGATATTGCCATTACAAGGACAATTATAAAAAAAAAAAAAACTACAGTAGTAGTCTCGTACAGATGTATTATCAGAAGTTAAAAATATTTTTTTTCAACTTTATCAAGAGTTAAAGCAGAAACTGATATTTTTTATATTACATCTCAACCTGTTCTCATTCCCAGGTCATCAAATACCAATGGCTTGCCATACCCCTTGGCAAACAACAGTGATGCTCAGGGCACCCTTTATCATATCCATGTGACGCACAGCTGAAACACATTGTTAACATGTGGTTATTGTTGTGAGAGGATCACAGTAAGGTTTCGGCAAAAAAAACTACTTGGTCATTTTTGAAAAAAAAAATAAAAAGCATTTTGTGTTTTTGTGTTAACATAAGTATGTGACAACCCTGTCTAAATTAAAATAACACTGACTTTTAGTTTCACACGGGACACAAACCATGGTCTCTTGAGTAAGTCCAGATTTGTCTGACCTATCCACCTCCCCTCTGTCCTGCCCTATGCAGACTTTTGTGCTGTTCATGCTTCATCAGTTCCTCTCAGCAGCAAGTATTGCTGTGGATGAGTTTACATTGGAGTTAGCTGAAAGCCCAGTACATCTCATAAAGTCGACATGTGACAACCTGGGAATGATAAGCGGCTGCACATGCGTATACTAGTGCATCAATACATAAGCAACATTTGGTAACACTTGAAGGTATCTACATAAGGGTGACATGACACTGTCATAACTATGACAACTTGTCATAAACATTATGTACATGTCATAAACGTTTATGACTACTGTCATTAAGTGTCATTCGGTTTTTGTAATGACAAGTTGACATTGTTTGGGTTGTCTTGATTATGACAACTTGACATTAATTAAAGTGACATTACCAAAAGTTGTCTTTGTCATGACAAGTTGACATTAAATTTGTTTGGGATGTCCTTATAATGACAATTTGACATTAACCAGGATGACATTACCAGAAGATGTCTTTGTCATGACAACTTGAAATTAACAAGAAATGCACCTCTTTTTGTGTTTATGACAAGTTGACATAATGATTATTATTGTTATGACAAAGACAACTTCTGGTAATGCCATCCTGTTAATGTCAAGTTGACATAATCAAGACAACCCAAACACTGTCAACTTGTCATTACAAAACCGAATGACACTTAATGACAGCAGTCATAAACTTTTATGACATGTACATAATGTTTATGACAAGTTCATGACAGTGTCATGTCATAGTTATGACAGTGTCATGTCACCCTTATGCAGATACCTTCAAGTAAAGTATCACCCAACATTTTACTGTTGTAGCTGCTCAAGGTAAAGCTAGTGTCTACTTACTTAAGAACAGTAGGGTTGTTTAATCAGGTAGCTCTCACCCTCGCAGTCAGGCACCTTTACAGGGGTCACATGATTTATCTGACCTTTCACTAATTTTTGCTTTTTTTATACAGTATAGGATACTTTTGCATTTTCTGAGCCAAAAACAATATTTAAATGGAACCATATCAGAAGTGTGGCAAGGAAATGCCCCTTTGTTCACCCAACATGTTCAATTGCTTGTCAAGAAAAACCATGTGAGAATACCTAGCAGCTGATTGGTTGAACCCTCTGTCTATC
This sequence comes from Epinephelus lanceolatus, assembly GCF_041903045.1. Classification (NCBI taxonomy): domain Eukaryota; kingdom Metazoa; phylum Chordata; class Actinopteri; order Perciformes; family Serranidae; genus Epinephelus; species Epinephelus lanceolatus. Next base: position 11,378,446 of record NC_135757.1, on the reverse strand, counting down.
ACCATCCCCAAGGCCCAGCCAGGAAAAGAGTGAATAATTCTTTTTTGATTGAGAAAGGCCTTCAGTACCATTCTCTACTCTTCTTGCAATGAAGAAATACTCTCCGGGTCTGATAAACCTGTTGCTATTGAAACATTTATGCTAACCTCTTTAGGAGCCGCCAACAGTTGCCTCTTTGTTTCTCGACACACAGTTTTAAACCACACCCATAGCTGCCGGTTGCTGCTGTACAAACATCTTACTTGAAGCCTGACAAGATGGACTTCTGTGTGATCTTATGATCCTGCGATAACCTCGTGATATTGCAAAATCCAGCTGCTGTACAAAGTAATCTCTCGGTGGAACTGAATCAAGGACAAAGACACTGTTTCTTAGTATGGAGTCACAAGCAGAAAAAAGGTTGGGGACTACTGGTTTAAATTATAACCAAGTATCTCTCCCTCTGAAGTATAAAGTAGCATCAAGAGGAAATATTCAAGCAAAGTACAAGTACCTCAAAGAGAACAAGCTTGAATTATGTAACCATTAAGACTATCAATGTGGTCGTCTGTTTGAATTCCCACACAAATAAAAAGCATATACACCAGGCAGACCATACATTTGTGCCAACAAGTACCCACAGAGAAGCGCCAAGAAGAGCCAGATTGTTCTTGTGGATCTCTCTGAAGGTAAATAGCAAGTAAAAGCCACAAAGCAATACCCAGAAAACATTCTTAAATAGCACAGGCAATATTCCGTCTGCTGAGTTGTCCATTACACTGGCTTTATGAATCTTAAAAGTTATTTTTATGTGAGGATTTTAATGTGGTTGCCCTTTATTTTCCTAGTTTTCTGTCTAGTCCCAGGCATGTCTGATGGTTTTATAATCGCTGTGGCACTTCTTAAAAGAAAACATAAGCTTTTTTAAAGAAAAAAAAAGCTGTTTGTACTTGCTGTTAGAGTCTGTTTCAAACATCAACCAACATTTCATGTTGCTGTGGATTACGACCCAATCACAACATCCTCACCATGTCTGGCAACACAAGTGTCAAATCAGTTTCTTTTCTCTTGACTGAGAAAGTTATTTCGCCATTCAAACACATTGTCCTCACGCTAAGCCGATCACAGCGGAAGAACATCATTGTCGGGGCGGTGTAAAGTGATTTACCTGTGCACCTGGATTTCAAAAGCAGGTTCATCATAACTTGTGGGATTTCTGTGTATGCAAGCGATGGATACAAATAACCCAGGCTGGGTAAGTAATAATGAGGACTTACAGTACGAGGAGCAAAGCCACCGTGACGACTCTCCAGTCTAGGGGAACCTTCAAAACCTCCACCGTCTGTGTCTATTCTCTTCATGAGCTGTAGTTTCATCTGTGAAATGAGAATGCAAATCATATTTAGTAGTGTGTGAGTGTGAACTGGCAAGGCAGAACATTCAATTCAGTCTGATATTACCAACAAGGAAAGGGAGCAGGAAAAGTAAAGCCCTATGCTGCGTGCTTGTCGCAAGTCCAATAGTACAATGCCTGTAATACAGGATGTAAAAAAAAGGTTTATTCTGCCGATTACCACGCTCACAACATAAAGTACAACTCTATTTGGGACTACTTTCCATGGTAATACTGTATGCATACTTTCAGAATGGTGCCATTTTGGAGACTTTTATTCTTGACTAACCATTGGACAAAAAGCCTTTCCTGGCAATTTGCTTTTTCACCAAATCCAATCCAGCAGCAGAGCAGATACAACAAATGATACCTGACACATTCTGGACAGCAGTCCTGCCTTTTCCAAGTTTCTACTGGTTTCATTCAAACAAATTTGGAACTTCTACCTGGCTGCCATCTCACTCATTTGTCCACTATTCTAGTTCAGCTGATGTACCAGGTCAGGGAAGAATCACAAAATCAAGTCTTCTATCAATTGGAGCAGCTCTCGTGTTTATCTGTTGAAATGCCCCTTTTTTCTTTGGTATAAATTGGCGAAATTAAAGTCCTTTGGATAAAAATTTCAGACCAGAAAACAGCAACTGTATTTCTTTATCTAAAGAACCAAACCTGAAGTTTGCAATTACAGGTCATTAGGCTGATGCAAAAGACACATCGGCTTTCTAACCCCATCTGCAGGAACAGGATTTATGCAGTGAATACAAATTAATCATATGGACTGAATAAAAAAACTTGCTTGCTATGGTTTTTTCAGTTGTTTTCACAGGAAGGTTTTCAATAAAGGTCTTAATGATGTTTAAATGATGTACAATTTTAAATTGTGTGGCAACATGGCATTGGCTACAGGCAAGCAACACCTGGAATCTGCCATTGGCTGGGCACAGGCCATTTAAACTTCACTACTGCCAGAGCTTCTTCCTAATGTGTGCTCAGACAGAATGTGAAGCTAATTTTAGAGGTGGCACAATTGCATAGAGAGTCAATGAAAGGATGGAATTATAAGCAAATTTGCCCAGGAGGGGGCATAATTTTGACATGAATATGAGTTTGTGCGAATGGAAAATGCTTCAACTTGAGCAAAGAATTTACATTCAACCCAGGGCTTTGTGAATCTGCTTCATAAATGTACTGAAGAAACATAAAAAAAAAAGAGTGGATAGAAATGACAGGAAGAACTGTTATTCCCAGTGAGTTCCGAGTTCATTCAGAGGCTGAGCTGAACACACACACATAGGCATGGTTGGTGCATTCATTGCTAGCTTGCTACAGCTAACGTACAGTTGGCACATCGAGAGTTTGAAACCTCATATGAAATATGTTTCCTTTTTTGTTCAGCTCTAATTCTGACCCTTTAGTAAGCATCGAGGAAGTTTCCTCGCTGCATTATCAAACTGAGTATCTGTGACATGGCACATTAGGAAACATGGCTTTCCTGTAATCCTACAGATAAACTAGACTTTCATTTATTGACCAAATTTCATCCCAGATTTTAACTGCCTTGTGCAGTTTTCCAATTTGGAAGACATTCATGCCAGCCTGAGCAGATATCCAGTTGGTAGCAATCTGCCTCCTGGTATTGGAATTGGCTTACACACTGGAAAGGCTATCGAATTCGGGGGTCTAAGAAAAGACCAGTGTGGGGATTTTTGATAGATTTTTGTCTCAAGTACTGTACTTGATGACTAGGACTATGAAAGCCAATCAAGTTTTAATGGAACAACAGCACCAATAATTGTGCTCTACAGTGTGCTCTGGTCAGCAGTAGAAAAGGAAACACTTGAAGCCTTTGAAAAGTTTTTGAAAGGCTCTCAAAAGTGCCAGAAGAAAACAAAAGGAGAAAGAACAGGCTGTAAAGTGTCACACGTGGCTCTTGTCGGAATTTAAACACATTTACATAATCATTCTGCTTGCTATTACTAATCATGGTTAATGTCCTGATATTGCACATATCCTGTTAATTTTCTGTTACATTTGTGAGCTTTTCTTGACCACCAGAGATACAAATAAAGCCCTCCAGCTGAGAGCAGCAGGACTAGCTGCCAGTCACCAGAATTAACTTGGCATTGACTTTTACCCACAGGTCACTGAAGCTGTGAACTAAAAAGGCAACGATGGATTTTTTTATTGTCCTTTCCCCTTTGTTCCAGACCAAAAGTGCTGATCTAAACTTTAAGTGGAGAATTTGTCCCCTTGAAGACTTTTTGGGTTTCATTTGTGGAAATCGTACCCTAATTATGGTGCTGACAAGCTGTCACCCCGCATTTGACTTGGTCCATCGGTCCGTGTTTGCCATCCCTTTTTCTCTACAATTGCATCACACTCCACATATTTCCAATTCCCCATACGTGAGCCGCACTGACTTTCCATCTTGTCCCGGTTTTGACTAGCTCCCTATATGCTGGGCCTTGCTCCTCAAAAGGTAAGATTAACGACTATGACCTCCATATTCATTGTCTCCGTCCATGTGTCTCCTATCTCTTGTATGCCGTCTTCCTTAACAGACTGCAGACATCCATCAGCCTGTGCGTCTTGACCTGCTGGCTTTAACCTTTCACTGAGACCTACTTAAACATCTTGACAGCCAAAATAAGCCTGTGCCCTTGGCCTGTTGCAGCTGCTTCTACACAGAACTATGGGGACTGACATGCATTTACTTACCTTTTAAAAGGCCACTTAAACACTGTAATTTGCTCTTCTGATGAGCCACTACAAGCTCGGGCTATACCATCTTTCCCATTTGCAACCAGAGTGCTATAAGAATAACAATATGCAACTGAGTCATGAGAACAAATGGGGACAACATTAAAAGGAAGTCCTTCTCACTAAAAAAAAAGAATGAAAACAAAAAGTCTCATTCACATAGCCCTAAGATAAGGTTTTACAGGTATGATGATAATAAATGTTTGGATGATCTAGTGAGTACGGAGGACATTCAACTTTGCTAGCCCTAAAAAACCTTTCCAAATTTGTATGCAATCTCAGGAGTCCTTATTGTATCAAATGTCAGTCCTTTAGAATTGTTAGTCATCCAAGGACATGCTCATTGTTGCTGGTTTAGCAACGGAAATATTTTACCTGCTGAACATTGGCACATAAGCACTGTCCCTGTGAACATAGCATTTAGCTTAAAGCCATGTTGTGTCTAATAGGCTTGGGTGGTTTCACAGTATTACAGTTTAGGGTATTTCGAAATGTTCGAAAGTTTTGTGTAGTGCAGAAGTCAGTAACTACTGTTGGAACAGACAGCTGAGCTAAAAAGGTGCCGTCTGCAAGTGGTGTTGATTGCCCTTTGTTCAAATGGTCCAAAATTTTAAAGCCCTAATAGTCCAAAAATTATCCCATTGGACCGACAGCCCATTTTGTCCGAAGCCAAAAATAAATTGCTCCTAAGTCCCATTTCATAACACATAAACATGGTTTTGAAAAGATCTTGCTTTGGCTTGAAACACCTAACGGCTAAAACGTTGCTGAAAAATGCCGCAAAGGGTCACCTGGGATTGGTGGCTTAAATGCTGTTGGGCATAGCTGTGAAAAATAAGTAAAATACCTGGAGTTGGTGGCTCAAACCTCGCTGGGAAACTGAAACTAACTGCAGGCAGTGTGTATTTCTGGAGAAACCAGACCAGTCATTGGGATAACGGGCTGACAAAAAAAATGGGCTTTCTGTTCAATGGGGAGCCCGGTCTCATTCCAAAGTCATTCAAATCTGGCACTTGGGCAATGACTTGCAGTGACAGAAACCAACAAAAAAAGACATCCTTAAATGTTGGCATGATACATGGCCAGTTGTCATATAATTTAACGGCACCCAGCTGCATCAGGGAAAAACGCGGCGGGACAAGGATGAAAGTTAAGGCGGCAAAAGTCCGAATGGGGCAGGCAGGAGGGGTGGTGGATGGGTCCAACAAATACCGACTTTCACCCAAGAGAGCAGTGTTTGTGTCCTGTAAGATTCTAAAGCCAAACCCTGTTCTTTTTCCTAAACCTAACCACTTCCTTTTGTTGCCTAAACTGAACCCTGTGTGTTTGTTGTTGAAGGAAAAACAAAAAACAGCAATTCGCTGTGTGAGTTTATTTTGAAAGAGACTGTATGTAAACGTTAAATTTCCTATGAAAACGGAAGTGTATTTTGAAAGAAGAGAACCTGACACAGTGTCCCAGAACGTCAACAACCAACGCAACCAGAGTACCTTGCACGTCATATGTGGACGTGGAAAGTCCTTGACCAAAATGTCAATATGTCATGAGGTCAGAGTGAGAATGTGTTGCAATGGGACATTTTTTGGACTAATGGGCTTCGGAAATTTGGGCAGGTGGAGCAATGACATGACACCAAGGGGTGGGGATACCATCACAGATGTCGTAAAAACCTGGCCAGCAATGGCAGAGAGAGACAGCAGGGAAAAACAGTGTGTTGAGCCATATTTTCACATCTTCCTCTGTAAATTAAGAGTTAATTTGGACCAAACCATGTCTGGTGATTGTTGGAACAGTGAAAAGACTAAGCGGGTTTTGGTGAGTTTTTATTTTGTCTCTACTGAGATTGAGTGAAGCGTGTTTTAACAAGGCGACTAATTTAGGCTTTGATAAAAGAGATAAACTTCAATTTAAATGGTGTGTTGTTGTATTTTTCTGTTATCAGGGAAATGGACGCAAGAATATTTATTTCTTGGATATTTTGTGCATTTATTTTGTTTATTTTTTAAACCAAAAACACCTAAGACAGCTTGTGGGACATATCAAACTTGTAACAAATAACTGTTTACTCCACTGGAATATCAGAAAGGTATGAAGAAACAGATGCTGCCCAAACCGAGTGCCTAGATACAGCCTCAAAGAGCTACTGTCTTTTTCCTTTGCAAGCTAAATTCTATTGACACGTTTATAACAGAATGAAATAAATTCACTGAGATGCAAAAATCCCCCACACTAAAGTATGCACCTCTGCTCCATATGTAATTTCCCATGTTCCTGTCAAGTTCAATCTCTTCTACACCCATGAAACACATGAGTAGCCATCTATGCTGTCTGCCTCAGTATGGTTTAACAAGGTGATGGGTTTCAGTGATTTGACCAGAGGTGGTGGGGATGCTTTCAATGTGAGACCATGCGGAATTGTTCCTTTACTTTGTCAATCACGTCTTCAGGAAACACAATGGCTTTACCGATGTGTAATGGCAACCTTTCCCACTAATCAGTAGCCGTGTGTAGCTTTGAGATGCTCCAAGACTGGAAGTAGGAAATCGTTTGTAACACCTCATTAATACTATTTGTGCAAATTCCATCCAAGCCTGTTTGATCGTTGCCAGACCTCTGGAGAATCCATTAGCAATCACAATCACAGACCAGAAAAGCTGATAAACCAGTGCCTCAAGCAGGCGATTTCTCCATGCCCCGTTTGCACAAATGTGAGCACACATTAGAGCAGCGAGAGACAAAACGAGTCGCAACAGCATAAAATTAACCAAATGAACTGAGATTCAACTTGTGCCATTGTGACTCCATGACAATAACTGCACCAGCTGGCTGAGTCATTTGAATTCCTCCTCATATTTCCAGCCGAACATAAAACACAAGCTCCACTGAAGATACGAGGGATGAGTAAGCACATAACTCAACAGAATACAAAGGGATGAGAGGGGGAATACGTCATGTGGACGGCCTGTGTTGTTATTGAAACTGTGCCACTGGCAGAAAGCTCCTTGCAAATTCATGCAGACATATGGTTGGGGGAAACTGGGGTATCGCTTTGTGTGTGACTGTGAGTGCACATGCTGAGGCGGGTCGCATAGACACGGTGTAATATTTGCATGAGTCAGTTTAACCTATAATAGCGTTACCAACAGATCGGCCCAGACAGGAACTCTAAAAACAGATTCCATAGGCAACGTGTGAAGTAAAGAGCACATGCTAGAAATGGTAATTCCGCCCATCTACCTGGTAATGGGATCCTGTCAATCATGTTCCTTTCAGCAGCTCTTGTGTTTCGTTTTTGATATGTCTTACTCAAAAAGTATGCATTTATCTCCTCTGTATGAGCCTCTGCATTAGTCTTTGAGTGCCTGTATTCAGGGTTTATGGTAATATGGATTAAAGGGACACTCAGGGTGCTACTCTGTCTGTGAAAACAGTTGCATCATGTCTTGTGTGGCTTTGGAGGGACCATTGTAAAGTCTAAAAATATAACCCTGGTGATGTCATTAGGGGTTTATCATCTCTTCTGCTTGGCCGCTACACATTTTTAACAGAAAGTCTGCATAATAAAGAAGAAAAATGGAGTTTGGAAGATATGAGCTTTGTTCAAAATCACATACTAACATATAATTCATAGGCTACTATGTATTTTAATTACACCAAATATGATGTAAGAATGAGTATGTAGTGCACTCCAACTGTGCAGTATGTGGATTTTATGTGCGCAAGAAATGCCAAGATGTATACTAGCTGAATATGTTACATGAGTAAGCTTACCGGACGTACACAGCTGCCCCAAAATGCCAATCTAATCGCCGGAAAAAATGTCAGATTTGTATGTTCCTGCAAATCATAGATTCTTCATTTTTGCATGTTATCATATACCAGATATTTTGAAACTTTACATCAACACTGTGGTTAATGTTTTGTTAGGTTTAGGCACAACAAACATTTGGTTATGGTAAGGATACCGGGTTTTACGGGCACAATCCCCGCTGGAAAGGCAGTGATGTCTTGGTAAAAAACAACTGCTTTTGTGCCACTATCCCCGGTGGAAAAATAGGGTGGGGGTCACCAAAAAAACACCAATGTTTAATTCTTAAAAAGCCACTGGGAGACACACTCCTGTTTCTGCTTCTGTTGTTTGTTGGTCTCAAACAGTGGTCTGCAGCTCAGCAGGCATCTTGCCTAGGTGTCAAGTTAGCTCATGAGCTACGTCACTTAAGAACCATTGATATGATTCATATGAATATAATGTATAATGCTCAGAAGAAAACATATTTAATACTAAAATATTTCACAATATAAATATGCCTTGAAACTTTACTGGAAAATATTACTTTGAGTCAAAGAAGTAATGTTGATTTACATTGTGGCAGACAGTTTTCAGTTAATGGTAGCTCTGACCAACACTGTTATGATTGATACAATCATGTGATGCAGGAAATATATATTGCTTGAGTATACTTCACAACCAACCAATCAGCCAATCAATCAACCTGAGAGTAAACACCAGGCTATAAGCCCCATTGAGATGAGCCAGGCCAATCACTGGCGATAGCTGCAAAGCATGTTTGGAAGTTTGTGTCAGACTTGCTTTGATGTCATGCAATCATGGGCAAAGATTATCTCATGAAATTGAGGTGGCTGTGGTTTTTAAAACCAATGCCACTGTTGCTCTCCACTGGCTGCAAGACCCAGGGCATAATAGGAAAAGCCAGGCTCTCACCTGATCTAACAGCTGACTGGTTTAGATGTTTATTCTGCAATATGACACATTATACAAACTTCTGATTTTTGTTGGAGTGATTTTGATTTTATTAGTCTGATCTGACAGTTTATTCCATCAACAGTGGGACCTATACATGTTGTGTGGCTCATGGTGATGTTTAGTAGTCAGGGAAGCTAAATACAGTCAAATTGCAGATCATAAACTGTACATAGTCTTCCTTATATTAACATTGGACTTTTTTTTAAATTATTTAAGTATTTAGCAACACAAAAACTTACTTGTGGTAAGTGGGATGTGAGGATCTTACAACTGACTAAATCTGTATTTCTTTCCTCTATGTTGGACTTGTAATGTTTTCAATGTATTCATGTAGCTTGAGGGTGACAGGTCTGCTGCAGGTCTGATTTATTTACAGCAGTAAACTGATATACATGAGAATTCATGTAAAGTGGAGGTTGAACCATAAACAGAAATCACAGATCAGCTGTATAGTATGTTAATAGGCTCCTCTGTGATAACTAAAACAGTTGCAGTCTAGACAAACGGCTTCATGGGTCTGATAAGATTTTAATGACTTGAAATGAGATCTAACAGGATGCAAGTGTTTCTGTGACTTTCTGTTCAGTCTGAAGGCGACTGGAAAGTGTCCGACTTGACAGCAGCTTTTTGTCACCGCTCCCGGATGCTGCCGCCTGAACTTTACCACTTTCCAGGCAGTTCATCTTGAACCAGCTTAACCTCAGCCTTTGCTGCACCGAGTTTGACCTTCCTCTTTTTTAGACAAAGAAACTTTTTTTTTTTTCATTTACTGTTATATTTTTTTGCTTCATTTGGACTTCTTAATGTGTCTGCCTGTTTGAAAACAACAGCAATAAACTACTACGAGCTGCAGCAGCTATCCAAATTGTTTGACTTGAATCCATCCATTAGATTATCATTACAACATCAGCATGTGGCAGCTATATCGCGGTTGAGATAATAAAGGGAAATTGGTGCTGCTCGGCAGCTGCATCCAAAGTCTCAGATGCTGGGAAGTCTTTGAACACAGCAACAAGGAGAGTTTCCAAAACAGTCTGCTTGCAACTGCAAGCAAAAATGTAAACAGCAGAAATGTACTCAAAAAATATACGGTAAATCACTGTGATGGATTACTCATCTACAGCTAGCTAGGCCCTGCAGGCTTATTTTAATACACACTGCCATGAAGTGTGAGCACTGGCTGTGAATAGTTGAGGGACTATAACATGTAAAGCACAACAGTGGTCCTTTAACATGTCTTTGTGGATGTGTGACTAAGTGTGTTTTATATGGTTGCAGCTGCAGCTTTCTCTGTCAGCCTGCCTCGGCTCTCTGTATTAAACCGTAAAGGCACTGCAGGGTGCTGACGGCGCTTAAACCTTTTAGCTGACTCAATGTTTCACAGCCAGACCCACATTGCCAAACGGCAGACAGATGTATCCTCTCCCCTGCCCGGTTTGTTATCACCTGACCAAGGCAAAACTGCACTTGGACCCATAAAAACCACAGAACGATAACAGAGAGAACGATGGCTGGGACTTATTTTACGAGTGATGTTTCTACTGTGGGCCTGTTCAAACATCAGAGAGGAGAATGCGGTCCATCCGGGAGCCTCAAATATTTGAACCTGTCTACTGATTTTGCAGTTCCGTCTGTTTATGTCTATACTAAATTAGATGCCTTAGCTTTTATTAACAAAAAGGCAACATAATCATATTTAACCATGGATCTCCTGTTTGCAAAATATGATGCATTTTGTATACATACCATACCAGAGCCCATTTTTATCAAGCAACTCAGACTCCCTCCGAGGAATACACTGACAAGCTTATTTCACCGCATTTTTCCGGATGCTGTATGGCTGCGACAACCGTGGTTGGAAAATAGCTACAACAGATTTCCCTCTCTGATGCTTGATAAACACAGGCCCAGCACCACACATATATGCCACCACACCAAACCACTTCCCTTGTGCGCAGAGTTTAAAAAAAAAAAAAAGACTCTGAAATACTTATTAATCCTGTAGTTTGACTAGAATTTTGTCATTGATCTGGTAAGAAATCATTCTGTTTCATGCAAGTTTTCAAAGTTTCTCAGCTTGTTGCAAAATCTGACAAAATCTTTGTAGTAGAAAATATTTAATTGATAAAATATGTATGTGGATTGCAGCACACGGGGGATGCAAAAAAGTCAGTCCAGATGGTGGATTCCGCTCCGTAATTTACGATGATACAGTGGGAGAAAACAGACAAGTGAGCTTGATCCTCATACTGATTTCATTTTCTCATCTTTATCATCAACTAAGAGGTCATAAAATGATTCAGCAGCTATTCTCTCTATAAAACAGGATTACAAAGCAAAAAAAGCAAAGGAACACTTACACTCTGGTCCATTACAGCACACATTAGCAGTAAAAAGCTGCAGCAAATTGCCAACAAGTTACCTCTTAAGATCTAAATATGGGTAAATATAATAAGAATGATTAAATTTACTCTTGCTGCTTGTCGGCCTCTGATTTTTCTCCATGCTCTGTTGTTGTCGTTGGTTTCTGTGTGGCTGCTGATCGATAAGAAGCTGTCATGTTTATCTGCGCGCTCCCTTCTCTGTGCCGGCCTGTTTATGAACTTGACGGGAATAATTTCTGCGGTTTGACTGACGACATTAAATGAAGGCCAGATTAGTGCTAAAGGTCAACAGCTACTGGGATTTCAAACTCCTCACTACACGCAGCGTCCTCGTCCTGAGGTGACTTTTCCTCCCACTTTTATTTGTGACCATTAAAACTAACGATCAAATGTGTTTTCACACATGCTTGTGTAATTTCTTACAGACCTCAGAGGATGTGTATGATGAGGTTACAGGTAGGATAAATGACAGGCGTCCTGACAGATCAGATTAACGCTGTCTCAGAGGCAGCGGCACTGTTTATTACTCAACTGCAAGAGTCACGAGAATAAATGTTTGCAAACAGCATGTCAGATGAAACCAGAAATATTTTTAAGTGTCTCTTCTCAGATGACAAAAATGTTAATTTCAATCAATAACTTTTTTTATCCATCTGTTTTAAAGTGAATATGAGGGCTACTATTGAATAGACACTCTAAAAAGCTTTGGCGCATTTGGTCATGAATATTTACAATATGGGGAAAACATCCTTGGGTATTCTAATTCATACAGACTGTGTTGGTGTTGCTTGATTAGATTTGATTGACAGCGGCCTGGCAACATAAACAGACAACCCCAAAACTGTCATCATATGCTGGATCAGATATTGCTAAATTCTGATTGGTGCCCTGAAGTACATGACATCACCTCTTTCCAACTGAGCTCTGCTCACTTTGCATCAGTGAGAAGAGCACAGAAGCATAACTGTTTTGTATTCATGTAAGACACTATCCCTCATAGGGAGGAAGCTGATTGAGGAAATAGGTTTTCAGGGCCTTTACATGAATATAATCAAATGTTCAGAAGCTGAGGTGTGTGTGTTGTAGCTGGCTTTGTGATAGCCCCATCAAAAGTGAAAAAATATACGAGGCAAAAATTAAAGCCCCACTTGAGAGACACCTGCATTTTGCAGAGACCATATGATTTAAAACTGAACTTAAAATCAAACCTATCTTTGCTCTCTTCAGAGCCCAACTTCAATACAAAGGGTTTTTTTTTGTAGTATTTTTTTTTTTTTCCCACAAAAATGCATGTTTAAGAAGTGAGCATACAACTGCATAAATGAGACTTGGATTATACTGCACGATTTGTGTGAGAGTTTGATGTTTCGATGTAGTTTTGTTGATGTTGCAGTCCCCAATTAATTAATTAATCCATATGTTTGACTTTAGTGGAGACATGCGAGAAAAACAACATTTTCCTGACAAATTTAAGGTAAGTTTAAGGTGGGCGAAGTTACTTTACAAATTGGGATTTCTGCGCACACAACTTATTAAAATAAAATATGAAACTCTGAAAAGGGGCTGATGAGTCAGATGAGGATCTGTTGTGCACCAAAATCGGCTACTAGCAGGCATATCAGAATGGTAAGTGTAATGACACACCAACAGTAACAGTACATCTGCTATAAGGTTAAAGTGTATATACATAGTCACATATATATGAGAGGTCTAATCCAAGTTAGCAGAAAAATATAATTAGACTGGCTGAGACTTTTATATTACCTGCAGCAAGTTCACAGTGTGCAGGAGGTTTCAGATTTCTTTGCTGGCGTCGTGTCGAGTGCTGTCATAACAGTGAGGTGTCCGACGGTGTGACGCTGACAGGATAGTGGTAACTGTCAAGGAGACAGAGAGACAAAGTCCATCATATGCTCCATCTTGGTTGCTGAAGCAGTCCACTGTGCAAAATCTGGAGCAGTCACAGATACCACTCTCCTTAAAATGAATAAATTCTGGCCAGAGGTATCACAACCATGGTACTGTGGTATTTTGGGGAAATGAAGATACACAAACGTAGCATGCTATTGCTAGCTAGCTAAATTAATCTTAGCTCTGTGCAGTTTAAAGTTGCAGATTGATTAATGAGTGTGATGTTATTGGTTAAAACTGGTTGGTAGAAGCTTACAAAAGCACACATCATGTGCTGTTTTACAGAAAGAAAACATTGGATTTTGATAAAAGAATATGAAGGAATTAATTTGTTTTTGGCACATATTGTTAATTAGGTGCACAAATTGGCAGGGGATATGATTTAAAAGAGTTAAAAAGGCGTTTTTCAGTTCATCTCAACTTAAAGTAAAAGATCTGAATATGTCCTCCACCGCTGCTTATATATTGTGTTCACTGTGATGGTGTTGACTGGACTTGGCAGAGGTCAAACAGGGAGTTCGACCACTTTAGGGTCTCACTGACCCAAAACATAAGTAATGTCACTATGTACAATAAGTGCAGACAAGGGCAATGAAGCAGGCTCTCAGCTATGTGTTAACCCTTCACTGATGCACAATACAGAGGGAAAACTCACACCTGCTGTGGTCAGGTTCTGACCGTTATGGAACAACAAGCTTGACCTGCTAAATAGTTTCATGCAAAACATGATGGGAAATGAGAGATGTTGCTTCAATATGTCAACAAGCATCTCCTGTGTCTACCAATCAGCCGCCAAGACTTTGTTCCTAGAGGGGGTGGTCACTACCCTCCTGACCACAAGTGCAAGTGTGCATTAGGATGGCGTTTCCCACAGCATCAGCCCAGATGTCAGAGACTGGCAAAGTGTCTAAACATGTGGGATGAAATGAGAGATGGTAATGATATCAACCAGAGGGTGTGATTACGTATTCCGAAACCTCTAAACCTCAACATCTGCTGTTGACTATTAGGAAACTGTAGCAGTGGTTGAACTTTACACGGCGGGATTCGATGGGAGGAGCGAATTATTCACAGAGAGCCCGAGGGCAGCATGTTTATGCACAGCGCTGTAATGCTTAGCTCGAGTGGAGGAGCTGCTTCTTCAGGTGAAATGCACTTGCAAAGAGGAAGAGCACTAAACGATGATTTAAATAAGCTGCCATCTTCACAAATTATCTGCTTTTTCTGCAAGTGCTCACTTAGTGCTTTTGAAGGCAATTTTTTCCTGATATCTTAACCTTGTCTACTTGTGTCCAGGATTGGCTACTTTGCTACTTCTCAGTCTTTCCACGCAAATATAAACCAAATGTGTTGTCCAAGAATAAAACTGTTTAAGTGTCCAACAAATTGACTGTGCATCACTGTGTAGCTGTGCATCCTTTTTCTTTACATACATATAATTTCGAAATACATCAGGGTCAGACCGGGTGTGAATGTGTGTGCAGGCAAGGACAAAATTGGAATTCATTTGCTGCCACATTCCCCACCAACACACGCACACACACTCAATGTCGACACATATCAGTAATTACAGAATATATTACAAAGATCAGAAGACTCTCCATGATCCTCGGTGAGACCGGGCCAGCTGTTTGCGCTCCGAGCGTTCTTTGGTCTCTGCATAATCATCAGAGCGCTTTTGCATAGGCGGCTGCTGAGGCTGCACTTCCTGTGATGAGCGGGCGGGAGGTGAGGATTTTTTTCTCCCTCTTCTTTTATGATTGTTTTTTTTTTTTTCTCTCTCCTTCCTCTTTTAAGCTTGCCTGCACCCAGCACCCTGAGGTGAAGTGGTTATTAGTTGGGCTGTGCCAGGAGTTTAGAACCGCTGCCAGCCAGAGAGTATAGAATAAAAACCGGGAGTGCATTTTTTCCAGCTCCGAAGGATCATCTGACGTTTCATCTAAAAAAGTAGATAAGACTACAGAAACACTGTTGGAGATAGACTGCATCTCCAGCAAGGCTGTGATATAAGATAGGAATGAAAGCACTTAATTACCCTTAACTTAAAGGCGATCGACAGATAGTCCACTTAAGTTGGAGAAGGTTGTCAGAAAGATGATATTATCAGACACCATGTGGCAGTTTATTAGAAAGAGGTAAGATGATATTGGTAGACTTTTATTTTTGTGACAAATGGGGAAAAGGGCAGTATCAGAGGGCTCAGTGTGTTTAAAGCACAGGATTAAAAGTCTTCCATGACTTTGAAACTATAACTTCACTGCCACATCATCTCCTTTGTCAACTAAATGATAAATAAATCATACAAGTGTCTGTTTTGGGGAAAGTGCGATTGAGTGATAGCACAGTTCAGCCCGTTATTGAAAGAGGGTAAATGAAACACTGTGGGATGAACAGCTTGGATAGAGGGCTGTATGGCAGAATTATCAGTGCTTTTATAGAGCTCATAGTCAGTAATGGCTATCTTTACTGTAATGGCTCAGATGGTTGATAGGGTAAGAGTTAAAATGGCCGGCATTTGATATTGTGCATCACAGCTTGTCGTCATCATCATCAGGTTTTCATAGCAACTGCGTGTCAGAACAACTATGTGATGTTCACTATATTTTCAAGTATATATAGATTTTTTTTCACATAACGTGTCAAACATGGCCCCAACAGGCCCCAACATCAAGGGCAGCCTCTATGCAGTTGTATTCATTTAGATCTCGTCTTATCTGCAAATTGCTGGCTGGATAGCCTCAGTATCACTATATCCTGTACTATAAAACATTTGACGATGGTACAGCTTTAAAACCAAACTTCCCCTGTTGCCTTAAAAAATGTTTAGAATGAGTTAAAGGTAGGGCAGGCAGTTTCATTTTGGCGTCATGGGGCAAAAATCACATAATAAATGCTGAAGATATTGTAATTCAAGCCGACTGGTGCTGTGTCTCAAATCACATACTTCTGTCAGTACACTTCCATGTAGTACACTATGTGCACTATATACTTATTGGCGTAGTGCACAAATTTCGACAGGGTAGTGTTGTCTCAAACCAAACACGGCCATTGTGCACTCACCAGAAATGATGACCGCAAATTAGCTAGTTAACAAACTAGCATTTGCGTTATCGTTTGCGGTACCAAATCATTACAGACTGCGTAATTAACCCAACAAACATACTGCTGGCTTATACCCGACAACAGTGTAGTGGTGCTTAGTGCCCCTTCCGCTACGTAGCCAAGATGGCGACCACTGAGGGCAAGAAGTGTTCATAGTTCCACACTCAACTTCTTGACCGTTTTGAGTGCACCATCCGGGTACTCATAGTGCACTGCATTTTTCCATACTTCTCAGCGTGAACGCACTTATGCACTCAAAATATTAAGTGTAAGTACATAAGTACGCGATTTGAGACATAGCATGAGAGGAAACTAGACATCTGCAACTCTGCTTACGTGCATTAGAAAATCTAACCCTGGTGAGACTTTGGCCAATCACAGGTCATTTCAGAGATAGGGTGTTCCTATTGGCTGTTCTATGAATGCAGATGCACATACCTATGGTGAAAGGCTGATTCAATGGGGAAGAAAGTTGGTACACTAGCATTGGCAACAGCTGCTAACACTGCAAAGTAACCCAAAAGAGGAAGACGGACTTATAGAGATTCTTAAAAAAGCTCACGACTTTGTCTATTTAAGTTCATGTTCATGTATCTGATGTTAGCTAGAGCTTGAACCCAGTCAGCGCAGAGGGATTGTACTACTCTGACTCCCTGCCATGCTGCTATTACACAGATTAGACCTGGCGGTGCTGCTAGTCACCAGCCCACTGAATCGAGTTGCTATAGCCACCGACCCAAGGTCCGTCATCAGAGCCGCTGCCTGCCTTCCCCCAGCGAAGCAGTCCACACCTGTGGGGAGTGAGGAGGAGGTACTGCAGGGTGACTAGCTTGCTAATTCTTGTCTCCTTTGCAGTCTAATAAACAGAGGGATTTCTCTACAATGAAATAAGATTGAATAAATCAAAAAATAGGAAACAAGGGTTACTGAATGACGCACATGTAAATGGCTGTACTATCTGGTGGGAGGAACTTGAGGCAGTTAGCGGGGTGCTCATGAGGGGGTGTATTTTTTTTTCTTTGTTTTGCCATTCCAGAAAACTGCCTAGCTGAACCAATAAGACTAAAGTAAGCTCATGAATAGTCAAAATGTGAAACCTGCGAAGGCAAGGGCTGTGCTGCTCCTGTTTACCACCTTTCTTACATAATGAGTTGGAAGAACTCATGCTCTGAAATTGACTGTAAAAAAGAAAAAAAAAAAAAAAATCTAATTTTAAGTTGGATTAACCTGACGTTAATAAAATGCACATATTTAAATTAAGTTGATAACAAAAGGTAAGTTGACACAACTAAATCCCTGTGGGTTGTAGATATATACAACTGTATGTATATATGTATAATTGATTTGCAAGAGCAAATGAAGACTTGATATACAAAAACAGATAAAGGACACAAAAAACATGATATAGTAAAATAATTAAAAACAAAGATGTCTGGTTTTGCAAATGAGCTTTTCAAATACATTTTTAAGGAAATGCAATGTCACCCTAATTATATATGTATATTTTTTTCAACATGATGAGGAAACGTTAATTAACCTCTCAGGCGAATCGCAAAATGCTGATGCTAAATGTTTCTGCAAAATGTTTACTGACAATATTTTCATTTGTTGTCCCAAAACTGAGCTCTTGTAATATAATTTGTAGCAACTAAAGCATACATTATGTAAACATAATTGTAAATCTAATATACTGTATTTCTCAATGTATTAATTAGTTTGCCTTTTTGTTGTTGCTGCAGCACAAATACAGTGTGCACTTTTTTTTTTTTTTAGCTTGTGTGAAATGTGAAAGCACCTACAGTAATCTAGCAGGAGTGAGGAGAATTCACTCTTCACACTTTGAGGCACCTCAGCTACAGGAAAGCTGGATCTCGGGATGCCGTGACCTTCAAGCGAAGTGATGCAGAAAGTGATGGCAGCTCCTTGAAGCCGGTACAAGAAGCATTTTTCAGCTGACTCTCTGACTAAGCTCCATTAAGCACTCAAACTTTCAGACACATTAAGTACATGCACACATTTTTAGCACGTCACAAGTCTTTGAGCATTCAGTGTTCCTTTTCCTCTTTTTCCTTCCGTCTTTCCTTCTTTTCCCCCTTCTCAATCTCCTCGTGTTTTTTCACAGTTAACACCCATTCTTTTCCCCTTGTGCCCTTCCACAGCTTGAGTTCAGCTCATTTATGTCCCCTGTGATGAATGTGTCACACCGGCAACACTTAAGTGGAAACACACATATACACACACAAAGACGCATAAACACATCCACCTACGCTCAGTGCGGGCACACTCCATTCCCTACGTCGGCTAGCCACAGTGTGATCTGATAAATGGTTTTTGGTGCAGGTGTTTTTTTCATTAATACACCCTCACAAACCTAGCCTCATAGTACCCTACAGCTATCCAGCATATTGCAAAGAAAATAGACAGGAAGGAGTGAGGTAGAAAGAAAGAGCAGAATAGAATCGAGAAAGAAGTCTGTTTCCCTCCAAGAACCTCAGGTGTTTCTGTACACCAAGCCATTATTTTGGATAAATTCTTCCTTTTACCTCAAAGTTAACGGTTTTATTTTTTTTCAATGGGTGTATCGATTTCCCGAAAGGGAATACCTGTATTGAGCAATGTGTCACTTAAAATGATGCATGAACAGATCATAGGTCCCCAGTTTGCCATAGCACACCACTATCCATTTGTGCTGTTCCTCTTGCAAATACAGGTATTGGCATTTAGAGTGAAGCAAACTCAATAGTTTGCCGGCTGTTCTTCCGTGTTCATCACTTTGTTGTTCATCACAGCAATTCAAAGAGGGAGTCACACCAGCAGAGAGCAGGGATTAGAGAATTAGTGTTTCATTATCAGCTTTAAATAGGTGGGGAGGAACACATTATCAGACATATTATGAAGAAGTCGGGGCTATATAAGCAGTTAAAGTGTAGCTAAAAGGTTACTAAAATAACTTTGCTATTACAACCTTCACACGCCAGGAAGAATTTCATTAATTCATGTATCCACTTTTTAACTGCAGCAAGAAAGCAGTCTCACTCCCAGCTCGTCAAATACTGACACTTACTCAGTGGCCCTCTGTGTCACATACTGATGCACCAAGCAACTGCATTTTGGCGTGCTAGAAAGAGTGAGAGAGTTTGCGTGGGGCTGGCAGACAGCGAGGTGGATGTGTCAAATAAACGTTGGACTTTAACCTGGGAGACCGCTGTTCATGTCCTGTGTGAAACCAATAGCCAAGTTATTTTAATAACAACTTAGTGTGCTAGTATACCTGTTTTTCAAAACCTTACCACTGCTTTTGTTGACTTAACCTGATGAAGCAAACCTTATTAACAAAACCCCATTATTTTTACATACGTTCTAAGTTTATTTTGAAAAGACACAATGCATGTAATGCGGTTAAACTGACATGTCATCCGTGAGCATCCAAAACTTACGCTGGAGGGGTACCTATAATTTGACACGTGGGGCCACTGACCAAGCGATGATATTTGACAAGTTGGGAGCGAGAATTAAAACGACCTTACAGTAGTAACAGACTTTTGGTTTAGCTAATTAAGCAGTAACTGTTTGTTGCATAATGTACGACCATAGAAAAATGACACCATTAATGTTTAGAATGGCTTAATTTACGACACAAAGGAAGTGCGTCAACCATTGTACAGCCAAAACCGAAAAAAGCACTTTTGTTTTTACTTGGTAGCTATCAGCAGCTATCCCCAGTTAGGTAGGTATCAATGTGATTTCTTTGCAGTTACTATGCCCGTTAATGGAAATTTTCTGGCGACAGCGGAGCCAACAGTAATTCTACATGGAAATGCGAGGGGCGCAAACATTACCATGTGTTCTGTTCACTTTAAAGTAAAAAAAAAAAAAAGTGCATCTGGTGTGAGGAATGTTTTCCCTTTAGAGCTGCTCTACATCTCATGTTTATATAACTAACACT
Source organism: Epinephelus lanceolatus (assembly GCF_041903045.1). NCBI lineage: Eukaryota > Metazoa > Chordata > Actinopteri > Perciformes > Serranidae > Epinephelus > Epinephelus lanceolatus. Next base: position 11,358,206 of record NC_135757.1, on the reverse strand, counting down.
CCAGTGTGCATGAGATGCTTAGAAATCCAAGGGTGTTCTTTGATGCGAGTCAGCGCAGCTTTGGATCAGGGGCAGCCAGTTGACGAGTTATGCCTTTATGCCCCACAAGGCGCTTGTAGTTGACATGTCCCAGCGGTGGAAGAACCCAGAGCCAACCCAGGACTTTTCAGGGATTACAACGTCTCTCCGCTGGCCCGAGGACAGGTGGAATTCCCCCAGGAGGAGCAGGGAAAGGGGACATGTGGCCTGCTCTTTAGACCTGCTGCCACAGTGGCCCTCCCAAAAGGAGTGTGAAAAAATGGCCAACGGACCAGATGTTGTCAGCACTGCTCATGAAAGGGAAACTAAGAGCAGCTCCCACAAAGATTCAAAAAAGGACATTATTAATTTGAAATATAGTGAATTATTGATTTGCTAACTAATTCAGATTTTATGACACATACCATTCCTGAACCTTTGGTTTGATCTAAGTTCATCTGCAGGGTTGTCTTTTTAACAGTGAGCCCAACTTGCTAAGACTTTCTCCTTTATGTGTAGTGTGTGATGTCTTCCCACCGTAGGTGTAGCTGCTGTAATTTCCCAGTCTTTTGTTTCTAGAGTGCTGCTTCTCTATGGTCTTACAGCTCAAAATAAGACATGTGGTATACAGCCAGACATTGGGCTATCTAAAGCTTTTAAGCTGTCGTCCATCCATCCCCAAGTGCTTTTCTGATGACTGATGCTGTATATAGCGTATACACCTTTTATCTCCAATAAGATGACTGTGATTACACACGTCATTCCCTCTAAGAAGCTTTCTCCTCGGTTCAGGCATTTGTCTCGCTGCATTTTCAGCAAGTTAGCGTGGTTTAACAAGCAAGCCAGATCAGGAGCTTGATAACACATTGTGTTAAGGTTACAGGACATTTCTCTTTTAATTTGTCTGAAGCCACAGCTTATTTGGGTCTACTAATGTAGGTAACAGCCATGTAAGTCGAAAGTTTTACATAGGTCTACATATGCATTCATTAATATGTTCTACCGCAAACAAGCTACTCAGCAGTGGGCCATTTATGACTATTTGGTGCTTTGCAGCATTGAGGGTCAAAATAAACAAATCTGTCCACACATTATTATAATTCTCTATTTTCCATTGAGACTTTTCTTTTTTGGATTTGGAATCGATAGCTGGCCTTGCTAGTGAGACTCAAGACTGGCCATTGCCATTGAGATTTGGCAAAAGATAGAGGAATGGCACTAAGCTGTAGACGTGTGTTGCACATTTAAGTTAACAAAATGTTAAACCTTTTTCTTTTGTGTGTGTGTAAGCTATAGATTTTTACAGCCCTGGTCTGGGTGAACTCATCATGAATCTGCACAATGGGAAAAAGACCTCTGGGTTGTTTCTATTTCTTTAAACCAATCACAATCATTTTGGGCGGTGCTAAGCCCGGAATGCAGCGACAATGCCCTTGCAAAAAAGTATTGGTAAGAAATTTCTTTTGGTGGGACATTTGCATGTGGGTAGGCGAGCCTTGGCATTAAAATGGCCAAATCTATGCCAAACAAAATGCCACATAAAAACATTAAAAGATATCTCAGCGTATTAGTTGCTAGCTTGGAGTTCATCGTTGTTTCACAGACATACCTAAAACGAAGTGTGAAGATGTGAACCAATGGTAGACTTAGACTCACAGTCTACATCCTGTAAGCCAGACTGCCACATCTGGACCCATAAAACAGAGATAGCTAATGCTAGCTAATCATCCGTCCTTTGGATAATGTGTTACGAACACCACACTGAGTATGCAGGAGCTGGCAATGACTGTGACAGATGTTCAAATAACTTGAACAGAAATCTCCTGGAAATTGGTAGGCAAATTTGCGTCCGCTTTCTGAATGGAAGCTAGTTAGTCTACCTTGCTAACCTCCGCATTCTGAATACAATCGTCGAGGCTATATCTAACATTTAACGGAAAAATGCATCATATTGGCTCCACTGTATCAATTGTGTCGGCCCCAGTTTTCATTCAACTGCTGCCATGGGTTACCCCTGGCCAGAAGCTTGAATCATGGATGCTTTACGACAAATATGTACCAAAAGGGCTCCATCCTCTTTTAAAAATGAAAAAGAAAGAGAATGCATAATAACTGCAGTATCACTAGAATTGATATTGGCTCACACAAAAAATGAGTCAGTTTGAATTTAAGTGTGCAAATGAGTCATTCAGTTACCTTAGTTGTAATATTTTTTTCAATCTGACTTAAGGGGATACATTTGATCCTCTTTAGCATTTTACATTTCAGTGTCTGGAATAAATAACAGAGTTTAAGATCAGCAATAGCCCTGAGCCAGCATTAAACCTTGTGTTAACACTTCTGATTGACAGAGCTCTTGGCTGGATGCTGCTGTTATATAACCTCTGATTGGCAGAGCTCAATAGCGTGTCTTGATTCACATACCTAAAATGTGACCAGTGGGCTCCAGGAGAATGGCTGCAAAAACAGTGTATCAGTGATGAAATGTGGCTTCTGGTGAGTGTAGGATGGAATGAAACAAGTTCATTTCCAATCAGTGTTTTGAATCAATTTCCACGTTCTAATTCTTATTTTTCAAGTGATTCTTGTTTAAGGCAACAACAAGTGAGAAAAGTTGCTGGAGTGAGATTCATTAAAGCTGCTTAGTACTGCCGCAAACTTGCACTGCTGGAACAATAGGATGGTGGTGACGCTCAAGGACATTTGCCTTGCATGGAGGGCAGAGTGGTTTTTGTTAATTATTTTTTTTTAATACAGATTTTCCTTAACTGACGTGCATATTCACAGCATTCACCTTCCAGTGACAAGCTCCCTTATCAGCACTGCAGAGAAAGGAACCATTGTGCGTCAACCATGACAAATGAACTACACACTAAAACATTATCGGCACTTTGTCATAAGTCTGAATGACTCTGGTCTATCAACATTCTGTCTGTCGCACTGGATAATATGTTCATTATGTAGAGTTTGAGTTTTTTAAAAGTCAAAGGCGGCTGATGGAAATGTTATCATAATGGCTTCAAGGCAATGCTACACTATGTTTCTTTTCTTGGGAGAGCAATTACTTGTATGGTAATTGTGCTCTGAGTGTACAGAAAAAAAAATTCTGACACATACTAGAGCTGTCACTTTTTCAAAAGTGCAAATTAATGAGCGCTCACATGTCATTCAAATTCATTTGAATACATCCCATGTGGTCTAGTCCTCATCTTTGTCGTATAATTGATCACTTATTTGAATGTTATCATTTTCCCTAAGTAGTAATCTAAAAATGATAATTATGAGAGACTGAATTAAGACTTGAAACAAGCAAGCTCCCTCCATATGTTACAGGAAAACCATGTTAAGAATCTCTCAAGAATCCTGAAGAATCAATAGCTGAAATTCTGTTTTGCAGTTGTACAGATGCTAGGAAAGGCATCACTTTCAGTAAATAAATGTACTGTTAAGACTTAGCATTTATTAGTGAGGTTGCATAATAAAAGTTCTCCTGTGTGTCTCTTTATCCGCAGTGTTTTAATCCTTGGGGACAAATTCAAAAGGTTTCCACACAATATTTGTCAAATGGTGGAGTGCAATTCAAGTTACAAAAAGAGGTTGAAAGTATTTTGTCACACACGCTGTTGTTTTATTTCAATTCAAGCAAGTTCACTAAATAATTAATACATTTGTTTGCATTCCTTCAAACACGACGTGACAGCCTTAACACCAGCAGCAACCTCTGGAGCTTAAAAATGAAGCCAACACTAATGTGCCAAAAACTATAGCCCCCTTTTACACTGCCAGATTTGAATGGCCACTTGAGTCTGGCTCCAAGAGAGAGTCAGTCCCCATTGACCCCTGCGAGTCAGATCTACCCCTTGCTCCTCCTCATCTCCACTCTTGCGTCCAAATATTGTCACCTCTGGCCCCCAAAAACAAGATGGCAATGGCCAAAATGTCAGAAAATTTGAGGCCAGAAACTCTACAGCCATTCTTTTTACAGTCTATGATTAACACATACATACACACTTTATGTAAAAACAAGATACTGGCATGTTTGTGTTGCTTTAAGACAAATTTTAGCACAACCTACTATAAATTGCAATGCCTGACATCATGTGAAGTATCCAAATATATCAGCATCTGCACTTGCTCATTTCATGACTTAAAAAAATTGTAATGCATCTATACAGCACAGTGTCAGAGAATGTATACAAGCCTGCACAGTTAAGTGTGACAAGTAGGGCAACAATGGTGGTGTTTCTATATTCAGAGGATTATATGAGTGTTGAGTGTTGTTTTGGGAATTAAATGACTACATCTCATTTACATCTGACATTTGTCTCCATACTGATGAATACACAAGTGTATGTAATGGATGAGCACCAGAAGCTGGCTCACCCTGCTCTCAACCCTAAAACTGAAACTAAGCCCTGTTTTACAAGAGAATGTAAATGTGGTAAAACTGCCCATGAATCCCACTTTGTTCCCCCTTTCAACCAAAGAAATCCAACATATTCTCCTGTGAAACAACCTGAGGGAGAAACGAACCAGCAGGACGCCTTCTTAAGCTGTTTAAAACAAGAGATATACACAACACATCAGCGATTGTGTTACATGACTGGAGAGAGCTGGCGGCGACTTCTCAATAAAACATTCCTCGATTCCCCTTGTGAAATCCTAAATACAGCCGACAACATGGGCCGAAGACAGGGGATTAAGACCTAGAAATGTAATCCACCTCTGAAACAAGCTTTAAAAAGTACTCTGTGCATCAGCTTGGAATGCAGGAGCAGACAGTGATGCACTGGGTAAGACACCTACACAAGACAGCTGTGCTTGTATTACATGTGTTTCATACATTGTGAGATTATATTTAGCATGGTGTGACACAAAACCTGTGACATGCGGTACATCACATTTACAGTGTCAAGCGCTGAATATTCATGGGGATGCAAAAGATAAATAAAACATGAAATATAAAAATGTAAGCCCTCACATAATCATTTATTTGGCTAATTTTAATCATATCACGAGGAGCCATTGTTGCACCACCTCTAAACTAGCCTGTAGGGCAATTATTGTTTTGTGTGATACGTATGTGAGGTAAAATACCCTGCAACAAGAGCCTGTTGATACATCAAACGTGTGAATGGTGAATTCATATGCCTATCCATTGCTCAATATTGGCTGCAACACATTTTTATGCATTTTCCCTTTGTGGATATACTGTATTAGTATGAATACAGCATCCATTTCCAAAGGGCAAGGATTAGCATGTTCACCCAGCTCCCATACACACACAGGCTGGGTGGTAAAAGACTGCATGCTTTTTTTTTTTTTTAATGTATTTTTTTATGAAAGAGCCAGTAACCAGGTGGGAGGAGGAGCTTAAAGTTGCTGAATGGGATATGACTCGGCTCAGACGGGATTTGTCTGCCTCATTCACAGACTTGACCTTGTTGTTTTGTTCATTTTTTCTGTCACCATCCCACCTGTCTCGACAATCATGGCTGTCCTTCCCACACGTTTCTCTCTCTTCACTTTGACGGCTGTTTCCATACCAACAGAACACGCGGGGAGGTAAAGCGCAAATTCACAGGCTCTTTGGGTCATTTGGACCAAGAGAAAAATGTACATTCAAGGTGCTCAAAGTTGTTGTTTTCCAAGTCTGTTCAGAAGCTGTCTCTTTACTATCTACAAACAACAAAAGTACTGAATGTGAGGAAAAACATTTGATGACTAATTGTGAGGTTTATAGCAGAGACATTCTAAAGTCACAAAGGGACCAATGCACCATGCAGAACAATACTGTAATCATTTCCTGAAAATTAGCACCTGCAAATGTCATAAACCACGCGCTAAACCAACAAATTCTCACTCCGACTTCGTCACATATTGACATTTTGGTCATGGGCTTTCCACGTCCACATACGACGTGCAAGGTACCCTGGGTGCGTTGGTTGTCGACGATCTGGCATACTGTCTCAAGTTCTACCTGTTACATGCATTGTCTTCTTTCATGCTATACAGTCTATTTTAAAATAAACACACTACGTCAGTACAGCACAGCGAATAGATGTTTATTGTCCTTCAACAACAAACACACATGGTTAGGTTTAAGCACAAAAAGCACAGGTTCGGTTTAGAAAATAAGAACGAGGTTTGGCTTTACAGACCTACGGGACACAAACACTGCTCTCGCGGGTAAAAGTCGGTGTTTATTGGACCCATACACCACCCCTCCCACCTGCTCCATTCGAACTTTCACTGCCTTAACTTTCATCCTTGTCCCGCTGCGTTTTCCCCTGACGCCATTGTGCGCCGTTAAACTATAACAGCAACAGTCCGCATATCGTCCCGAAGTTAAAGGACGCCTTTTTCATTGGTTTCTGACGCCGCAGCTCACTGCCCAAGTGCCAGATTTCGACGACTTCAGAATGAGAATGGGCTCGCTAAACCTGATTGAAAGTGTATTAAAACCCAAGTACGTAACAACTTGACCAATACATAAAATGCCAACATTTTTAACAGATAATGCAATACCTTATTACATCACTGGGGATTTATCATATTTACAGGTGGGTCATTTCGCCTTATCTGAAAAATAAAGCACCATGGGTGCAAAACGTAGCCAGAAATGACACTTTAGGCAAAGCAATAGTTTTTCGGTCAGCTCCGCCTTTAAAACTAGAAAATCAATGATTGGATCCCCTCATCATAATCTGTGGGGGTGCAATAGGTTGTTTGCAGTCACATGACCATAAAGATGTCAAACCTGTTTGCCTGGTGGCCACAATCGTCATTACAAACTACCTTGTCCTCCAGACCTCCTAACATTACTCATGTTGCTAACATTGCTAACGATCCTAACATGACAGGGCAGACCAGTGAAAGTGTACAAGAGTCTAGTGGACTATAACTACTTTGTGTGCAGTTGGATCCACAACTTGAACAGCTGCCTTCTTGTTTTGGCCAGGTGAGAAAATGTGGTTCACTGACTTCTATATTTCAACTCTGTACATGAATGCACCACTGTTGGGCTAATGTTAGCTAACCTAAACTACTATTTTCTGCCTACTAGGTCAACTGTTCTCAGAGGTCTTGTGAAACGCTGTTGTTTCACCAGACCTTTGAGAAGTTGTCTCAGAACACTGTAATTTTGTCCAACTCTCCAACACTTTAAAATTTACGTTTGAAATTATTTGACTTATTCCAGACTGAAGTAGCCTTTTTTTTCCCAATTTACTTGTTTGAGACAGCCATAAACAGCAGATATCATAGACATTTGTGCAGTTGGTATTCTTTGCCTCCAGCTGCCCACCCGCAATCTAGACAGCGTACAGATGTATGACATCATATCCAAAGAAGCTAAAACGTAAAAGTCAAAAAGCTTCTACATATAAATGCACTTTAGTACCGGGGTCAACTTCTCAAATTCGATCTGAAACCCTTTTTGAATCTTGTAATTTCATAACATCAGGTGATGCAAAGGTGACACTTCATTCAATAATAATATAATAATAACATATAATAATATTCAATCAAGAATCAGTCAATCAATAACATTTCATGGAGACCAAATCGACTGTTTTGCCTTCACCGCTCACATCTGTGACGTCAGCCATCTTCTGCAGCTTTTGTCATGTTGCGATGGTGTCTTGTCTAGGGCACACTGTGGTCTCATGGAGGATCTTGCACAACCAATTGGCCTGGTATTTACAAAGCCCTTTTCTGGTCTTAGTGGCCACTTGAAGCACTTACAACACAAGCACCATTTACCCATTCTACATTGATACACAGTTGGCCGAGGCTACCATACAACTTGAGCAGGGGCAACTTGCTCATCTGAAAAACCTTTACAGCCATCAGGAGATATTTTCAGTATACTGACCATGGGCACTGTGACGTGGAGACTGCAAGAGCCAGCAACCTTCTGAGGGTGAACGGACTGCTCTACCTCCTGAGTCACAGACGCCCCATGGGTATGGGTGGGTTCAATGTCCACTGCTTTTAGTTCAGTCTTTGCCTAATAACAGCGTACCACTTAACATCTGTTGCATATTTCAAATTTTACATAAAACCTAGATTTCCATTTCCATCTTCAAATCGGTGTCATATGCTGGGGTTTATCAGGCGCCTGTTTCAAGCTAAATACTACTGCAGACATGCTGCAACATTTTATTGCTTAAAATCTAAATCAATTATTTAAATTAAACACTCTCCAGCCAAAGATACATTGGAGTTATTGCTATTATGTTCCATCAGTGTTTGGATGCAGATTTGTGGTGAGTCACGAGCCAAGTTGCGACGCTCTAACCATCCGGACATTTCCTGCGCCATGCTAAAGCTTTCCATTTGCTGAACAAGCCCTTTCCATGTAGTGCTGCTGGGGGAACGCAAAAGTTTTTCTTTTTTTCACACCCATATTGGCCAAATTATGGCATTATTGGATCTTATTACCTTTTTAGTCAGGTTAAGTGCAAATTTCATTACATTTTAAGGAAATTATTACATTTTTGGGTGCTATACCCCCTCAGCGCACCCTTAGGGTGGGCAAAAACTGAAAACAGGCACTTTTGCGTAGCATATTATAGGATTCATTCTTGCCCAAAATGAATCACTTGAGGTACATTTGCACTTCACTGACCAGAGGGGCACTACTTATACAAGACAACCCAAAGGCACTTTGGTTGCTCAAGTTAGAGAAAATCAAAGTCTGGAATAAATTACATTTTCAAAAAGTTTTTTAAAAAGTAGGAGAAAAAAAACGTAATGCAGGCAGGCACAACTTTGTAATTTACAGATCAAAAATATGACAACTAAAATGTGCACTTCAGGTGTTCATAATGTCTTCAAGCTTTCAAAACCATTTCCTTCAGCTGCAACATGTCAGTTTGATCAGTTGACGAGCCTTTAATTAAAAGCCTCCCTCTTTTCCCCTAATTTCTTTTCACATCTCCATGTGACGATTTCCTTGAACACCTTCATTACAGGGATCATCAATCAAAAATCATTTTGAAATATCACATGGTGACAGCGCGGCTTAATGCAGTGATTACACGCCACTAATGAGAAAATAAATGTTGGCCTGTGTCGGGATGAAAAATCAAGGCCTGAGTGTGTCTGGGCAGCCGGGACAGCGTTCTTCTCTGAGCTGACATTTATAATCAAAGGCTGACATCTGTCATCACTCCCTGAGGGGCCTTGTCTGTTGTGATTACAGTTCAGATGAAGCATATTTGCATAATAAGTTCAGTTGACTCAATGGGACGTTTTTTGGACTTTTTGTATTTGTGTTGAGAATCAGATTTTAATGCTCTGCATGCACCTTGAAATGAAACGTATCAAACTGGTTTAGAGAATTGATAAGAAAGCACAAGGTGACACTTTTCATGCCATATGTCTGATTATAGCAATTTTGAAGGCTGACTTGTGGTTACTGACGTGCTGATTCGTCTGGAAAATGACAGATAATTGTAGAGGAAACAACCAGATCGCTGTCCCCTGGTGTTTTCTAAATACCAAGAGGTCACCGTAATTCCACATCATCCACGTTGCCAAATGAGGTGTGAGTGAGAAAAGTAGGTACACATTTGGCAACGAGGTTTGTAAACACATTTATGTGTTACCTCAGATATTAAATCTATTGTTGGAAGTAAATTATTTTCTGTTAGCCTGGCCAGCACCATAGCTCTGCTGATGGTTGTGTCAATCAGTCGGATGTTCAGTCCGCTACATCCGGACTGAAATATCTCTGTTGCTGTCAGATGGATTGCCTTGGAATTTAGTACGGACACCAATGGTCCCTAGAGAATGACACCTAATGACTTTGGTAATCCCTTGAGCTTCCCCTCCAGGGCCACCAGCAGGTTGACATTTATGGTTTTGTGTGAAATGCCTCAATTACTGGTTGGATTGCCATTAAATGAGGTAACCCAGGATTCCCCTGGGGATGAATTGGTGATCCTCTATTTTTTACATGCTGTTATCTTGTGATTTTTGGACATTTTTCTGACATTTCATAGACTCCATAGACTGCTTAAAAACAAAAAACACAGGACTTTCACCCAGAAGACTGGTGTTCTGGGCCATGTTTCTCACCTAACCTATGTAGCTTAAGGTCAAGTATGTAACGTCATTTGCAAGGCTCTAATTCATTAGATATGATACAAACTGTTGTATGAAGATACACTGCTCGAGTGGACCCAAGAAGACCCCTCATCAGAGGGATTAGTCCAATTACAAGAGCAAAAGTAGGATTAAAAAAACACTGAGTAGCAATGCCAGCAAGTTGGAGGCGGTGCAGAGTGAAGAAGATTGATACCCTCTTCACTAAGGGTGAAAAAGAAGCGGAAAGAAAATGAATATAAAGAGGTCAAACTTATTGGCCCCTCTTCTCTCTAAGCCTCCTTCATGCAGTAACATGAAAGGCGACAAGAAAGGAAGTGCTGTTACATGTATCATGTGTGGCGGACTGTTAATACAATGTGTTGTATCCAATATTTTAATATTGGGTCCATAAAATAGACCCAAGTCTCTCTACTCTCAGACATGCACCAGATGAGGTCTCAAAATTTCGAAATGATCTGGTCCAGTCTGATCTGGATGAATTTTGCAACTCTATTAGGGTTCAGGTTCATCATTCATGACCCGTGAAGACCTCTCGCCACTAGTGTGGATGTATGCATTGAGGGCATTTCGGTAAAGCCTTCCAAACCTGGGTATCACCTCATATATTGGCTACAGTGTTTGATATTGTGCTGCATTTCAAAACAGTAATACTTCTCATTGCTATTCATTGTGTTGAGGATTTCAAGAAATGTTGCCTTTATGCTAAGCCAAACAATCTTTTCGCCTCAAAAAAGAAATATAATTTCCATACTTCCACAATATTGATGGTATCCGATTTCATGCTGTACTGCGTTGCTGTATTTCAGACGCATTCCAGAGCCTTGGCCAGGTAACAAATAGCTGTAATACTCCCCTCCCCGGCTAAGCTTTGTGAATGCGCAGCAACATTTCCATGCTGAGCACCACTGGGTTCCCCCTCATCAAATATATTACCCCTGCATCCCTCCTCCTTAGCACCACACTGCGCTACCGGCTATTTATAGCACAAACATATTGATCACTCTCTGCACCACCCTCTATCACTCTGTCCAGAGTGAGAGCGCGGAGGAGAGTGAGAGCGCTTTATGACCCTCCATGTTCGTTTATGTGTGTGAGTGCACTTGCGGTTTGGGAGGCGGGGGGATTGTCAGTGTTGTGTGTGTGTGTGTGTGTGTGTGTGTGTATACAGTATGTGTGTATGTGCGAGCTCATGGAAAAGGGCTGCCCTGTAATTCAGTTCCAGACAGAGTTAACTCTGATTAAACAGCCTCATGGGGCTATAAAATCCCAGGATATAAAAATAGACACAGCACTTCACCAGTAGGACCCGTTTGGAGCTGCGATATGGAAATCAGCCTCCAACATCCACTAGTGCCATGCTTTAAAGACATAAAAAAAAATAAAAAACAGGCCTTATTAATTCATCATATAGGCTTCATTTCCACTGCGGCCACATAAATAAGGAAAGAGACATCAATAAAACTCATGATGCATTAAAAGCCTTCAGGGAAAGTATTTCACACCATGTTGCCGTGGGAAAATACTATTGTAATAATGCAACTTTATGCAGCATCGGAGTGTTAAAGATCAGGAATCTCACCATCTTCAATATGTATACATCCACTTTTACAAGTTGTTATTATTTTTAGAAATGGCATCACAAGACGACATGATCGTGATTGACACCTCCCCTTAAGCAACCGTGTAAATCCTTTTGACTTTGCCAGGTTTGCAGCATTTGATTTCACACGTTTTTTCCTGCCTCCACTCGCATGCTTGCATCATATGAGTCAGAGAAGCTGTCACTGCCTGCCAATCAGAGCTGGGTATTATAGCTCTCCAGTATGTTTTTAGTGTCAAGTTCAGTTAGGGTGGATTGACCAGCAGTATTTTGTCTGCTCTACTTTTACAATTTTTCAATCTTCTGACTGGGAGAAACCTACATTTGGTCTGATATAAACATTTAATGTTAGCGTTAGAGTACCTGCAGCTCCGGGGGTTCAAATCCAGCCTGGGATGCTTTATCGGATGTCATCCTTATCTCTTTTTCCCACGATCTTTCCTGTCAAAGCCCAAACTGTCTGATAAATAAGCTATACAAATATCAGATATCAATACCATGTTTGCTTCTTCCTATCTCCCAAATGGCTAAGATTAGACCACAGCAAATGCCTGAATATACCAGAATCCTGCAGAATACAGTAATCCCCGCTGTGTGCTCCCACATCAGTAGCTGTCTCATCAGATTTGATAATCAAAAAATGACAGCAGTGCTCACACTCCTATCTTTTTGGCAAATATGTTTCTCGGAGGCCGTGTGGAGATTGTGATTGCGGAAAAGCTTGAAAATCTGCTTGGGGTTTCGGGGGCTACGACAAAAGGGTTTGTGGGTGTTTATCGAGCTGTCCAAAAGCAGCAGCGTGGACTGAAAGCCAGAGTCGGTCCTTATGTTTGGCTTGAGTGGGTCCAACATGGCAGCTGTCTGGCAGCAGGGATTTCCATTATGATGTGGTTGTGAGGGAATATATTGTAAGGAAAAGCTGGGAAAACAAGCAAACAAGATATATTTTTGCATACGGAGGCATATTGGTTCCCTTCAGTTGGCTGTACTCGCATAGCATTTGCATTTTTTAAAAGGTCAGTTCCCTTGATTTAAGCACATGCATCCTTTTATATCACTGCTGTCCATCATTTGATATTTGATAAATTATGCCTCCAGAATCTCAATCAATAAGAGAGGATAAGATGAGATACACTTTAATTGATCCCCAGCGGGAAGATTTGGTTGTTGCAGCAGCACAAGGACAGTGATAAAAACAGATAAGAATACTAAGTATCAGAAATATATAAAGCTGGTCCAGGAAAGCAGTACGCATGTTCCTTAGGTGCTGAATGAGCAATGAGCTTGCTTTGTTTTTGTTTTTGATTGAGGAGTGTTGCTTAAAAGAAAAACGACATGCATTACGGTTAAAAAAAAGTCAGGATTTCTTTTCTAGATGCTGCTGAGACCTTCCCTTTGGTATATGGCAACACATCTTAGACAACAGATTGCTATTCTTTGATTTCTGATTGTTGAAGGTGGAGAAAAAGCTATTGCTAGGTCCACGTTTTTGTGGGCATGCACCCTCTTCAGGGTGTGTAAGCCCATTCTGGAACACCTACACAATATGGGTTTTCTAATGGAAATGTGGAAGCTGTTCCAAACAGGCAGAAACTTTTCAGCCTCCACCTGTGCGACCCAGCTCTGGACATGCTCATGCCTCAGTCCCTGGAGGAGACCTTAGCACACGTGCTCCATACAGACGTGCCAGCATCACCACACACATGTCCAACCACACACTGCCCTTTACACCTATATCTGCTATACTTAGGCTCTACTGTTAATTTTTTAAGATACATCATCCCATGATACTCAGCAGTCAGAGTCAGACAAATCAAACTAGCACTTGGAGCTAACAATGTTCTAATTGAGCTAAAAAGATGTAAGGGATAACATTAGAGATTCAGCATTCAGCACAAGCAGGAGTAGGAGGCTTTCTGTACAGCAGCTGCAATATTGCCTGAGGGGTTGCCTTCAGTGCTTATGCTTTAATCCCACAGGAGCAACCTGTTGCCAGGAAAGATTTTAAAGGATTTCTGATCATGTGACCACTTTTGCTGCATGTTCTCGGGAACTCTGCCAATCAACGTTACGCAAAAATTGGACGAGCGAGATACCCTTGGTTTGTCCCTGGGTGTATGCAGGCGGCTGTCTGGACAGGAGCCAGCGTCTCAGGTCAAATGCGTAGGTTACAGGAATTATTCTGTTGGAGTGCTGGTATAGCTAAGGTGAGAAGCTGTTGGCCAGGGAAATCCTCTGGGAATCGATGCAATGCATAAGTTTTCTTAAATATTTTTTTTGGGCATAAAAAGTGTTACGACCTGGCTGAAATAGACTCAACTAAATGGAGACGCACTGTGACAAGTTTAACAGAAATGTCACACTAATCAGCAGGGCAGAGCATCTGCAGAGCAAACAGACACAGGTTAGTATTTCACCAAATCCCCAAGAACCCCAGGGGCTGTCACAGCACTACTGTTCCCCTGGAAAGCAACATGCATGTCTGTTTCCCTTTAAATGAGTGGTATGTTTCTGCTCTGCTCAGCTGTTTGTTCTTGCTATCATTTGTGGGCGCGTTATCGCTTTCTGGCCTTATCTGCTGTTTGTTTCTTTGTTTCCATTGCCCCTTTGTCATGTCTGCCTGTGTCTTTATGTTAATCCCCAGTTGCTGTCTTTCATTAGGGAGGGGTTGTTTGTGACTCCTTGGTTTAACCCCTCAGTGTACAAGCATTTAAGCTGTAGCAACACTTAACTCTGATGCACTGCTCTATGTGGGGGAATATGTTCATGTGCAAGTTTACAGACTGATACAAAAACACTTTTGCTCTCTGTAGCTATTATCACCCTTGGATGACAACTGCACGATGAGTGAATTTTCATTCAACTCATACTTCAGGGCATGGCGGCCTTGAGTCACATGGGTTACTTTGCTGACGTGTCGCTATCACAGCAACAATGATCCTCGAAGGAGCTGGATGTTTAGTTTTTCTGATAAGTACATTTTGTTTTAATGGTTTTAAGCCTGTTTTTTGAATTAGCACTAGCATTACTGTTATTACAGTTAACCATAGCTGTAAATACACCATGCTAACCAGGCTGGCACCTAGCCTGAGGGTTATCTCCACCTTCTTGTCAAAATATAGTCACTTCTAGGGCTGTCATGAGAACCGATACTTTGGTACCAAGTCGATGCAAACACATAAAAAATACGTCGGTACCTGGAGCCACAACACCTCGGCTTGTTGAAAAGTTAGGTAGTAGGAGTCATGTGTGGAGAGGGTCTCGTTTACACCGCAAGCTATGTGTTCGCGTAGCGCTCAGGAACGGTCGCTGTTTACTCGCATTTTCATTTTGGCGAGCATGTTAACAGGTTAGAGCATTCACACTGCATCCGTTCTAGGCGCTGCTCGAGTCGCGTTGCTTTTACGAGCAAGCTCGAAAATAGAATAGACGCCCGATTTTTTGAGCGAGTCGTGAGCGAATAGTCGCGGTATTCAACAAAAAACACGAGTTTGCGTGTGTTGTGACCTCTCTCAGCCACCGCAGACATCTCCCCCTTGACCAAGCGAGACCTGACAGGCACATGTTTCACATACTTACCCATTTGTAGTGCTAAATATTAATTCTCCAAGTGTTGGAATAATCACTGGCACACGGACCTGTCCACCCTGGGCTTTGGGTCCAAACTCACTTCTTCTTCTTCTCTGGGGTTTATTGGAGATTTGCAAACATGGTGCACTACCGCCACCATCTGTGGTTTGTATTTTGATGGGACAGCAGCGACAGCTGCGTGACACGTCTGTTCAGTTTTGGTGTGAATACACGTGTGCTGCCGCAATGCTTGTGGAACGCTTGTGGTGTTAGAGTTAAAGTTTGAAACAGTTTTAATAAAGTAGTGAATTTAGAAATTTGATTTTCATCGTGGTATCGAATGAGTATCGAGAATCGTGGAAATTCACTGGTATTGGTATCGACTACTGAAATTCTGGTATCGTGACAAGACTAGTCACTTCTAGCTCCAAAAATCCAAGATGGTGATGGCATGAATGCCAAACTTGAGCTGGAACCACAAACCAACAGGTGATGACATGGTGGCTACAGCCGTTATTTTACACAGTCTATGATTATCAGCAGTCTGTAGTTTCCCTCAGCCCTATAGAGCATGTTAGCATCTTTTAGTCTACTGTTTGGGTTTTATAATGTTTTCATCTGCCACAATTTTTACTCTTCACATTGGAATGGAAGCTTTAGTGGACGTTAAGGTCACACGCTTTATGTATGTCAGGATTAAGTCTGTTTCCATCGCCATTTTTCACAATTTGCTTTTCACCATTCATCCACTTTTCCACCTCAGCCATGCACTTCACACACACTGTGAAAACACAGATTGTGTTTACAGCTTGTAGTGCTGTCTCCAAGTGGCCAAAAATAGTTAATATAGATTAAACAACATCAGAGATGTAAAGAGAGAGAAACAGATGACCAGATAGCTGAATCATATGTCTCACACTTTTTAACTGGGAGCAGAGAGAGTAAAAGCGAAGTTTACAAGGCGTTCAAAGTCGATGTTAATAGGCGGGCAATTGGAACAGGTTAACAAGTCCAAAGGGATACAGACAGACAGGCAGAAACTCAAAAAAAAAGCCCAGAGTCTGAACCAAGGCAGACAGAACATGAGACAAAGACTGGAACGCTTTTGCAGAAAGGAACAATAGACAATCTGGCAGAGAAGTGGGGCTACAGGGCAGGTGGATATACTAGGGGAGCTAATGAGGGAGTGAAGGTGTGTGTGTGTGGTCAGGTGGTGATTAGCGGCGGGAACACACTGGGGATAACCGCCGGACAGGTAGGGAAAGGGAGGGTCTGAAATGAAAGATGTAGCGGCTGGCAGAAGGAAAATGTTGCAGGGAAACATGACACAACATCAAAGGACTAAACAAAAATAGTAAAATATTGAAATTGAAATGTCTTATTATTCTTGGAATAAAAAGTATGACAAATCAGCTTTGTGACCAAATTAGTTTTTTGTCATTTTAAATTTCTGGAGATACAAGAAATTGATGTCAAAAAAGTAAAAGAAAAAGGGTGACTTTTTGTTGTGTTTAACTGCAGCACTGCAGTCATTTTCCCTCATTTTTTTTCTGCGTTTCTTTCAAGTTGAGGAGGATAAAAAGCTTGCAGTGTGTCTGCATGTGTTTGTGTGCGCAGTATGTCTGATCTGTCTCGCAACATAGTGATCTACCACCTACGCTGTATTCTGTTTTTTTTTCACAATACCATCAACATCTTACCCACCCTCCTCCTTTTATCCCCCTTTGAAATCGAAAAAAAACCTATTGCATTAATTAGTGTCAGAGTTGCATAAATTTATTCCATTTAGAAAGGATTCGAGTGCTTCTACCATCGCTGACATCACCGGCAAACACACACTCGCACACTGCCTCAGTCTAGACATGTACTAAATGCTTGTCTCATCTTAGCGTTGTCGCTGTTGAGACGTCCATTAAGGTTCCCCTAATTACAGTGTGGAATGATAATGCCTCCCACACTCACTCACTCACTCACTCACTCACTCTCACACACACACACAGCCTTGCTCCAGAGCTGTCACTTGCACGACGACAAAGCTACGTGAGAGTGTTAACTAAAGAGCTTGGCTGAGATAGGTGGTCACGTAATTGATCAAGGTTGGCAAACCGGGTTGTGGAGCTAATGAATCAAGACAATGGGCAACGGGTTTAATTATGGCTGCAAGGAGGGAATCATTAGTGGAGTTCATCTGAGGGAGGTGAACTCTCTCCCCATAGTTCCCAGCCGGGTCAAATGATAAGGACCTTTATCGTGCAGGTCTAATCTCACGGCATTACTTATGCGCTGGAGCTCTTTGGTAAGCCCTCTCTCAAGATCCCTGCGGCCCGAACTTCCTTGTAGGTTAGCCACTATCAGGCAGATTAGCGCCTCAGCAGGTCGTGTCTTGTTTGACTGACTACACATGGGCAGGAGAGTTCTCCAGGGGCAGCCCTCTCTGAAGCTCCTCCACCCCACATTTCCTCGCTGCTATTAGGTCGTGTTATCGCCCCGTTAGCCCAAGCTGCTTGGAGATTACGCTGAGTTTACCGCAACCTAATCATCCAGCAATTGATGTCACTGGGAGGCCCAACTTGGATTGCTACGGTGAGGCTGTTTACATCACGGTTGATTTATTATGTCTATTCTCAGGCCATTAAGCAAGAGGTAAGACTCCTACAGAGTGGCTTCAATTTTAAACAACTCCTTTTTGGTTTAAAGTGCTTGGAGTCTGAAACAGGTGGAAATTACTTCGTCTTGACAATGGAGATAAATACTCTTAAGTGTGAGTCCCAGTGTGTTTGGCACTCTGCTAACTACTTGAGTACTTCTGGCTAACTGGTTATGCAACTCATGCAGTTAACCTAGGATTTTCCAGTCCAGCTTTGAGCACTTTTTCTACAGCAGGATGTTGTCTGGATTCCTGGGCCATAGCTCCTGTTGCTCAAATAGACCATGTTGTCAAACTACTCTACTCTATTCTATATTCCCCAGATTTATATAGCACATGATGTGATCTTAAAAAAGATATTCCTCAGCTCTGCATTTACTTGATATGACATGAGCTAGGGTTAGGTTTGGGAAGTGTAACCAGGACTCTTGAGTGTCATGAAATCCCACTGCACTCCAGATACTGGTGAACCACTGGGGCATCCAAATAGTTACTCTTTCAGTATTAAGATCAACATATTTTACACATGCACATACAAGGGTTCGTATGATATTTAACAAATTACGACTGAAGAACGGCATCATTTGTTCCACCCTTAACGTAAAGATATGAAGTTAAAATAAAATAGCATACATAGTCTAAAGGTACGTTGGTTTGGTTAAGGAAATTAGAGTTATGTAGGTTAGGTTTAGGAAAAGAAACATGGCTGGGTATTGTCACATTATATACTTGACAAAAAGTTGTATACTTAATGTAAAGTTGCACACGTAATGTAAAGTTGCATAATTAGTATAGAGTTATGGAGATTAGGTTTAGGAAAGTTAAATGACTTAGATTAGATTAAGGAAAAGAAACATGGGTGGACATTGTCACATTATGTACTTAACATAAAGTTATGCGCTTAATGTAAAAATACGCACTTAACGCAAAGTTAAGTACTCAAAGTGAAGTTACATAGGTTAGGTTTAGGAAAAGAAACAACTGGGCATTGTCACATTGTATATGGACGCGAACACCACTCTCTTGTGGTTTGGCTGCTCCAGCCAAAGAGCATCACTAGAGGAAAAGTGTACATGGTTTAAATTAAGTATATAGTGTTATCAGTGCCTCTTTTAAACCACAAGGGCATACGTTATATTGCCTTGTCATGCTAAAGCAATGGAGCTCTGCTATTCAAAAAGTCTGTCCAACTTGCCTGAGGGTGGTGCTGGGAATATGGGACCAATATGTATTACATCACAGCCCACTTGGGAATGCGATGAAAAGAGCAAGTCTACTTAATATGCAGCATCATAGTACATTCATATTAAATGCTAGTCATTCTCTGTTTGATAGGTAATGTTTTATGGTAGAGTGGCCAAAAAGCTTGAAAATGCTACGGACATTTATTATCATCTGATACAATAAATCACCAGGTGGGCTCTGCTGCTTTTTAAAGGCCATTATTCTGCTCGATTTTCTTGCTCTTTGTTAGTATTAGGGCTGTCACTGTAAAGGAATTTCGCCCTGCGGCGATGAAGGAAGGCTCAACAGCGCAATATGTGCTTTAAGTGCAATTTCTTCTTTCTTTTGTTGCAAATTAATTAATTTATCCTGACTTTAGTGCAGTGGAAATAACCTTAATTGTTAGGGTATTATCAGGTCTATTGTTGCTTTTTAAATTACCAAGATGATACAGCTTTAAGTCAAATTAAAAGTGTATTTTCAGCTGAGACGTTATGGTTGCATCTGATAGCTATGATATGAAATATCCGCAGAAGTAAAAATGTCAGCACAAAATAGAGTATGTTCGCTGGATAAGGAAAAAGCTAAAGCATGCGGGAAGACAGTTCATCATAATTTCTCCTCTGTTGTTGCTTCTCAGCACATGGACATGTAGGATGTGACGGTTGGTCTTTGTGGTAGGTTATTTGTCCTGCCCCTGGGTAAAAAGTGACAGTGACAGGTGCAGTGTTTTACCCAGAGCTGAACATTTTTCAACTCTGCAACAAAACCAGTATAAAAGCCTTGTGGTAATATGCCTCCGCCAAATGACCAAGTTGCAGTTACACCCATGTCTAGACTCTATGTAGCCATGACAATAGACAATGCTTCAAATACGGGTGTTGCTGCAAAAAAAGCTAAACAGAAATGCTTCAACCTAGCAGCAGGGACGATCTATACAATCACGCCGTTTTAAGGTGGACAACCAAGATTAGAGTTACCCATTCAGTATTTGACCAAATGTCTCCCCCTCTGTCCCTGTCCCCTGGCCAGAAATGTGTTTTTGCAGAACATCATGATGTCACAGTGAAGTTAAACTTTGACCCTTTGGACATAAAATGCCATCACTTCATCAATTTATCCCATTAGAAATATGGAGTTATGGTCAAAATCATTTTGTGTGAGTTTGACCTTGAACTCTGACCACCATATTTTGATCAGTTCATCCTTGAGTCCAAGTGGACGTTTGTGCTAAAGTTCAATGCCCTCTTGAGATATCATGATCATGAGAGTGGGACCTACCAAAAACATAATGTCTCTGGCCACAGCTGTAGTTGGTATCCATTCCCTGCGGATGGCTTGTCAGCACAATATGGATGTTTATCAGCAGATATAAAGGAAGGGGTGTTTTATAAGTAAATGTGATTTATGACATTTTTTATGTAAACCCATGTAAATAAGCACTAACATGATTTTCTCTCTGACTTGTAGCTGTCAGTCACACATTGATGTTTTTTAATTAAATCATTTTTATCAGTGGTTTAATTTAAACATTAATTTCATGCCCGAGGTGCATTTTGTATTCTTTTTGTGTATTACAGAGTAGATTTTTGGGACTTCATTAAACAGCAACAACAAACTATGTTAGTCACACACTGGGGGAATTATTTATAATCAAACTCACCTGAATGCATGACATGTTGCAGTTGTGACTTTTAGATATGGAAAAATGTATGTTTCAAGGTCAACTAGTATGGATTTTCACCCTTTTTTTCCCAACTTACAAGCACTTAAGACTGACTTGCATGTTCAT
Source organism: Epinephelus lanceolatus (assembly GCF_041903045.1). NCBI lineage: Eukaryota > Metazoa > Chordata > Actinopteri > Perciformes > Serranidae > Epinephelus > Epinephelus lanceolatus. Next base: position 11,337,239 of record NC_135757.1, on the reverse strand, counting down.
TTGAATTGCTAATACATGGAGGATGGCAAACAAAGGTATTCTAGAATTGTAAAAGCAAGATTACAATCAAATGTTATTGATCCCTGTGTAAATAATCTTTACATGTCTGCAGAAGGTACATTTTAAGCTTCATTGCAGCACTGCTGGAGCTGGTAGCAACTCAGCAGGAAGTATATTTACAACAGGCACATCTGGTTAAACATTTTAAATGCTGGTGCCCATGCTGTTCCAGGATGTAACCTTACTTGTTTGTGTGCGTAGAGAGATGGTGAGTTTGTAAAGCTAAAGGTATCAGTTTGAAGGTGACTGCTGTTTCTGATTCATAGCCCGCATGTCTCCTCTTTTGATTCCTCTGTACGTGCTCTTTTGCTGTCTGCCCCTGGGGGCAGACATATGAAATGTGTCTCTGCATAACAAAGCGCGCTGCACAACTTTCGAAGCAAACTGCAGTGAGGGAGGACGACTCGAATCTGTGATTTGGTGCCATGGAGCGGTGAGTTTTTTCTCACTTAAGTGACTGAAAATGAATTTACTGAGCTGTTTAGTTTTTCAGTAATTTTAGCAGCTAATTATGTACAGTGTCGTCTCGTCTGATGTTTCAATAAGAAATAAAGAGATTTGATATCATCAGTGTGTGGAACCGTAATGCTTGCTGCAATTTGAAGACAATGAAAACTCTACGAAGTGGCACAGGGGTCATTTTGCAGCATTTTTACCCCAGGAAAATGACTGGCTAATGAGCCATTTCCTTGAACCTCTTCACCAAACTGTAACCTCTCCAGGAGAGAACCACACATTTGGAAAACAGGCCATACTGGCCCTTCAGCAGCTCCTGCCAATCTTTGGTGTCTTGCAACTAGGGTATTTCAGACAGGTCAGGGACACTTCAGTCTTGCATAGGCCGTTGCGCAAAGACAGCATAAAGGGACAATTCACCCCAAAATCCAAAATACATGTTTTTTCTCTTATCTTAGTGCTGTTTATCAATCTACATTGTTTTGGTGTGCGTTGCCAAGTGTTTGGGATATTGGCCATAGCAATGTCTGCCTTCTCTCCAGTATAATGGAACTAGATGGCACTTGGCTTGTGGTGCTCAAAGTGCCAAAAAAATACATCTGAATAACTCAACATCAGTGTCTTTTTCCAGAAATCATGACCTCGTTAATCAAGATAATCCACGGACCTTTTGTGAGAAGTTTCGTGTCGGAACAATTTTCTTTCTTCTAACCTACAGCCACCAACGTTAACACAACACAGAAGGAAGAGTGCATTTACTCATGCATAGGAGGCTCATGCTTGTGACAGTGTAGATGGAAACAAAATCAGTCCCTCCAGGATTTTGCGGGTTGTGTTTTGAGATTATTGTGGTCTGAAATGCCTGATTTCAACGACAGCTTTTCCAAAAAAAAGTTTTTAGACTTTGTTTTGCAATTGAATTGTGGGGATATGTGAAAATTGCAACAAAAAAAGGTTATTAGTATGAGCATTCGATGTTTCCTACAGAATTAGAAACTATTTGTGATGGTGGGAGGCCAGTGGAAAGCAGCTAATGATCAGTTGCTGCTGCCGTTCGACACATAAGCTGAAGGACCGTCTCCGTAAGCCGCTCTTCTCCTGCTCTCTTTGTGTCTCTCACTGTGTTAGCACAAGCTAGCACAGCATAACATGAACACATCCCTGCTAGTCATATTTTGTCATTTGGGCAGAAGCCCTGCAGCAGATCGTAACATCTGACACCAAGCCATTAATTTCACACAGACGCCAAAACAGCTCGACTCGGTCGTTAAACCTCTTAATGTCCATTGGATAACGTTAGCTGGGTGCTGCTAACAGTTAGCCCTGTCAGTCTGTATGTGTGAGTCTGTCCCCCCAGGCAATGAGCTCTTTTTACCCATTTTAAAAAATAAAAATTGCGGTTAAGCTGTGAGGACGAAATTGCACACAGAATTTATGGGGATTGGCTGAATTTCTGTTAATTGTAGTGATCACAACATTACAACATGCGGAGGGGGCTGATTAATGGTGTTCTCATTGGCAGAGCTATAACGTTGGCTTGGTCAGTGGTGCTAGGTCAGCTAGCAGTAGATGAATGCCTCCGTCTCCAAAGTGAAATGGTTGGGGGTTGTAGTTTGGTAGAAAGTAGTAGTGGTATGAATACAGGGTATATGCAGGAATCCTGAGGTTAATTTCAATACCTTTTTAAGACTTTTTTAAGACCTTCCGAAAAAACCTCAAAACCTCATCGCCACTTCAAGCTGTCGTTAGCAGCAACACATCTTTAACTTACTAAACAGTTGTAGTCTGCAATTAAATCTATGGAGCACAAACATACAACAGAATTCAGATAAAATGAGAAGGAATAAAGCTTGAAAAAATAAATTAAACCAAAGGCAGGTTTATTAAAATACACCTTAGGTCATAACAAGTAACACAGCTCTACAGCTCAACATCAGCTATTCAAGGCCAACTTGCTGAAAACAGCAACCTTATGGCTTGGCCCTTACATGTGGGATTTAGGGCTGACCCAAAAAATTCGAAGCTTCAAAGCTTCGGTCGATGGCACGGGATTTGAGTGTGAAAAAAAAAAATTTGAATATTCGGCAATCTTCTTTTTCTCCCATTTTTTTTTGAATGCAACACTAATCATGCTGTCCGTTTACGGTTGTTTTTTCCCCTTTAGCCATATGTAAATTCAAAGAACGAGAAGCAATGTCTGTTAGACATATAAGATTTCATGTTCCAGTTCCAGTTTGTGTTTTTAATTGATTGATTGTTTTTGGTTGGTTATTAAAAAGAAAACATCTCTGACAAGGAAACAGAAAGCCCAACGTGCAATGAATGGAGACCTATTATCCTGCTTGAACACAGGCGACTAAATTTTTTCAACAATGTGACTCAAAATAATGATAAAATAGATTTTATTGATGTAAAATAATATGGTGATGGTGACATTTTCCACCGGTCCGCTGCGCTCTGAGTCTGGTGTCAGTGACACATGCTGCTCTGAGTCGCGCATCTGTCTGCTTGCGCTGCAGTGCGCGCAGAGGGTTTTAAATTTTAGTGTTAAATCAAAAGTTAAACACTACTTATCAGCAACCAGAAGTGTTTTTTCGTTTGTGAATATTTTTATCTTAATTCTAGGGTTGCAAGAAACTACCTTTTCGCCATAATTTTTAAGTTATTAACTTTTTTGGACTTTTTTTTTTTTGCTCAGCCCCCACCCCGAGTGGCAGTCCGAGTGTGTCTACCTACACATCATTGTTCATAATAGTCGCAAGGAGGAAAATAAATTATACATTCATGGATACTTTTTGTCAAAGCTTGAATGCCAAGAAAATTTAATACTTCATAAAATCGCGATTAAGATTTTTTAATACTTTTTAAGGGCCTTAATTTTCCGACATTTGATTTATCAACTTTTAATACTTTTTAAGACCCCGCGGACACCCTGGAATATGCTCACAACAAGCTCTGTGCATTATCTTGCGTAACTAGGTCATGATTTCTAAAAGGAGACATTACTGTTGAGTTTTTCAAATGTATATTTTTGGTGCTTTGAACACCATAAGCTGAGTGCTTATAGTTCCATTATATTAGAGAGAAGGCAGACATCTCTGTGCCTCCAACACTTGACAACTGAAACTAAAGCATTATATTGATAAACAGCACTACAGGTGAGAAGAAAAATATGTATTTTTGATTTGCGGTTGAACTGTCCCTTTAATTGGGCTCAATCCCAGATGTATTAGGGTTATACAGGCCAAAAGCAATTTACAGCAATGTTCAGTTTTCAGGTCTAATTGGCAAAATCGACTAAACTCGCACCATCAACTCAAAGTGCCTCAGGAATGGATGAATTTGTTTTTGTTACTCACAAAGTCCTGGATTCAATCAATATGCTAAAACAAATGGAGCCGGTACATGTCATTCATTCTTAAAGAAACACCACTGCAGAGCCTGGAATTCACTTTTACATGCAACAGATTGAAACAAATCAACCAGCGTGTGGGCAACTGTGTCACGCTCAGCATCACTTACAATGACAGCAGTTTGGTGCCGCATGCTAAGCGGCGGTCGAGAGCAAATAAGAGCTCCAATTTACAATAATATCTTTTGAATTTTTCCGAAAATTGTGTCTTATGTGCACAGCTCTGAATGGAAAGAGTAATAAGACAGGAGCAATTTTGCAGCACCACTGGTATTTCTTCTTCTCTTTAAGAAATTCTAAGGAAACCAAGGTGAGCCTGTTCTTGGGACCATTACAGACTGAAATAAGAGAGTTACATAAGGAACTGAAAGCAGCAGAGAAATTCAGTGTTGGTAATGCAGTGCTATTTATAAAGGCTTTTATGGTTTTCAGAGGAAAGGAAGGTTGCCTTGTTTTTAATGTATGTCTGCATTTTATTCGCAGTTAACTTGAATGCACATCTTTTTAATGAAAACATGTCACCCTTCAGTAGACATTAATGTACATCTTGATGGATGAGGCTGTTATTGTGCATGTGTTTTTGTGTTTAGGTCATATTTATACTTGCTTGTATGCTTGTCTTGAAGTGCCCTTGACTGCTGACCTTATTTCTCAAGAAATCCCTCCTCTGCCTGTGAGGTACACACTGTGCACGCACTCCGACAGACACTCCCTTGTAAGAATCAAGATGCAAACACATTTTCTAAAGGTGAACGTTGGACGTGGTTGGCGTGCGCTCTCAGTCATTGCTAATCTCTTTGTTTGATCTATGCTTTGTCATCCAGCTCTTGTCCTCTGCTGATAAAGAGCAGATTTCTGGTTCTTGAAAGAAATGGCAGCTATTGTGTATTTTGGACAAGTAACATTCTCCTTATTTGACACCGAAAAGAGTAGAAAAAGAAAGGTCTGCACGTATATGTATGCACTTTGTCACACATTGTGATGTGGCTTTCATTAGGCTTGGGTGCTGAACTATACTTTTAAGGGTACTGACCAAATTGCATCCATCCTACAGAGTACTAATTCACTTGCCTGGCTCCAGACCTTGGAAATCGCCCACTCCACAGAGCTGACTGATTCCTCTGGTATTATGACATGCAAACACCAGGTTCTCTACCGAAATACAAAAAACACCAGTGAGTGTCGCAGGGGGACAAACCATTAGCCCATCAATGTTTTAGAGGGGACTAACATCGTTGTCAAGCTGTTATCAAGCCCTGTCAAGCGATGAGGAGTAATACCAACATTTAGTGCTGTGGACAAGAGGCTGACATTTTTTTCCGGACTCCTGTGGGTCACGTGATTCCTGTGGAATTCCCACAGGATGGGAGTCAAATTCTCTATTCATCACATGACTGGAAAGGGAAAAGAAAAGAAAAGTAGTCAATGGGGGCAGGTAGGACAGTAATCATAACAATAATTTTGTGCTAAAGTATGAGAAGCACATGCCATTTTATGTTGAGCATGTATTGTAAAATGGATTATTTGCTAAAGGGACAGTGCACCCAAAAATGAAAATTCAGCCATTATCTACTCACCCATATGACGAGGGAGGCTCAGGTGAAGTGTCCTCACAACACTTGCGGAGATCCCAGGGGAGAGGGGGTAGCAACACAACTCCACCTAATGGAGGTGTATGGCGCCCCAGATTCAAATGTCCAAAAACACATAATTAAACCACAAATTATCTGTGCACACGTGAGTGCAGTGCCCAGAGAGGCAGTTAGAGCTTCAGGCTACAATGAGGCTAAAAATAGAGTTTAAATGACGTTTTTCCAAACAACTTTTTGTGTCGGGGCTTCAGGACACTTGGATCACTACGGATGAGCAGTATGGAGATATTCTGTGGTTTCAATTATGTGTTTTTGGACATTTGAATCTGGGGCACCATAAGCCTCCATTAGGTGGAGTTGTGTTGCTACCCCCTCTCCCCTGGGGTCTCTGGAAGGGATGTGAGGACTCTTAAACTTCACCTGAGCCTCCCTCGGCATATGGGTGAGTAGATAATGGCTGAATTTTCATTTTTGGGTGCACTATTCCTTTAAGATAATATTACTGCCACTGCAATGCTAACTTCTGTTATCATGTTAATGGTAATTCCCATTATGTGTTAGCATCGAGCTAACAGATTAAGCTCTACAGCAGTTAGACTGAGGTCTTTTTTTTTTTTTTTACCAATTAGGTTTCCTTGGTGTTTGGTGCATCCAATAAGCATTTTAAAAAAGGAATAACACTGAAGGCAAGTTGACAGTTCTGTCTGATGTCAGGCAACCAATTCACGTTAAATCGATTGGTGCCAAATTTTGGCACCTGAGAGCGAATCTGGGTGAGAATGGGGAGGTGGAACTCCGCTCCACGCCTAGCTCGTGATCTGCAATGATTCTTTGGTGTGTGGTTTATTATCTTTTATATTTTATCTTAGAAATAGCCAAGTACCACTGCTGTTTGTGACTGTTTTCTATTATGAGATAGATAGACGCAACTACACACAACCAGGAATTTGCTCCTATTCATTGCATTGCATTGGGATACCTGTGGTGCAGACTAAGCTGGTGGCACGGCAAGAGGATGTGACAACGTCAAAAATCCAAAGGGTGCTCACATAAAGACAACTAATCAAAAAATGCAGTATATATATTTAATGGCAGTGTTTCCCCTATCCAAACAATGTCTACCTGTTAAAAATCTGTGTGTCTGTGCTTGGTGTGACAATATTACGGGATCGTGATTTATTTAACATCATCTTATCTTTAATATCACAATCAAAATCACATGGATAACGTTAACTACTCTTATTAAGCGCAGAGCAAAGTTTTGGGCAGGCATATGACGCACAGAAATGCAAGGTGTCAGATCTATTGAAAAGAGATCACAAACTGGCTTGCAATTAAAGATTTAAAATTGACTTGCCACCAGAAAACATCTCTAAATGCAGCTGGGTACATATTCTCGAGATTATATTTATAACATCTTGGTTCTGATAATAAATTAGTTAAAATCAGCATGGTAATGGCACGGCAAATAAAATCATTGTCAGTCATCCCTTTAGTTGTCGATAAACAACCCAGTTGGCACAAGCCTAGTACGAAGTATATTGTAAAACATTGTCAGAGAAAATACAGACATTCATGGTCAGGCTGTTCTCACAAACTGTTTGTTTATTTTTCTACGAAAAGTAATGCTACCAAGTTTGTACATATCCCACTTATTTTGATAGGCTGCAGTTATGTGACCAGTGCGCTGATGGGAGAAAACAAGGAGGAAGTTCAGAGTGATCTGTAGAGGCAGGTTGGGGTGCTGAACAGGTCACAAAAACCCAGACTTTCCCCTGGAGTTGTGTGTTTGGAACCGTGTGAACTTTGAGCGAACTGTAAGTCATTCTAAGGTACGTCCTGACCATGTTTCTTTTCCTAAACCTGACCTCCAAAACTTAATGTAAATTACGTAACTGTAAGTTAAAGATGTAACGTTGTTTGTGGGACACTAATTTGTAGGATTTCATATGAACTATTCTACTAGAATATGTTATCATGATTCCTAAAGAATGAATCCAAATGACTTTGGTGATCCCCTGACATTTGCTCTAACGCCACCATGATGTTGACGATTTTGTCTTTTATTGAAATGTCAAACAATTACTGGATGAATTGTGAATATGGTGTTGACATTCATGTTCCCTTCTCCTGTAATCATTTTGGTGATTCCTTAACTTTTCATCTAGCCCCATCATCTGGTCAAAATTTCCATTTTAATTGTTATTCTTTATTCTTTATTCAGCCTTAGCTGTCCTTTAGTGCTGTTTGGCAAAAGATAGCATGCTAACAGGCTAAACTAAGATGTTGAACAAGCCAAACATTATACCTGCTAAAAAATCAGCATGTTACTGTGAGCATGTCAGATTGATTTGCTTCAGAAATGTTGTATAAAAAGGTTGCCAAACCACAGTATTCACTCCTGTGGCTCTGGTGCCAACAAAAGCAATGTCATTGTCATCCTGCCCCTGAGATGCTTGTTTCCGTGCAGCATCTCCCCTCCCCAGCTGTCTCTGTTTGGACAGCCGAGGTGGGAATGGATAAGGCTGGAGGTGTGTGTCGCTCACAGTGACGCCACATCTCTCACACACAAACGCACAGTGAAGAGGCGATTCAGGTGAGGAGGAGGTCACTGGAGTCGCACACTCACTTGAGTGGAAGGTGTCGGGTCTGTGGACTTGCGCAGTGTTGAAATATGATTCACTTCACTTCCCACAGGCATTCCACATTATGATGCTCAATGGATTACCTCATTTATTACTTGTACTCTGCGCATTTATTTACATGTAAAAAAATGTACTTTAAATGACAAAAATATGATGTGGGAATTTGTATGTTGCCTAATGTGCAGACAATGCATAAACACACAAGATGAGCTATTAATCATTCCTTCAGCAGGGTCATTCTGTACAGCGTGATGATAATTATGTGAATACCAAATGCCACCACCATAGTATGTGTTATAATGACAATCACACAGCTCAGCATTATAAGACCACCAGCAATATATGTAAATTGTTATTACTCTCATCATGGGAAAAGAAATTAAAATTTTAAATGGTGTAATTTTGCCTCCATCTCGTTTCAAGCCAACAACGTCATCGAGTTGACTTTTTATTTTCTCTATTAAAGCATTGCCAGGGATACAGAGTTCAGATTTAAATTGAGATTATATTTACCCACCAGCAAATCCTTCCCTTGGAGAGTCTATTTGTGCTTCCCAAAATTAATGCAGGATTTAGAAAATGCAGGATTTAAGCTGTTTACACAGATGCACCGAGGGCAACAAAAGGGCTGTAAAAGTATCACAGAACTGGCTTGTATACAGCTATATAGCTTGGGTGCAATTTGGAACAATTTGTGCCTCTCATGCTCGTGATGCCTGATTACTTCTCACAGGTTTGCATTGTTGATATTTCAGACACAGGCTGAGAAATGTGATGCTCTTAGTCAGGCATCTGTTTCAAGTGTGTGTTCAACATATTTATTCCTCATTTTTTTAATACTATTTTCTCCTGTATGTGTATATATATTACAATCATGTCTGTGTATTTGTTAATACGCACTTTTGAAGGGTGGTGCCACCTGAACTACAATGACAAAACTTGACATGTAAAGGGTGAAAGGGTTAAGTATGGGTCCAACATCCAGAAGGAGTTAAACATGCAATTTAAAGCTGACAGCAATCACACTGAATTGTTATTTAAAATGGAAGACGCTGTCCATGAAACTCCACACATCATATTAAACAATGAACTGTGATTACACTGATTGCTGTTCTTGTCTTATTTACTTTGTTATCCAAATGAATGGACAGACAACATTGTTAGTGGTCTTACAACTCAGCCAGCTGACACGGTTCCACTTCTGGCACCTTTTCAGTAATTCACATAATCGTCTTTTAGTGGGTGAATTTTTGGACAACATTTTTACCGACATCTGTTTGAGTAATGATGTGATGGGATGCATAACATGTCGGTCGTCTGAGTAGGAGCGAGCAGGAGGGAGGGTAAGACAGATAGACAGAAAAAGACAGACAGACACTGGATATGATCGACACTCCACTAGCTCCCTTGACAGACCATATTTGTACTCTCTGCCTCGGGGAGAACTTAATGCACTGTTAGATAGAGGAGAGGGGGAGAGATAGAGAAGTGGGTGGTTTTAATAAATACACAAAGAGAGGTGGAACTAAATGGGGAAAATGCCAGTGGGCTTCACACCTATTCATATATTTCTATCTGAATATTACCTTTTACACATGCAAGGTGCCATTCTCAATTTAAAAAGAAAAAGTACAGAATAATAACCTATATTACAGCGAGTTTAATTCAAATATAGTAATGTAAAATACCTAAACTAATACACACTAACACTAACACAACATATTCAACATAGATAGAAAGTAAGTTAGTATGGAGTCATAATAACATTTCCCCCGGCTCAGATATAAAAAGATAGATCTTCAGATGGCATTTAAAAGCATCAATAGATGGAGAGAGCTGTCAGTTTCAGGAATTTCTAGATACATGCATCTAACACTTTTTAGGTTCCTAAATCAGAGAAGCAATTTTGCAGTAGTTATACAGCAGAAAATAGCAGAATTTACTTGACAAACTTTAGCATAATCAAAAATGGCACCTATGTCTCTGGCATGTTTCCATATTTGCAGCAGCCTGCTGTCACCAAAAAAAAAAAAAAACGACCACATGGGTCGACTGTGCAAGCAGCTTATTACAACCCATACCTCTAAAAAAATAAAGTAAAGCAACGAGGTATAAAAAGCAACAAATTCCGCATAATGTTGTGAACAGATCAAGGAAGAAGAAAGGAGGCAAAAGAAAAAAGAAGAGGGGGTGGTGAATGGATCAAACAAGCACAGGACTTTTACCCAGGAGGATGGTGTTAGTGCCCCTAGTCAACATTGACCATGATGTTTTATCTAAACCTAACTATCTAGCTTGCCTAATGCTAACCAGGAGGATTTTGGGCATTTCATAACATTAAAGATGTGTTTAAAGAAGTATTTCACTGCTGGAAAGATGGCCTTTTAATAAAACTATAATGTCTATGCAGTAGAAAGATGAAAATACTTTCGAAATTAATGCTATGTGACCAAAAAAACAAAAACAAAGAAAAAGGACACTTTTGCTCAAGAGGGGAAAAAAACTACAAATACCACAATGCATTGCATGACACCAGACCATTAAACATTCCTGCTGGTGGGTAGCGTAATGTGAAATTGTTAGCTTGAAACAATGGTGGCTGGCTGTCATGAAACAATCTTGTAATCTTGTATGTATCTTGTACCTTGTTAAAACATATTTCACAGAATTTTGTTGATACCTGATCAACACTGCTTAATTTCCCTGTTTGGTCTCAGTTTCTTTCGTTTGTTCTTTTTTCTTTCTTTTTTCCTCATTTTCACTGAGCAGGAAACAGTATAATGCCCACTTCCACTTCACAAACTCTCATGATTACAGCTAAATACAGCTCTGAAATACGTTTCTGAAAATATTTGAGGAGAGAAATAGGCAATGCAGTAAACTAATTTTGATTTAAATTTGATCAACACTGCCAAGTTTTACTGTTTGATTGGATTTTGGTCTGAGTTTGAGAGAGACAGGGGTGAGTCTGTCTCTTTATCTGCTTCTCTGGTCTTTACGTCAAGAGTGGCGGCGTGGGTAAAGGGCAATACCATGTGGAAAATGTTGAAGTACAGCCTGTGGTTCAATAGCCGGGGAGAGCCAGTGAAACTCCACCAGAGCACATGTTTTGCAACATATGTTATTTTAGGGACTGTCATTTTGGTAGTTAGTTGAGATCCACCTATTCTGTCATTTTGGTATGAGACAGTGCTGCATATTTGAGGAGGTTGATATTCTCATGGTAAACCATAATAAAGTTCAAGAAGAGGTAAATGTACATATGCAGGTAGTCTGTGTAAGCATAAGGGAAGCTGTTTTGTCAAAGACAGTGCTAATGTAATTGAAATAAAACAGGGCCTAAAATCGAACCCTGTGGTACACCACTGGGGATGGGTGCAGAAGAAAGAAGAAAAGTGATCAATCCTAACTGAAACTGATCCATCTTGTAGTTAAGAGGCAAACCACTGCAAGATCCGACCCTGAATATTGATCATATGTTTGAGGCAGTGCAGGTGACCGTGTCAATGGCAGCTGAGTGGCCCAACATAATTAAAATTGCATGATTCCCAGAGTGTAGAGACACCAATAAATCATTTGTCATCTTGAGGAGAGCTGACTCAGTGCTGTAGTGCATGCTGGAACCTGACTGGAATATGTCCAGGATGTTGTTGTGGTCTAAAACTGAGAAGCTGTGAAAATACACTTTTTTCCACCTTACATAAAAACAACAACTTTGAGACTGGCCAGGAGTTATTGAGTACAGTCAGCCAGAGCCCTGATGAAAGAGAGCAGGGTTCAGTCTAACCAGATACAGACGCTAATTAGCAAGAGTGGAAGTTCACAGAAAGTGTTGTTACAATTAATTACTGCCACCATGCAGTAAACACATAGGCCACAGGCTATTTTTATGGTAGATTTAATATGTGATGGCAAATTTATACATAATTCTGGTGTTATTATAAAGTATGAAGGTCTTTCTGATAACCTCTCTAGTCCACTCTGTGCCTTGCATTTTTCACACTTGGGTACAGTGTTCTTGGGAAAATATGTAGTGTTTTGCTTTTCTTTCTGTTGCACAGTTGCATACAAGATTCTAAGATGGGTCTCCTTTTACTTAACTGTTCAGCCAATACATAGGGTTATGGGATATGATGCTGGCAGTCCTGTGTGGAAAAAATCCCCTTGAAAAAGTTTCAGGAGTTGCCTCAGGACCGAGAGTGACCTAAGGGAATAAAAGTTTGGGCCTATGGGAGTTTCTTCATGAGAAATAAATTAAAACAGAATCACTCAGATGATGTGAGAACATCTTTCCTTCTGTAGGACGTAAGAAATAAAATCAATTCAAGGCTGGGGGGCAGAGCTCTCTTTGGGGGCAATCTCTGAACTGATTGCGGGGACAGTGATAGACTTATGTCTCACCTACACTGCCACGTTCCTACATTATAGACTGTTCAATCAATCACAGCAAAATATGAAATAAAAAAAAAGGTTACATGCACTTGCAGATACAGAATAAAATTCATTTTGAGTCTAGATTTAGAGATCAAAAGTGCTGGCTTCCATTTTTTTTCTAAAGAAAAAGGAGGCTTGATCTTCCTCTCTGGATATCAAAGGGGCCTGCTGCTGAGATCATAAAGCAGGAAAGAGGAACATAGAGAGTTATAAGGTTTAATGAGTTTGGTGTTAATGTAGATTACTCCACCTTTCGATAATTGTTCACGCCACACTGATATTAGCTCTATCGGGCTGGCAAGAAAACACAGCAAATACTGTAAGTTCCTGAGAATATTTGGCTCGTAAAGCATTAATTACATCAGTAATAGAACAGACTTGTCTTTCATGCTAAATTAGACAGAACAGTCCAACAGGTTTAAACAAGCAAACGCTAAATTCAAGTTTCAAACCCAACATCAAAAACACCAAACAGGAAACTATATACAAGTTCAGGGTTGTGAATATTCTGGGGAATTTTGGAGGATTCTCAGTGTCTCATCTTCCGATATGACATTAATAATGGTTTCACTGAGCAGGCCATTAGTCGTGATGCTGGAGTTGGCAGGTGTAGGGGAATTATTTAGATGAATATTCCTTTTCGGTTGAGGAGGCATGGCATTAAGTGGACATAGAGTATCAGGCCATTTATAATCGTTTTAGCTTTTTTTTTAACACTATGTACCCTTGAATTTTGTTATTTTATCAATTTAATGCAATATTAAATGTCTACTTGTGTAATATTGACAGCGTACAAGTATTCATGCAGCATTTTGATTCTGAAGTATTAAGTCAGGGGAACATTTTGCCAAAGAGAGGAAATCAGTCCTTGCTTCCAATGCTGTTTCACTTGATATAACACCTGGGTAGTGCAAGTTCTGAGTGTGAAAATTAAGTATTAATTAGTGATTCATTCATTTCTGTGTTTACTTTTCGATTTCAACTCCTTGTATAATGTTTCTTTCATGTTCATCTTTTTAGTCGGTGCTCCATATAAAGTTATGCTTGACATTATTTTGTGCAGGGTGGCAGAGATTTTGAGCGGGCCAGTGAGAACCTGTGGTTGAACTCAGGCCGATTGTCAGATTGTTTTTCCGGTGATGGATGGGAGCTGGCACAGCTTGGAACTGACATTCATAGTCCGATACAGTCCATAGAGAGATGGCTTCCACCGGGGCATAAATCACAACTGTTGCAGAGACACACGGCTAAGGCCCTTCAGAGGGCCATTTCAGAAGCAAGCAAGAATGTGTGCTTGCAAGGCGAGGAAAGAGAGGGAGAGAAAGAACGGTGTGGACTGACGGTTTGCACAAATGAAATTGTGCACAGACAATAGCAAAAGGCTTACCTAAACTGTTCGACATGCCCAACAAACCTCCATTTACCATTCAGAGTTGCAGAGAAGGGCAGTGTACCATTCAATATTATGATTTAGTTTATGGGGCTATCGCGGGTGATATTATCCTTAGAATGTGAACAATACAACCATAAGAGAGTGTTAACCTTAGCACTTTGTTACACCCCAAAGTACAAGAAACTATTCATGCAGGGCATTAAAGTGTAAGTATTTAGAAAGTAAGTCAGACAGGGTTATCCAAGAAAAATGGATACAAATATAATCATGGCACAGCAAGGACAGATAAAAACCCCTATTGATTGTGCTACTGGTGTCAATGAACACCTGCATTCTATTTCTGTGTGCGCTGCCAAGAATACAACAGGTGCACATTTCTGTGCAAGCCTACTTTGCTGCAAAACTGTCCAACAATCATGCATCATCATGCTTTATGGTGTGACTGGCCAGATGTATGGAGGTATGAAAGCAGACAGGGTCTGAAGCTCTCTTTTATCATTCCTCACATAACTACTTTTGTCAGTTTTCATGTGAATAGCTCAGTGCAACGCCATGAAGGCTTTCTACAACAGACTGTCTGCAGGTGTGTGCCGCCATCCACATTTGTAAGATTCATTGAGTTCCATCCTCCTCTATGACAACAGGCTTTTCAGTGAATGTGGCCAACTGGAACAGGCATAAATACTTTTGCCTTTTAATTTAGAGTTGTGTTTCCCACCTCTTGGTAAATTGTTCTGTTTTAGCTTTGTTTTTGGTCTCCACCAACTCCTGAGGGAAAATTCCTTCTGTTAAGCTGCTAAATGTGCCACTATGTCTGCAGCTAGTCACTAAATATGTCTGTCTGCCATTTGGTGCTGAGCAGGTTGTGCATGGTAGGTTTTTAGAGCTTATTTGCTTGAAACAGCTGTGAGACGTTGCTTTGCTAAAACTGAGTGGCTGATGGCCGGACAGCTAAATAATGAGCTGAAACTCACTACGAAGCTTTGTAAGGCTCAGTGGCTGCAGATTGGGCTTATCAATACAGGCGACCCCTTTCACACTGGAGCTTTGTTATTCAACACATTGTAATGACAAAAATATCAATTATAGCCACTTTAATCAATCAAGATACAATGCACTGGTGGTTTATGATCACATGAAAAGATATTTTTTCGGTCAGTAGCTGTGGTTACATGGACAATATTGCCTTAGAGATTTCATGGATGCTAAATTAAAGAACCTGCTACAATGTGCGTTTACATGCCTAAATTTTTTTGACTTCCGCTCACTGTGAAGCATCTCATCTTTTTTTTTCTTCCAACTTTGAGAAAATTCAATTCACTCAATACATATTATTATTCCATAGGTGTAACCCAGGTTATTTTCAGTAGCTACAAGTTATAGATGACTCATAAACACCTCACATGCAGACCATTAGTAGACGCCACAAAAATAAACAGGCCAAAACTCTCTTTAATAGCATATTCAAAGAGGGCACAACATATTAAGTTATTAAGTGAAAAAAATATAATGGAGGAAGCTAAAATCTGGAAAAAAAAAAAAAAAAAAAAGAAACCGAGCATGAGCAATTGCAAAAGGCTGCATGCACAATTGGCGCACCTCTACACGGGGCAATCATCCACAGAATTTCTGAATTTATTTCGACCAGAGAGAAACTATCTGTGTTTGCATGGCTTTTAGGCTGTAATATTCTTCCACTGAACAGATTATCAAAGGTTTACAACACCCCTCTCAACCCAGTTAAAAGTTCCTTTCATTCAGGCCACATTGAGCATTGTAATTTTGACTGTTAGTGGAATATTAGGTCCATGTGTATGGACCTGCTGTCTGATGAGTTGTTATGCAACGAGGCAAGGAATACATTTTAAAATACCCTTTATATAGATATATGTAGATATAATACAGAGCTGGCTTTACAAACAATGATCTGCAGCGGCCCTGGTCAAATACAGTTATGAGCTCAAAGAAAAAGAGAAAAATGTCACTTATTGGTCAAGCGATCTCTGTCTAAGCACTTGTAAGGTCTCAAGCCACTTTGCAACAGTTGCTGTGGCTAGTGACTTGAAACCCCTTTGGTGCACAATGGGATATTATCAGGGTGAGAGGTCATTATTTGTCTGTGAGAGCTCATCGAGAGCTGCCAGGCTACGACGTGAAAGCCGGGTCCCTGCGGAATATTTTGCACTCCGAGTTGAGTCAACTCTCTGGTGCTCGAGTCTTTTCTCTCCCCCCCCGAACCCTCAAATATGACACACTTTCTCATCGCGAAATGTCAGCAGTGTCTCAAGAGGAGAAGAAGAAGAAGAAGAGGAAGGGGGATGTTCCTCTTCTTCTAGAGATTAGTTTGGTGAAGTTCAGCCCGTCTCAAAGGCTGGGCTGCTCAGACTCTGTGTCTA
Source organism: Epinephelus lanceolatus (assembly GCF_041903045.1). Lineage (NCBI taxonomy): Eukaryota > Metazoa > Chordata > Actinopteri > Perciformes > Serranidae > Epinephelus > Epinephelus lanceolatus. The sequence goes on along the minus strand of NC_135757.1, from coordinate 11,320,851 downwards.
CGGGGAGTAAGAGGGCGAAAAGGCAAAGCGAGGAAGACAGAAAGGAAAAGAAAAGAGGGAGTGGGCGGGGTGAAGCAGAAACATGGAGGACGAGCAAATAGCCCGAGCAAAGCTGGCCTAGAGAGCCCGATGTGTGCTGGAGACGTTTGCTAATAGGTCATTGTTCTTCATTGCAAAGATGAAAGCAGCTTGAGCAAGCAGAGAATGTCAAGCCCACTTTTTCATTTGTAAACTCGACTATGCATTGTGTGTGTGTATATGCCCAAGAATTAAGATGTTAACATTAGGCCAAAAACACACACACACACACACACACACACACACACACTGACTCAACTATCTAAATGCCTCTGGAGCTCCAGGCACATATCAAACACACGCACACAAACATATTCATTCAGACACTTGCTGCACACCTAAACACACACATACAGTCATGCATGAACATACACACACACACACACACACACACACACACACACACACACAGACATTTAGGGTGCTAATGTAAGCCTGAGTGTTCTCTCAGCTTAAATGGTGTCAGTGATGGCTCCCACCGCGAGACACAAATCTGGTGGCGCTCATCATCTGGTGCTCCCATCTGTCAGCCTGAGTGTGCCTGCGTGAGATAACGTAGAGCGTGTGTGTGTGTGTGTGTGTGCTTCGAGGTTATACATGAGACAATACACTACACATAGGTGTATGTCATAGATAGAAAGAAGGAGAGATTCTTCAGTCGAGATAACGAGAGCGTGAGGGAGACAGTGTGTTTTTGTGTCTCCCTTTCGCCACTCTCCCTTTGGCCAAACCGACATGCAGCAGATCTGATATATAATTCAGCACTTTACATAATGCGGCCTGCCCCAGTTTAGAGAAATAAAGACTGATAGCCCTTTAATTCTTTAACACGCACACACGCACACACACACACACACACACACACACCCAAACGCTCCAACAGACACACACAGTAACCCACAAAAGCACACACGTTCACACACAATGTAGCAGGTGGGCAAATTCATGCCAGTTGACTCCAACTGTTTTTAGTATGAAAAATAGTGTGGTGGTCGGTGTCAAGTGCACCAAGTGATGTGTGGTATTTTAACATCAAAACAACTTGCATTTTTAGACATTATATAATTACACATTATATAATTACAGTTCAAAAATGAGACCATTGCTGAGAAAATTGCCTGTATTTACCTCTACACACCACGCAGCAGAGTAAGACTTAGCAGGACAGATTTATTTACAGTGCAACGCATGCAGAACTAAAGTTATCAGGTTTTAGAGGTGGGAGGAGCAGAGGTAGACAACCACTACACTTAAGGAACAAGGCTGAGAGTGATTTACATTTTTCTTATCGGCAACAAATACCATAAAAAAGATTAAAACCAGCAGTGAATTGATCCTCCTGACAATTACTGTCGGTGTAGCCATAAGCCTGATATATCATATTCCTCTGTGCTATTGAGCTAAACTGTTGTCCTAAAATAGCTTATTTTAAGTCACTCCCACATATAGTGTGCTCATGCCATAATTACACTCCAGCACACCAAACATGTGTTAATCCGCTGCTGAAAATAGTACCCCTGGAATGCACTATTTACTCCTGTTTCAGAAACGTTTATTACAGATATTTGTGAGCCATTCTTTAGATCTATAACTTCAATAACAATATGGCTACTTGCTTATTAAAGTTCTAGTGTGTTGGATTTAGTGCCATTTAGTGGTGAGGTTGCAGATTGCAACCTGCTGAAACTTCCCCCATGTGCCAAGCATGTAGGTGTCCTACAGTGGCTGACGCAAAAATGTCAATGGCCCTTTCTGGAGCCAGTGTTTGATTTGTCCGATCTGGGCTACTGTAGAAAAATGACTGACCTTGTATAAAAGGACCCATTGCACATGTAAAAAACACAACGATTCTTAGTTTTACATTATTATGCATGGATAAAAACTTAAATATTCTATTTCCTGCAAATATATCTGCCTAAATCCTACACAGTGGACCTTTCAGTAAAGGATCAAATACTTCTTTCACAACTAGGAAGGAGTAAAAACAGTGATTGTAAATGATCCTCTCTGAATTCAAATGGATTTGTGTTATTTTCAGAAACACGAGCTCTAACATCCCTGGTGTGTGTGACACAGCCCACCAGATGTTTCAACCATGGTCACATTTAATTACAGTCATTATCTCAAGGTATCAATTAATTGATGTTTTTTTTTTTCCTTTTTAGGGAGATTGCTCAGTGGTTGCATCACTAACCGTAATCTATTCAAAAGGGAGTATACGAGATGTAGAATAGTGCATGTGGAGGTTTTTTTTTTTTTTTTTTTTTTTTTTTTTCCCAGTCATTGTAAGACAGGCACTTTTTCAAATGTGACTTTTTATCTTTGAATTTGGTTGCTTGACTCATAGCAGTGCAACTCAAAGACTCAAAGAATGTGTGTGTGTGTGTGTGACCTAGACTTTGATGAGTTCTCAGTCTGCAAATTGTGCTGTACTGAATAACAATATTTGGGGTCAAAATAGGGACAAAAGTATTGTAGCTGTGTATGAACATATATGAATGCGTGAAAACATTTTGTATGAATACATTCAAACGTGTAAATGTGTAAAAACACTTTGATCAAAATCATTCAAATATTTAAATGTGTAAAAATATCTGAATAATTTGTTTTTGAATTGGAGGGAGATCTGTAACTATGACATTTTTAAATATGTGATGAATATTTGTGAGTGCATAAAGAAGATTTCACAAAAGGTTTACAGTTACAAAAAAGGTTTTGCTGTTACATGGCAGGTTTACAGACAAATACTATTTTTACTTGTGTGATTTTCACTCAAAAACTGTTGTGATTCATTTAAAAATGTCATGCACAACTACCGATCTCCTCGTGGTTCTAAAATGTAATATATTTGTTCAGCATTAATTTGATAAAGCATTTTAGTCCCTATTCTGACTCCATAACAACAACCCACTCTCCTTTTAAAAACCAAAAGGTTAGTGTACTAAAACTGAACCTGGGGGTGTAAAATTTTGATTGACATATCTTTTGAAGTGTAGACATTGCACATGGGGCTTGTTTCCAGGGCAACCTATACACCAATCAGCATGCACTGCATTTTATTTTTTTTTATTTTGCTTGTTGTTGTTTGTACAGTATAGCAGGAAATGTGGCAAAATCTGTTTGCTCAGAACAACACTGCAGTGTCTTTTCCTGCCCTGCTGTGGAAACTCTTGAACATCTTGTTCAGCATGGGGTGCATATGTGACTGGATGTATGGCTGTGCATGTGTGTGTTTACTTGTGTATTTTGTGAAAGAATAGAAGAGAGTGTGTCAACAGGAAATAAAAGAAAACTCACAGTAGATGCCGTATAGGTGATACAGCAGTGGGTGTTTAGTAGCATAGCTGTGCAGGGTTTCCCACACATTCATTTGTTTGTGGTGGGCTGCCACAATCAAAACATCTGCTGCCACAAACAGATTTACTATTTTTAGAGCTGGACCGTTCATTAGGGGCGCTATTGGAATATATATACTGTTCAATTATTCATTGCACCATGCTCTTGCAGCGCAGAATGTACTCTTGGCACAACATCAGGTGTGACTGAAATTGAAACTTAACTATTCATTCTGCTGAATCTAAAAGTTTGCAATCACTCCAGCAGCTGTTCCTTTCATCCATCAATCTTAAGTGATCAGCTCTGAATGGATCGGTACATCAATTATTCACCATGCAATTTACAAACTGCTACTGAGAAGAAAAAAAAAGAACTCATGGAGACTGCTGCCTGCACTGCATTCAGGGAAACGCAAAATCTTTTGAATTTACAGAGGTCACACAGGATGAAAAAAAAAAAAGTTTGCTGTCATCTGTCCACCAGCCTCCACAAACCCCAAATCAAAATTGCTAAGGTCTCATTTAAAATAAACTGAGCTCATATTTGCTTTTACTGTTTCCTGAAGTTCTTCCATTTTCATTCAGCATTTTAAGAATTTTGTGGACATTACAGAGCTCTAGGTTTATATATATTACCTCTGTGGGTTTTTCTGTGTGTTGTAACTCAGCCTCTACCCCGGTTCCTGTGAGATATGGCATGCCACAAGGCTCAATCTTAGGCCCTGTCTTATTTTTAATGAGAATGCTTGTCCTGGCATGTTGTCTTGTTCTCTTTTATGCAGATGATACACAGGTTTACATTCTTGTAAAAGCCAATAACTCCTCTCTACCTACTCTCCTTTAATGTGTGGAAAACCCCAAGCTCTGCATGCCAGAATTGTCTTTAACTACATAAGAACATTGTAACACTTTGTTCACATGTTTTGAAGGACGCTCTGTAAGAAAGGTTATTGGTATGTTGAGCTGAATACAGCTAGTTGACATCAGCTGTGGTTGTTCTCTGATAGAGCGGAGGGCAGAATGCAGAGAGTCTGTTCATGTTCGACCACAGGACTCTAAACACAATGGAATCACCAAGGTCTATTCATCACAATGACTCACATTTTCATGTGATCCAGAGGCCCTGAACCTCCAGCATAAACTACACACACAGCCCGTCTTACTCATTTTAAGACTTTTCAATGGTAAACATGTGATCTAGATAAGATAATTAAAAATCAAAGTATAGGAATGTCATCATGTCTAATAGTAATTATATGAATGTATGATTCATCCATGGTCATGGTTGAATCACTGTCTGCATGCTGGCATGTGAAGAGGCTCCGGAGTGTCTGATGGTTAAGATGAAGACCTTGTAGTTGTTCAGAGACCAATGTTAAATAGACTGGACTGACAATTACACATGCTTCAGCAAGCTGTGATATGACATGATATGACATTACATGAGGCAGAATCATTGTTTGGTTTCTTTAAGTTTTTTCGTATGGCTGTGTCCATGCATATATGTTGTACCACGCTCTTCTCTTATGTCAGACTTGTGTTGCATTCAATACATTGTCAGGTAAGATCAACTGTTGCTCATGGAGTTTATACTATTAATCATCAAAATGAAGATTAACCAAAAAGTTTTTTCCACATCAACATGCATGCCGGAAATGAGCCAGACCATTCACATTCTGAAGATGTCAAATATCTCTGAATGATTGATTTCAGCATCAGACAACAGCGAAAAAAGTCATCCTTTCACGGCAGTATGATACATCATCGGACAGTATCAGTTAATAACACCACCAGGTCCAACAACACTGGGCTTCCACCCAGGAGGCTTGTATTCACTTCCCTTTGAATATAGAGCCAAACCATGATGTTTTTTTTTCTAAACCTAACAGATGCACCCAGGACACCCAGCACGTAATATGAAGATGTGAAAGTCCACTGACCAAGCCGCAATCGAGATAGGTTGAGAGTGAGAATGTGTTGAGTGAGCATGTGCGCATATAAACCACAGAACAAACAAACATACAGCCATGCATACTGACAGAACCAAAACTGCACAAAAATCCTAATGATGACAACAAGCCCACGCAAAGTCGTCTTTAGTTATCTTGCAAGGAAGGTCTAAATATCAGTGTATTAATGGTGCTTCCTGAGACACACAAATTTGGCTTCACTATTTATTTTTTCTTGGCAAGGTTTCACAGGCTTTTGATTTGGTTAGGTGAGTAAACTGTGCACATGGAGCAAAATTGCTCTGCAGGTGATTGGATTAGCCTTTAATCAGTTGTCAAACAGGTGCATTTCAAAGTACATGTGAAATGTGATTTCTCCCAGGACAAAAATTCAGCTTTTCCTGGCTGGACTAGCATTAGCTTGTCCCTTCAGTTTCCAATCCTGAAAAATATGGCTGCTTTCCTGAGAATGTTTCTGCTAAGTTATACACTACATGTGTTAGATGCAGATAAATGGAAGTGGTAAGCATTGACCATTCCATATTTGGAAGTGAAAATGGCTACATATTTTAAAACTCTAAATGTGTTTAGATAAAACTCATTTTCAGTTTTGTTCACATGTAAGGCGTGGAAAATATGTTTGTATAATCGTCTTTGTGTCACATTCATAGCAGATTGTTCCTGCCTGTGTCCCTGCCTGTGTAATGCATGTAAATGTACTCACATCCCTCCCCCACTAATCTACATGCATGCTGTCTAATACTGCACATGTGTGCAAACATGCCAACACATGCTCCCAGCCACACATGCACATACTGTACGCACACACAAGTTTGGCTACTTTGGGCCAAATCCACTTACGGGCCTATAATCTGGTCTCTCAAGGTGTTTGGATTTATCTTTAATTCAGCAGGGGAACGGGTCTGCCAGCTCCTTGATTGCTTAAACCACATTATCCCTCCACTCTGCATCCTAATGAATGTCCACCAGGCAAAGAGATGTGTGTGTGTGGCAGTGGTAGAGAAGGCATGTGAGCATTTGTATGAACAAGACTGTGTGCGTGCATGCCGGGTATCTCGAGTGCACGTGTCCCTTTCCTTGCGTGAGCATTTGGACACACATCACTGCTTCCCTGACACGCCTTGAATCTTCATTATGTTTAGCTGCGGGGCACAAAAACAATTTGTAACTTCACAAGGTGATGTAGCCACTAAATGGAATCTTTTGGGGGCGATGGCTCGTCTGCCATACCTGCTACCATCTACCTTGCCATGCTAAATGGTTTATCATGAAGACAGGATGTAGAAATGCCCTCTGAACAGGGTCCCTTAAATTGCAATGATTCTCTATAGTCAAAACCAGCTCATCTGGATATAGCCAAGCTAGGATTTCACAGTCAGCTTCCAGCTAGTTATCTCTGATTGAGAAATAAAAAAAAATCAAAAGAAAGGTGAATGCCTATGTGAGCTTTACGTCCGATGCAGCTTGGCAGGATACTGAAGTCAGAGGCGACGCATTAGTTAAACAGCAGGGATGGTAGAACCCCTAAGGGCCATTGATAAATTAAAAGTTACACTGCCAATGATTGTTGCTTTGACATTTTTTCACAGTTTAGATGTAACTTTGCATCACTTTTTCTGTAACATAGCTGCATGGTAAAGAACTGCCTCTGTGTGGTTAGAAATGCATGTCAGTCAGGATCAATATATAGCTAAATTTAATAAATAATATGTAACTATTCCACATTAAAATGTCTAAAAACGACTTTATTTTGTTGTGTTGTGTATTTACATTATCCTAAACATTTTAAACAATGTTCAAAGCCACAGAAATCTGTAATTTTAATCAAGGACACAGTCATTTGGTTGCTGTCACTTGACAGTGGCAACATATCCTCTTTGCGACCTGAAGCTGTTATAAATTGACTTCATACAGTTTTAAGCTTCATTTTTATGATACACATTTTCAATCTTGGTTGTTTTTAACTTTATGTTGTAAACAGATGAAGGATTATAGTCATCAGACATCTGGATCTTAAGTCATAAGAGAAACAAGCTAAGCAAACATTAGCGGCAGCTCAGCTCCAGCTCCTGCTGTGCTAAACAGCATCAGAACAACACTAATTTTTGAAATGTGAAACTGTGCTATTCAGTGTTTTTACCAGTTTAAATCACTGGGTCCATTTGTTTCGGAGAGGAGAGGACTTTTACGGATAATTCGGCATTTGGTAAAAACCTCCTCAACGTCTGGATCTGAAGTTACCAGAGGAAAAAAAAGGTGAGGACACATTAGCAGACTAAAACAATCTGGTGTATAAAATTCAATGCTCTACCCAACAAAACACACATCTGTACGTGTAACACACTTTTGTCCTGGCACTAATTTCACATACATCCCTTTGATTACCGGGACAGGTGTCTCCCTGATGGCTGTATTGCGACATTAAACAAGGAGACAGGGACCCAGTCTTAAATCTTACCTGCCGAGCTCAGCAGCAGATGCCTGCTATAGTAAATTAGTAAATTATTAACAAATGCAATAAGCAGTAAGCACAACATACTTCATTCCCCGGGGAGAAAGTTGCCAGACTCCCTTTAAATAACACGCAGTTTTATGATTTGTTCAGTTAGGGGAGATGTTATGCACTTTGTGAGACACTTAATTATTCATGTCTTTGAGTGAATTTGGCTTTAAATTTAAAACATTTGTTTCTTGCCCTCCAACTGTGCGTCAGACCTTCACTTTAGCACATAAATGCACCACTAGGGAGGATTTACAGGTCATTATAACGAGATTAAAACTCTCAAATTAAGTAACTTTAACAAAAACTACTGCAGGTGTATGTTTCATTGTGATGCATTAGCTATGCTGAGCAGGTTTAACAGCTCTGCAGTTGATTTTGATGGTGCACTAAAATCAATTGCGACCAATGGGCCCCTGGAAGGTAGGAAAAACACATTTAACAATTACAACGCCACTTGCATGAATTGGACAATGGTTTGTTAATGGAAGTGTTAGGCAAGTGGGATTAAGTGAGCTGACAGTGATAGTGCGCCACATTCGGAGGCTGCACCCTCTGTATCACAGCGATATTAAGCACCGAGCTCCAGGTAATGACTGGTTTTCCAGCACAAGCATCCAGCATTTTGGAAATGAACTCTTCATCCATTACTATGTAGTTAGTGATCATTAGCTGTACCCTCTTCCATTCCAACATTTACTAAATTCTAATTTCATGCTTTCAAGAACAAGCTTTAATTTCCCCCAAGTCGTCAACCAGAGCCACCCCCCGGAGAGACATGTTCAACATTAATGCAATTATTACGCAGGCATATGCTGCAGTTGTTATTTTGGCACTGCGAGGCCCTGTGGGCTAATAGGCCTGTCTGTTGCCCAGATGCTCATAGGAAAGGTTTTGCCGTTGTGTATGCATGTGTGTGTATGTGTGTGATTGTGTGAGGAGACCAAACAAAAGCGGAGTGCTAAATAGGATAGTCTGCCCGCACCTGATGAGAATTTGGTGCATTTAAGGGGCCAGCTAACTTTAAACCCTTCTGAATTAATCCCCACCTGCGGGCATAGATTTTCTTTAATATTTTTTTGGTGTAATTAATTTTGTTTGCAACCCTGCTCTGCCAGTATGCATGTACCCCACAAGTACATGAGTGTGCCTGTGCGCTGAGAGTGTGTAGGAGGAGGGTATGCTCTCTGAAAAAGCAGGACTTTCTCTCACACATACACGGGCACAGACACAGGCGCATTAGTCATGTTCTCTCTGTCTCTGAGATGATGATCAAATCAAGTCCCGTGCCTCTGCCCATACACCCCAGCTTGTGCATGTTGTCAGTAACCTCCCACAGTACACTCCCAGCCCAAGGTGACGCTCACACACACAGCACGGAGAACACACACTGGGACACACACACACACGCACACAAGCCTGAGGTGACACAGATGACAGCTCAATTCTGGGTGAGTCAGCTTGACTGTGTCCTTGCCCAGACATGAGAAGGAGGCGGTGTGTGTTGCGCATCATGTGTGTGTGTCTGTGTGTGTGTGAGTTGGTAGGAGGTGGTGGTGGAGAGAGGTGCAAAGGTGAGGAAGAAGAGAGACAGAAAGAGAGAGACAGGGGAAAGAGGAGGGGAGAAGCAGCAGGTGACTTTGGAACAGTCACTCAGAAGTGTGTGTATGTGTGTGCACAGTGCTCTGAAGTAGCCAGCGGGTGACAATTAATACACTCTCATCTCACAGTGTGTTTGTGCGCATGAGGCCAAGGAACAACAAACAGCGTTATCACTGAGCTCCACATGACTTTTCCAAATCTTGATCCCCCCAGAATCCTCCTCGGTTTCAAACCTACAGCACATGCACAACATCTCCCTGCTATGGAGAGCTGACAGGTGATGTAAAACACAGTATGGCTGCCATTTGTCGCACACATGTTGGAATTACTGTGCATTCATATGCAGTGCCTATAGGGCAAAAAACTATTACACTGAACCCCTAGTGGTGGGTGTGTTGGTTCAGTCCTGGTGAATCATCACACAATGTAGCTATAGGCTACTCAAGTCAATCGCAATCGAGTCAGGCATCTCCGCTAAAATTCATAATATGTTTAAATTCCTGAATGAAAACTGTAGTCATTGACCCAAGTGTGCTGAAACCCTGTGGCCACTAGTAGTGCTGTGGAGCAATGTTTTTATGAGTGAATCCTTGTTTTGTATTTTGCACAAAGATGCACATGCAGGGCTTGACGCTAACTTTTTTTTCCAAAGGAGCACATGTGCTCCTAAGTTGAAAAAGTAAGGAGCGCACAAAGAACTTTAGGGGCACAATGTAAATTGATCAAATAATGTTGTATACAAAATGTACAGAAAGGTAAAATCATCAAGTTTTGAAAAAGTATTGCAATTTAATTTTGTCTTTAATGTTATTATCTTATATATATTATCTTTGCAATATGATTATCTTATATAATGTTATTACTATCCTAAAACATTCTCCAGGTCCTCTGAAACTCTGCAGGACTTAAGCCTCTTTCACACAGAGCACGATTTTCGCGGTGCCCACCGCGGGGTAGGGCGCAGAGCAAGCGGAGAGCAAGGTGCGCAAGACAGGATTTGGGATACAGGCTCGTTCAGGAGCTACAAGCTCCATGGTGACCGCTTCCAGGTCTACTTCAGGCTCTTCTCTGCTATTGGACACGCTGAGGTGTCGTCACAGCGCGTTGCGGTGAAATTAAAAAAATTTCAATTCGATCGCAGGCTGGCGGCGCGCAGACGCCACAGCATCAGCTCGGCTCTGTGTGAAAAGGGCTTTATTTCCACCCTGCCCAGCAGCGGTACCATGGCGAACGGTCCCTAACTGCAGGGAGAACGGAGCAGGCTTCCCCGTAGGTCCACCGCTTCCTCCATACTTTGACTTATTTCCACGCTGCCGACCGTGGGACTCATATTCATTGTGCCGACAGTGGCTTGGAAAACCGCCCATAACCGTGTCACACGGGGAAGAGGGAAGAGGGAAGGCGGCTGGAGTTCCTCCAACATTTGCGGTTACATTATCATATTTTTTTATTGACAAAAATATAGGCTGCTTTGGCTGTTTTTTTATGCGCACATGTGCCCCTAAATATTTTTTACAGTTTGTACACACCTATTTTAGACATGTGCACGATACAACTCCCTGCAGCCAGTTTAACGCTATTCAGCTGTTTGAAAAATGATGGAAGTTGCCTTCAAAAAAGTAAAGCAGCGTGCCTTCAAAGGAAGTGAGGAAGAAGATCACAAGCAATTACAGAAGGATAAACACTTCTGCAGAAAACCTAAATTAACTTGGAAACGGAGTGCTAATTTAATCAGTGTTCCTTAGAAACCCATATAACATGGGTCCTACACCAACTTTATTTTTCAACAGCAGACTTAAGTAAACGTAAGCCACATGATCAGGTTAATTAAAGAACAGATATAATGAACTTAATTAAAATAATGTCATAATAAACTCAAATGAAGAACAGTAACAACAAAGTAAAATAAAGTTTTTATAAAGTTAAAGTACTGTAAGCATAAAGTTCAAAATTGAACCACTGGTGCTTTTATCTGACGCAGATCTAGGGCGAGAAATGTTAATGTTTTGCTGTGTACTTGAAAGATCCAGTCAAGAGTTGGATGTTAGCAGCTAGGGAGAAGTTAAACAGTTACAGCGACGCCATTAAACGTGAAGTTCTATTCACTGTGAGCTGGAAATACACTAAAAACTCTCAAGTTCAGATATAATATTTGCAAGTCAAACTGGTGCTCCATGGTAGCAAAATGCAACTAAATGGTCGCAGTCTTGAGCCCCACCCACGACTTCCCATTAAAACCTAGTAAGGCGCTGTTTCACTCATTTAGGGAAACTATGAATCAGCCATATCTATTTTAGATCAATAAGGAGAGGCTTTCCTTGGTTCAGAGAAAACACAACTGTATTCTAGGGAGTCCAAGAGGGCGTCGGTGCTACAAAAGGTACGGCCCACCCTTGGCACCTGCACAGAACTGCCACAGCTGTTGAGCAAATGCAAACAAAATGGAGCTCTTGTGTTAGCTACAGAATAAGAAGTGACACCAGTAGATCTTCCCTCTTCCCTCCCATTTTGCCATGAGTAAAACTTGCTAAAACCAGCAGCAACCATGCATGGCCCTTAAGTAGGTAGTACATCACGAAGCCTCCAGCACCATCAATTTCTCAAAGATGCACAAATGACTTTGCCAATTTCTGGTGGGATTGAGCACTAAAGCCACTTGGTCCACTGGATGCCCAACATTTCCTCATCTTCAGAGCTACATCATGTAATGGATTCTAATAATATGGGTGCTACTGTCACAGCAGAGGGTCACATCCAAGGGCTTCCTCAGTTTCGAGCAAGAACTGATTGTTGCCGTGAGGATGACAGCTAGTTTTACATCTTTTATGCCTTACAGGATCCGCAAAATTTGTATTTTATTGAATAAGGAGCACAAGAAAAGAATATAATGTGACAGCACCATATGCCAAATGTGCTAACAATGTCTGCTCCACACTGATTTAGCACCTCTCTTTTTTTTTTGTCTTCGTGAAATTTTCAGCATCATCACTCAAGCATTTTAAGTACCCCTAAAAATAATCCACGGCTCATTTTTAGGCTTTTGATTAACAGCAAGGCACTCTATGAAATCTAAAGGACACTTCAAACGCTATGCCAGTCAAAGTCAAAATTGCATTCAAAGCACAGAGCGCGGGGGCAATCATTAAAAAAATATTTTTACACTGAGGGCATAATAATGGATGTGTGCCTGGCAAGCTTTTTCAAAAAGGATAGTTGCACTTGAATGTCTGCTTGGGAATTGTTGCCAGCTGGTGAATGCGCCGTTTCAAATGATGAATTAGTGCATTTCATTAAGTTTTGTCTGGACAAAGATATGCCACAGTATTATGTGGATTTAAAATGTAAATCCAGCCTAAAATAGCATTTCATACTTAACCATTAACCATGGCAGAATGCGGTGATGATGTCATCTAGAGGCAAACCCTGGAGGTGCTCCATAGACAGTAATACAGGGGCACAAAAACAGCAGGCATGGTGACTTTAATGGGATTTGTGCACTTTTTTTTTCTGCTACTCAGCTGGAAACATTGGACAAAACCTGATTTGAACTTGACACCATCAAGTTCAAATGTCCAGCTCAGAGGCAGACATTGAATTTACTGTCCAGAAAAGTGGAAAAACAGATGATATGTTTTTATCAGCACTGTGAAAAATGTTGAGGGATATCAAGACAGTTAAGTGCATCTCCTCCTTGCTTTCAAATCAAACTACATTATAAAGAATCTCTGCTGTTCCTTTAAGGGATTTATCTTGACAAGATGTATTTTTAGAAGCAGCTATACCTCTCATCTATCCACTGCTGTTGGACAAGGGGCGAATAAAAATGCAAGTTTGACATGTGTGATGTTCGTGAGAGGCATGAGAGCAGCTTTGAATGTTTCTCTCTCTGTCAGCACTAAAGCTCTGCGTCGCTGTTAGGGCTTTGTAAGCAGTTCTGTCTAAACTATTAACATTTGTGGATTAAGTTTGGAGCCGAAATATTAAAAAAAAAAGCTGTGAAAAGAAAGAAAAGAAGCAGTGTGTGACATCAATCAGTGACTTCTGCGCGTTTTGCCATCACAAGGACACAGAAATCCCCAGCTGAGTCATCCTCGCAGGAAAAAGAAGGCCACAGGGCTGACGTGCCTCTGTAAATGAGAACCTGTACAGTCTCTCTCTGCACAGTATTTATCATTAGGAGCAATGCTGACGACTTCATGTTGTATTAAAGTGGCAGCAATCAAAGTCCTCTTTGCTTCATAGGCAAATACGCAAAAGCTGTGATGCTGTAGGGGTTTTATGCTCAACATTCGTCAAGATCACAACTCCATTTAGCAAGCATACATCAGAATTCTAAATCTATGCTGCTGCTTTGTTATCATTTAATAGTTACCAAAGTTCACATCAGTGAAAGTATTTCGAAAACTGTCATGGATCAACCAGATGGTACTCCCACTCCTCACAAAATGGCCAGAATTTCAGGGTCTCTGTGTAGCTTGAGTGCCAACAGTGAAATGTGTTTTTCAAACATTTCTCATTACTGAAAAAAAAAAAAAATACATTTCATTTTTGTTGGCCCTCAAACCATCATCCGTTCGAACATTGCCTTGTGTTTGAAAGACAAAAGGTTGCCAAAAAAAAAGATGTCTTTACTTTTCTGTTTGTTTGTTTCCCTGTAGAGAACAAAGTGAAAATATTTCACAGCGTGTGATAAATAAGAAGTTGGGACTTTGAAGCTGTTTCCAGCAGTGAGCAGTGCTTTTAATGGTTGTTTAAATTTCTTCTATTGCATTGTGCTATGTGGGAAGTTACACTCACATCAGCATTAAGCTCTGTTCACATGTCCCCATACACCCAGTGGCAAAGAAGGTCATTTGTCAGCGCCTTCACAACACAACAGTCATCCATCCATTTTTTGCCACTTATCGGGGTTGAGAGTTGCAGTGGTAGCAAACAAAGTCGTCCTGAAGCCCTTCTCACTAACTGTCTCCTCAAGCTCCCATCCCAAGGGATTCCACAGCGTCACAAAGCCCGATGGGATATATAATCCCTCCAGTGTGTTCTGGGGTCTGCCCTGGGTCTCCTCCCAGTTTGACGTGCCCAGAATACCTCCACAGGAAGGCAGCTGGAAGGCATCCTAATCAAATCGAATGCCCATAACTGGCTCCTTTAAATTCAAGGGGGCAGCACACCGAGGGAGTCCCAGGTCCTCACCCTGTCCCGAAGGGTGAGCCAAAACAATAGGCTGCGCCTGATCAGATGGAATTGGTACTGGGTGAGATAAAGTTCAGCACATCCCTACAAGACACCATGTCAAGGAATCCCCTTTTTGTCCTGGATAATTGCAATTCCCTGTAGTAGCCCCTGGTAATATTTGTTCTTAAAGTGTACTAAAGGAAGGGGCCTCCCTAGTGTAGTGGTAAGAGCACTCGTCTTCCATGCGGAAGGTCCAGGGGTCGACGTCAGCAAAGGCATGCAGTTGCAAAAGGTTCCCAACGCCGAATCAAACTGGATCAGATTCCTTAAGGAGGCTTCAGGATAAGAGAGTAACCCCGGAATCTGAGCCCAAGTTTTAGATTAGGTGTCTGAACTTTTGTATTCAAAGTGGGAAAAAAGTTGATTCAGAAGAAAATAGACCTTTATTTCCTTACATTACACAGTTGTAAATGTGTAGAGGTGTTCACAAACATCAAGTTCAACTGCCATTCGTAACAGCATTTCTAAAATGCAGCTGGAACTATATCAAAAAAATTGAACAATAGGGAAAATGAGTTGTTTTCCTTAGTGTTCCTTTTCTTTGTGTCTTTGCTGTGGCACATCAGTCAGTCAGTCAGTGACAGACTTTCTTGCACAGGGCTGGCCCCGGTTTTGTTGCGGTCAGCCAAAAACAGACGGCTCTTTTCTTCCTCTTTGGCAGTTTTGACAGAGCCTTTACCAGTGCATGGTGCTGATAACAATACAGCGCCACCCCATCGGCGTAATGCCACAATTGCAGTTACAAACAGAGCAGAGCAATGCATGTTACGGCCCAGACACACCAAACCGACATCAATGAACAAGTGGTGACAAAGGCCGACTGTTGTGCCGTCTCACTTTGCCTGTGTCTCGGCCAAAAAGTTGCACCTGATTGCATTGCAAAAACTACAGCCAACAGCCAACTGGCTCTTATGTTCAGCACCTGCATAGGAGGCTATAACTCAATAGCAGCAGGTGGTAATAGTTTAGTCTAGAAACTAAAGGACTGACCGCATGGATTCAAGATGCTGGTTAGTCAGTGAAGAGCATTAACAACACAACTCAATGTTGAAAGAACAAAGGATATTAGGTGTCAAAAACGTATCTGTTAAAATGCTATTAATGTGTAAAGTTACGCATTATAAAGGGCGGGCCTCGGCTTCTCAGTCAGATCCACCACTCACTCCTCCACAGCTCCAGCCTCTTACCTGGCTCCATAACTTATAGTCTATATTTTCATCTAAAGCCCTCTTGACTTAACTTATTCGTTAATTGTGCAATGATCTGAAATGCCAATCAGAGGGATTTATTTCACCAATGGGCTCCACCGTCTCCGTTGCTAATTCAACATGCTAAATCAACCAGCAAAAAAACCAACAAGGGTCAACCACAGACTGTTAAAGTAATGGACATAGCTACCATGATGTCACCCATTAGTTTATGGAATCCCGTTTTGAGGCTTCGAGTTTGGCATTTTGGCTGTCATCTTTTTGGTTTATTGGAGCCAGAAGTGACCAAATTTGGACAAGAGAGAGGAGCCGTGGATGAACAAGGCGTGGACTTTAACGAAATGTAAACGGGTGAGCTCTATAAAAATTCAGCCCCCACCCATACAGTTGTCATGAATGGTCATGTCAGACTCAAATGGACATTTACAGAACTGCAGTTTTTGGCACCTCTGTGTTGGCTTAAGTTTTTAGCCCTGAAGGTTTCTGCTTGGAGCTGACGAGTGCCAAAGGTCTAGAACACACCACCAAAACTAGAGTGACAGAGGCTTACCAATGGCCTGACACTGACCAAGGGCTGACTGTCAGTTTGGCATATCAGGGCCTTTAGAAAATAGTGTTTTCCATGATGACACTCGTCAGACTTTTGTTGGAAGCTCGAGACCGCATGAAATTAGAGGTGGCCACCTCATACTAATTAGCCATGCAGGAAAACTCTGTTTACAGATCCACCTGTCATTCTCATGCACCATCCTCCCTTAAGTCCTTTGCAGAGGCCAGTAGCCCCTTCCCACTCTGAGGGGGACAATCCAAAGCTTCATAGCGCCAGACGTCATGCCAGCTGATTTGCACTTCTGTATTCCAACAAACAACCAATTTTCTTGTAGAAGACAGTAATTATCCGCACAACCATAACAGGTTGCTTGTCAGGAAAATGCAAACATGCTGTTATTTTGCTGGCAAGGCCCGGTCTCATCAGCCTGACGTCCATGTTTCATTAATGTTAAATCAACCCCTATTGTGCGGAAATCTATCAAAACATCACCACAGCTCAAACTCCACTCGGAAATGGCCTAACCTCACCTCTACCCATGAAATGATGTCACCTCACAAACACACTCGGATAATAAATGCATGCACAGACAGACTGCTTGTTAGGGCATATAACTTATTCATAATACTGTCATTATCTCTTTGATCTCATTACACAGAGTCATCTCAAGTCCCATTTGCAGAGAACAGAGCCTCCCAAAGGTTACAACCCCTTAAAAAATTCACAAAAAAGTTAAGCACACACTTGACGTCATATCTGATTCAAACCCTGGGAGGTTGGCTGAGTGTGCGGATGACACCATTTTCTCAGAGTGCTTAGCAAGTTCCTTAAGGGCAACTTTTCCATCCTTACTCTCCTTTTCGCTTGTACAATGCTCCCTTTCGCACGCTAACATATTTTCAAGTCACGTCACAGAAAACTGATACAAATGTCAGTTCAAATATCATCCATAAAATTAACACCAGAGTGTGATTATGTGATCACAGTGTGGGATTTAGTCAGAAATGCCATTATTGGGTCTGGCTTGATTGGTTGTGTCTTGCAACGAATAGAAATGCTGCTTGTTTCCATCTGAAGACATCCCACCTAAAATTAAGAAATGCCATGATTTGAATTTTATCTGCACCCGTGAAATCCCATTATAATGCAGCTGTAAGAGCTGCAAAAAAACTGTTTATGCACACCTGTCACCTGTTTGATTTGCATGTACTCCAACTAGAAACGCGCTTGTCAACAGCATACTGTCAGGATACTTGTGCGTTGGACAACAAGTGGGATGAGTTGTTTACTGTCAGTCTTACAGGACAGAATTGTGACAAAGGGGAGCGGTGTGCATGAGGTGCAGCGAAGGACTCAGCATTCCAATTTCATCCACTCTAGAGAAGTGATTCATTTAAATGCCAGATGTAAATATAAGAAAGCAGACACATTATTGCCAGGAGGAAATCTATTTCTGGCAATAAAATGACTGTATATGATTTAAGCAATGCTGGAATAACTACTTGAAAGAGTCAGAGCTGCCAAAATGAGTGTAATCTAGACCGTAAGTGTTTGCAGTTTCTTTTTCCATCAATCGTCTTTTCCTTAGTTGATCCAATTTGTATGTGCAGTATTGATGAGTTGTTTTCTTTTATTGACAGTGAAGTAAAACTTGAAATGTAGTGTACTGCATGATATTTCACTAAATTATCATCTTGTCAAGTCGTCCGTGTCTATTGAGACCTCAAACTAGTGAAAAAGTGCTGAGAAGCAATCTTGTCTCCATTACAAATCAACTTGTTTCAAGAATTTACACATCATTATTCTGGACTTCAGTGCAGCGGTCAGCCTTACTCTGTTAAGATACTGAGATTATTTTCATAAAAAAAAAAATCTTGAAACAAGTTCAGTTTCAGGCCACAGGTTCAAATTTGGTGCAGTCTGAAAGATTTTGTCACTTATATCTGGGGGAGGCAATTTCATGTTGGCGCCACTGAGCAAAATTCCAAAGGTAAACTTAAAGCAGCAGTAAAGGTTTTCAGTAAAAACCTGATTCAATGGTGGAGAATCCTACAGAGAAAGTTCCTATTCCAGCATTGGCAACAACTGCCTACACTCAAAGAAGAACCACTAGCTAGCTAATCCTTGTCTCATTTGTGGTCTGATAAACAGTGAGAGAGATAGACTGTGTGCAACTCTGCAATAAAATAAGATTACATCCAATGCTAACTTAAACATTTGATAGAATATGTTTATTTTTCTAATGTTTAATCCAAGTGTTTTAGGCGTTTAAGCTGAATAGCATCTGTAGTAACCAAGATTGTTGGCGAAAATAATCTAACATGTCTGGTGAGTTCGGTGTGGACCCAAAAGCAGAGGCAGAGCAGTTGAGGTTAAAACCTATCCTGCCTTGGTCAATGGTCTGAAAATAGGACTGCAATGTGGGCGAGTGTAAAGGAATCAAAAAGAAGGGCAGGCAAAATCCCAACACGAGCAAAGGTCATGAACAGCCCAGCAGATAGAACAGAACAAGACACAATCGATCTGGCAAATGGTATTAGGATGGAAGATAGACTGCCTACACTGTATGCACAATGGGTATGATGAGAGAATGATATGTCTTTATCTGGGAATGAAGAGCAGGTGTGAAGGTAGATGTGGAGATCAAGTTATCAGAAAGTTGGGGAAGCAGTTGACAGTTTGGAGAAAAGACAAAATTGACTTGAAAATATGAATATTTTTTTGCAGTGTTCACATTGAGACTAACAGCTGCAAGCTGTTTTTTTAATGTCTTTTTTATTGCTCTTTCCTGCAGGAAATGGCCAGTGTATGCCATAAAACAGTATTGGCTCTGTCACAATGCAAATAAGGCAGAAAGACATTGTTATTTTCATCTGAATGGCCCTCAACCTAAAATAACACAGTCCTGAGAGGCAGAGTCTGAATCCTCATAAACAGTCTGGGAGTCAGCCACTCTGCTCTGATATCCTGTCAAGAGAGGCAACCAGACATCAAATGAAAACACATTACAGCACATCTTCATGTCTCATGGCCTGCAATGACTACAACTAGTGTGAAGTGAATATTTGGTTTAGAATGTATGAGTGGAATTCACACGGGTTTCTGGCAAAGAGGGGAGGATGAGACCCAGCAAGGGGATGAGATATGAATTTCAAATCCAAATAGAATATTTCATCACTGCCGAGCATATGAATTAGGGGGGAAGCGTGTCCGCAATTCCTCGCTGAAAGAATACTTCCACCTCCCTCTGATAAAGACAAAATCTGCAGTTGGAAAAGAGGGATTCACATCTGTTCACTCGGCATATGAGAGAAAACATTCATTATCTCCCCTGAAAAAGATTGATCACGATTATTTCCCCCGGTTGTATAAACATATTACACCCAAAACAGCTTTGTTATTTTTGGATTGTTTGCTCTGACCGAATTGATCCGGAAAAGAAGTTGACGCAGGAATGGAAAAAGGAACCCTAGGAAGTAGTTTCCAGGTCTTCAGCACTTAATGCGGTGTGAAAACTACTGGCTAATGTGTGATAAGCACATGTCTTCAAATATTATTCAGCAGTGTTTGGGATTTTCTGTCAGGGAACATAATCCTCCACACCTCGCAGAGCTGGCGCCGGCCTGGACTGCGGCTCCCTGCTATTAAAGCACTTTTTGTGCATTCAAATTGTACAAAAACAAAGATGATACAACAAGTTATGAAACATCTTTACTGTGAGACTCAACCTGGTGAAAGTGGCTATTAAATACTCATCATGTGAACTGCTTGATTTATGTTCTCTTTTAAGCTACATGAGCACTTTTAAGCTGCTTAAGTGTCTGATAAAATAAATCAAACTCTTCTAAAAGGAGTTTTACATACATGAATATATATTCAGTTTAATTTTTATGTCCAGGTCTGCAGTTCAGAGGTGTCCTTGTCATCCATAATAGACACTAATGGGAAACAAAGGACCCTTAACTTTTGATCTTATTATATTAGCCTATAAATTCACTGTCCTTAATTTAAAACCTGGGATGTTGTAGCACTCACAGACCATTACTGACCATGAAGGAGCAGCTGAAGAGTGCCTGAGTAAACTCATAATGCACGCCAGCACACACACACACACATGAGGAGACTGACACTAATATGGTCTAATTATGCCTCAGTACCAGGTAACCTGCAGCAAGCTGCAGAGGCGTGAGGAGAATATTTCTCCTTACAGCACTGTGCGTGTGTGCAGAGCCAGTGAGTGGATAGTGTTTCACCCTCACCGACTGCTCCGACTGCGGAGAGGCCGTAATCTGCCTGACAAGTGAGCGTGTGTGAGAGTGTGACATAGAGTTTCTCAAGATTTAACCACAGGAGGTTTTCTTTTTTTTCTCTCCAGTTTGTTTTGGTCCTTGCCAGCCCTGCTGCTAAGAAAACATACAGAGGGACCAGTCTGTCTAAAAACAGATGAAAGTGTTTAGTCAAAATTAGGAATACTAGAGATATGAGTGATGTGTTTCCCCTTTTCAAGTGCTCCCACAGATGTTCAGTGGGTTTTAAGGTCTGTGGAGGGAGCTCCATGCAAGTCATCAAACCCTGCTCTGCCTTTGACTTCAGCTTCACCTGCTGAAAAATAAATCCTCTTCCTGCTGCTACACAGTGCACTACTTCATGCACCATAGAACCACAGATATGAAACAACAAAAGTGTGTTTTTGAGCCAGTTATCTTCTTTTTACTTTGTTATATTTACCTTTTATACCTTCATTACAACTAGCCTAAGTGCTGGGATTAAGTGTAGGGGAGGAAAGCATGCGAGGAGCACCTTTGCTGCAGATGCGAAGTTGCCAGCTGCTTCGAAGACAAAGAAGCACCACCTGTCTTTTGACCACAGTGATGCTAACCAAAACCCAGAAGAAGTGGCAGCTTCCGGCGATAATCCCTAACGTCACCAGCAGTCCAGCACTAATGAAACTGGCAAGGTCTGACCACACATGAGGGGCATATGGGAGAGTGAGAAATGAGGCCAGTGCACAAGTGCCAAAAACTGCAGTTCATCAATTGGCCACTTGAGGCTGACTCCAAATGGAGTAAATCCCCATCGACCCCTTTGTTACAATGCACAGCTTTACATTAGGATGAACATGTTAACAGCCTGGTACAAAAAATGGTTTAGGTCTCTATAGCTAATTTCTACATCCATAACCACTGCACAGGGGGTGAATTTTGTTATTCCTCACCCGGTGACATTTTACTAAGGCCCAAAATTACCCATATCTAAGGGTGTCTCCAAGGCGTTGCCGAAGTCTATGAGACAGATCCACCTCTTGCTTCAACACAGCTCCACCCTCTTGTCCAAAATATGCTCACTTCTGGCTCCAAAAACCAAGATGGTGATGGCTGAAATGCTGTTTTGAGGCTTCAAAATGACAGTCCATAAACCAGCGGGTAACGTCAGGGAAGCTATGTCCGTTATTTAAACAGTCGACACATTCTCACTCCGACCTCGTCACATATTGACTTTTTTTCATGGACTTTCCACGTCCACATATGACGTGCAAGGTACCCTGGGTGTGTTGGTTGTTAAAGTTCTGGGACATCATGTCAAGTTCTGCCTGTTATATGGATTGACCTCCTGCATGCTAACAAAGTGGCTCATGTTCATGTTTGTTATCTTAAGTGCATCAGCTGAGGTCCTGGCATTTAATCCTTCCCCACTGAAGCTCGAGAACATTTGTCAATGAAGCTTTGATACCTCAAAATTGGTATTCGGGACAGCCCTAGTCAGCTGCACATATTGTAGGTAAAAACATAGTTAACTAGCTAATGTTAGCTGCAGGTATTTTCATCTTGTCAAGTTAAACTTTAATGCTATCATAAGGGAAAAAGGGGTTTTTATTAATACGCACTAGCCTGCACAACTAAAACATAATAAAATGGAGCAGTTACTTTTACTTTGACTTATACCTTTTGTACTTTTTTTTAAACTTTTACTTGGGTATGTTTCTCAAGTGGTAATTTTAACTTTTACTTGTGCCATTTTTTATGGGAATAATTTTATTCTACAGGTAGTAAAGTAGTAAAGATTTCAAGTAGTGTACCCACTGCTGTCGAAAACGGCTCCAAACTTTTCAGATATCATGTTCCATCATATTCCAAACCATGTTTCTAAAAAGAAATGCTGGTTTATCATTTATAAATAATATATTCTGTATAAGGAGAACAAGGGTGAAGTGAGCAAAGATGAATTTTTGATGAGTGATGAAAACAAGCTGGTTGTGGACCATACAGCCTTGAAACTCTGGACTACACTGTAAATACCCAAGAAATATCATATATGATATATGTGTGTGCAAACCTCCAGGCTATGTTTGTTGTGCAGATGGGGATTCCCCCCCAAACTGAGTAAATAATAAATAATTCAGAGGTCAAATGAAGCCTGAATGTCAATAAAACACCTAAACCACAGACTTCCCATTGATATGCTTTCCTCAATATTTTGGTATTCAATGCGAGTTTATCAGATGAATAGACTCTCTCTCAATAACTCTATCACCCGTATTTTTTGCTGAGTCTTTATGAAAAGCACCCACTCACTTTCACCTTACACTGCCTCCAGTCCTCTTATCTCCTGGCCTTATCTCTCCCTTGAAGTCTCCAGCTTCAGCCAGTTACCCCGTTGGCTGAATGCAGAGTGTTTGCACCTTCCTGCCCCTGGTTCGAGTCTGGAGTGACTACTGATGCTGACAAACCAAAATTTCAAAGTTAGGTTTAGATAGAGTAGTTTCAGCGGGTCACAATAAGGGTGGAATCTTGCGAGACGGCATAGTTTTGCAGTGGTGATGATTTTGGCAGCATCACTGAATGGATTATGAAGGAAGGAAGAAAAAAAAACTGCTGTAAGTATTTAGTTATTTTAATAAACGACGGCGCCTGATGACAAAATGTGCTGATCTGAGATACTTGATGAAAATACAAGGACACAGCCTTGTCCCACCATCAGGCACGCTTTGTTTTCAAGTCACACATCAAAGACCTTTTTAAAATGAGGCAGATTGACCTCAGATAACCACTGACAATCTCATTTATCCTGCCTGCATCCGGCATGAATGTGTGTTTTCACAAGAGAGGGCTGAAGCATTTATAAATCCCTGTCATTTTGGCCCTCCTCTGGAAAGAAAGGGGGGATTGCTGCACCTGCTGATACATTTTGCACTAAATATTCCCTTCACACTGACTCTACTCATCACAGACCGTGAGACATGAAGATGTGCTGTAATGCGTTTTCATTTGCTGTCTGGCTACCTCCCTAGACAGGATATCAGAGGACAGTGGCGGACGCGCAGACTGTTTATGAAGTACAGCGGCTGCCTCTCAGGTCCATGTACCAGATGAGAGGCGACTTGGCTCACTACGTGTGAGACCTTCATTTGAACCCCGGGCCTTGGAGAGAAGGCTTGCTTTTGATTCCAGGAGACGCAATTTATAAAAAGGCTCTTTTGCATCAATTTCAGGCTAATGACTGAAAGCAAGCCAAAGTGGCCATTTGTTTAAAAAATGTGACGGTCCCTGAACAAAATATCAAGTCATTTTGAAACAGAGTAATTTAACGATTCTTTTGTTTAATCAATTAATTATATCTGCACCAGTGGCATTTGACTCGACTACATTTATTGTTCAGTCTCCTCTCTACAGGATTTTGTTAAATCAGAATTTTACTCTGATGTTAATTTTGTATTTTTGATTTAAAAAAAGTAGCAGGACCAAAAAATGTATAATGTTGAAGTAGCAATAGTAGTTTTTTTCTGCAGAAACAGTCATATCGCCACCTCTCAACAAGACAGGAACCTTGTTAGCAAAGAATTAATGACACATTTGGAAGATAAGGACCAATGTTAGCATTCATTTGGAGTTCTGGCCACCCGATTAATGCAAGTCCAATATTCACCCTGAGCTGCTTTTGGTCCTCAGGATAGGTGCTAAATGTTCCAGTGCATTCACCTTATCTGTCGGTAGCTAATTATAGGGATGAGACTGAACCAAAAAAGGACAATTATTGGCCTGTAGACCAAAACATGAGCCAAACAGCGGCCATTGTGGGCACAAAATGAAATTACAATATGAAGGTAAGCGCTGAAACTAATAGCTTGTTTAAATCGGATCTAAATCATAGACTGTAAGCAAGAATAGATGTAGCCATGAGTCCTGTTTTAATTGAATGCTGAACTTAGCGATAGAGGCCATGTTTGTACCAGGCTATAAACATGTTTATTTCCACTGTAAAGTTGGGCACTTTAACATGAGGGTCTGTGGGGATAGACTGGCTCCTAGAGCTAGCCTCAAGTGGCCATTCCAAGAACTGCAAGTTTTGTGTCGGCTTTATTTTTTAGCCCCACAGGTTGCGGTTTGGTTTTATTGTGCATCTTGTGTGATTCGATCACAAGTGGACAGTGCTTAATACAAGTGCAAATGACTCCCAAAATGTAGTCTGGGACGCAATTGATCACATATCCTCTGTAAAGTTAACGCTAATGCATCCTGGTGTGTCCTCAACATGGACAACATCAGTGCAGGGCGTGGTGGTTGTTTTGGTGACGCTCTGTTACTTGCCCATTCAAGGAGGAGTTGGACGAAGTGTTGTGTGACCATCCATCGCTTGAGTCTATCCCTTTCTACCTTCTTGCGTTCAATGACGAAGGCAGTGACTAAACTTTAACACAAGTCGTCAGCTGGAGATGTGAGACAGATAGGAGTGAAAGTCTATGTGTCTCAGCTGTCTCCTTGTGGTCAGATCACCAAAGCACGTTAATTCCAGGTATGAACAGACTCTCTCGCTATGTGTAAAAATGACACAAGTACAGGTCAGTCACACTTGAATATCTATTTAAAGCTTGCTAACATTAGCCACCATAAGCTATAGGTGACACCAGGACAAGTAAGGCTCTAGCAACAAACCCCTAGGTGTATTAGACTGAGCAGTGGTGCGTTCTATTTTTAATGAACTGAACTTTTAATTTGAAAGACACGGTCTTTGTTGTTTCTTCTTTCAAAACTTACATTGTCTCACTTTAAGTCAGAGTGATAAGACAACACAAATAAAGCTATGTGGTGAATTGGCAGCTTTAAATGGCAGCAAACTTAACTTCAGTTCCCAGAAATCCTGTAACATGATGTCAGCAAACTGCACGCAGGATGTTCATGTTTACCAACCCGACTATTCACTGCTGTTAGCAAGGCTGCTTATTTCTTTTCTTGATGCACCTGTGGGTGGAAAAATGTACCTGACTGCGGAGCATCATGTGGGCAAACAGGTATGGCGATTTATGAGTTTGTATGGGAGCACCACATTTGGGGCAGCTGCATTATTTGGAACAGCAAAGTGTGAAATGTAGGAGGGAGTGACAGCCAATTTCATACAGATCTCTCTCAAATAGATGCCCAAATGATGCACCTGTTTTATCATAGTGCCTAAAAATTACATGCACTCCTCAAATACCTCTCTATACATTCCATCTGCCAGTGTCAGCTGAATGAAAGTTCACATCAAGTCCCCTCAGTCATAAAGCGCTTTTCAGTTGACAGACAGGAAATAAACTCACCAAACATCTATAAATAAGATGCATGGACCCATTTGGGGGCTTTATGACAACAGCTTTATAAAAGGTTGGCAATGTATAAAACTTGCAAAGCAACAGTGAAAAACGCAGGTAATTTTAATAACATGCTACTCAGAGATGCCTTAAACTGAGCGGCTCCTTCCTCGCTCCTCTTCACCTGCTGCCCATGGCACTGCCAAGCACAAAAAAGCAGAACTTTCTTTCTGAAGCATAACTGAATGGATGTAATGTGTGCCTAAATATGTCTTTATGCAAGCCGCAGAATGAAAATGTATCTATTTGCCCTTAGTATTTGCATTTACCTTACAGTGTGGGTCACACGAAATGTGGACTGAATTCTGGATTTGCCCAGAAAGCGAACAAAGTTGATCTAAATGAAGAATCTGCGGGAAACTTGACAAAGACAACATGCCTTTGATTGCGTACAGCTCCAACTGTTTTGTCTTGGTGTTCCTCAACCTGAATGTGAGCTAAAGAGGAAGATGATGCAGACAGGAGGCAGTGACAGAGGTTGCCCTTGAGAAGCATGCTAAATGTGGGCTGGGAAAACATACGTCTCAAAACGCAGCCATCCGAGCATGATTCCATCGCGCGGCTGTAGTGTACTGAGGTGCATTTTTGACTCGCCAAATTTTGACAGGGGGTTTTAAGCTTTGAGAGGTTCAGCTCTCAGCACCAGGGACTTGAGATGGCTGTTAGCATAATGAGAACAAAGAGACAATGACAGCAATATAAATAATAGATTTGTGTGTGTGTGTATCTGGGTGAGCCTGCTTTTGATTTTGTATACTCCAATATGAAGTTCGGAAAAAAACATCTTATGAATACAGTCAAAGGTTTTCTCGCTGAGGGTTTGATGAATCAACCTTTTCCTTTTCCTTCTCTCTGACAATGCTCACTGAAGAGCAGATGACTCAACATGCACTAAGGCTCCATATTTTGATTGACATTTCACAGTGGCACATGAATGTGTCAAGGGCAACCTCTACAACAAGGTTTGATCAGCTTCTTTAATATGCTGGGAACAGCATGTAAAGAGTTGGTGGTATTCAATTAGACTGCCTGATTAATTGCCTCCATTTAGTGACATGATACTAAGACCCCAAGACTGAAGTAAGACCTGCCCTTATTTGCATGTCGCCAAGGAAAATCGAATACAATCAGGTTTGTGACCTGGCCAGTGGCGACACATATACAGTATGTGTTGACTCAAGTGTTTTAAAGAGACTTACAATTTTCAACCATGTTTGTATCATAACAATATAGGTAGTATGTGCCAGTGAAATATAGTAGCCTTCTATCCATTTTACCAGTGCCCAGATCGCTCTCCCAGCTCAATCTGCCAGATGAAGTGTTTCACGTTTCTCTTGGGCTATTGCTCAAACTTCAAATTGTACTTCCGCATTTTTCACACACCCGCCACCACAGACAAAGACGGGAGAGTCGTCCCACTCTCTCCATCTCTGAAACTCCTACCGGACTCTGATCGAATGGTAAAACTAGGCAGTGCTCATCAAATGTAAACCAAGATTCTGTTACTGTATCGCCTATTTTTTTGCCTAAAATATCTTCAGAAGCATAGTTTAGTGCTCTGCTTGGATGTAAGTGTGAACAGGAAGTGGGCACCATGCTGTTTCCCATATTGTAAAAAAAACTAAGCACATCAGCAGTGTTTACGTAAGAGTAAACACTGCTGATCAAAAATGAACCAAGATTCTGCTGCCTATTTCTCGCGTAAAATGATTTCAGAAACATATTTTAGCGTATTGTTTGACTGCATTTCAAGATTGTTTATTACCAGCCAGCTGCCATATTGTTTCCTGTGTCAAAACGCACAAGCTCGCACCATATCGCCCCCCAGTGGGAGCATTTACTGGTCCCGTGCGGGGCAATGCATCCTGGTAGTTTTCAATTTTCCACTTTTGAGCAAAAGCAAATGTGCTTTTTCTCTATTTTCTCTGGTCGTGTGGCACCAATTTCAAAAGCATCTATGTGTTTCCACTGCATAGACAGCCCAGTTTTATGAAAACACCATCTTTCCAGCTGTGAAAGGCTTATTTAAATCTCATTTGGATTTAATCTGGATAAGAGACACTTGAAATAACAAGTGTAAATGGGGCCTTTGTGTAGTCTGCTTTGTGCGCTGCACTCGATGGGAACTAGGAGGAGACAGGTTATATATAAAAATACACTGAGTGGGCCCCTTGTAGGGGCCCTACAGCAATTTTGTGCCAATTTCCATAAGAAGTATAAGTATAATTGCTCTGCTCATGTATCAGTCACCCTATTTCCTTTCTTTTCCCCCCTCAAATAAACTGGTCATTATCCGAGCTGCGATCCAATTGGATATGGTGTGACAAACACTAAAAAAAAAAAGATAACTAACTTATGATTTAGCAGATGTTGTGAACATGCCATGCATTGTCATGCCGTGAGCATGCAAATCACAATGCAACTTTTGTGTGTGCGACAAAGGTGCTAAGTGCCCTTAGGCGTATTCTCACACTTTAATTGATTTGTTTCTTGGTCTGGAGAGTAAGCAAAATGGATTTTCCATCACATTCTGGCAAGCTGGCTACCCGTCATGCAAATTAGGGACATGTTCCCCCTGCACCGAGCCATGAGAGTGAATCATGTGTGCTATGCTAATGCTATACAATGCTAAACGACATTAGTCTTAATGAAAACTGCACTGAGGCAACTGCAGGCAGGAGTGGAAATCTTGTATACATGGTATCAATACCTGGGTGCGACTCCATCCTCTGGAACGGTATGTTAGTGGGTATCTTTCAATAATGAATGCAAGCATAATGTGCAAGGCCTCTCAAATTATTCAACATTAAGTTTCACATAATGAGGGTGGCTCTCTAAGAAGATTCCCAAAAGGAAAAATATCTAAATTTCCTTTCCTGGGATGCATTAAATAGTATGCATTGTGTATTAGTGTGAAAAAAATAACATGATCTCACTTCTAAATTAGCAATAATCCAAGGGGAGCAATTACAGAATGCGTCCTTGGCTGCACTAAGTTTGAGAAATAAGTTGCTGCAGCATAATGAAAAAATACCCTACTATGTAGTTTACCTGAGAGGAAGACACGTGTGAAGAGACCGAGAGAGGAAGATTTGGGGGAGTTTGTTGTTACGTGAAAGAAGCAATTAAAACTGACTTCACAAACATAATAAATGAGCGAGCCGACACCTCGAGTGTGACATTATCTGTATTGTTTTAGATTAACAGCGTCGACAAACACTTTTCATTTAATTTAACATATCACTTCACTCCTACTTCACAGTGTGACTCAATAGAAACCAAAGAAATGAGGGTGACCCTAAGTGTGAAATTAGTACCAAGACATCTCCTGTCTCGACTCACATGAGAGATGATGGTGTCAGTGATCATGATGGATGTACATTATTCTGATGATCCAGCATGTGTATGATGAGATTGATATGGTAATCTGTGGATAGAATGAGCTCTTATTTTTGTTCCCTTTGGATAGCCGGAGCATTTGCCAAGTTTAGATTTGAATCAAGGTTGCAATAAAGGCCCCTTCTGCATTGGTCATCTTTCTGAAATTATGAGGAAACAACTTGCCGTCTCTTACATAAGGTGGCATTCTGCAGCTCTAAAAGTGAACTGCACAGTGTTTGCTTTTGGATTCGTGATAATCAGTATTTCAGTCTTTTCAAAGTGTGTTGCAGAATGATCGATGAGGTGGAATACTGCAAAGTGTTCACCAGAATGCTGATCTTTGTGGTATTTTGTTTTCCAGATCAACTGTGTAACAGCTTTAATAACATATTCCTCATGTATCCTCCTCCAAGTGTTCTTAAAGTCAGCATGAACTTGGTGCAACCTCCATAACTCATTGTAGACTTCTGAGATTTAGAGAACTGCTTACTTTAAAGCATAGTTTTCTTAAATATACTGTAAGCATGCATGTCTGCTTTCCATGAAATTTGCAGGTCTCTAGAATATCCTCTCCGGTTACCTTCCTTTTCCTAAAATAAAATCAGCATGTAGCATATCAGTCCTGCAAAGGTGTTTTTCAAAATATTGCTTTTTACTAAGAGAGAGTGCTGAGGCATGAGCTAAGAATTACTTGTCCCTTTGGGTATTACCAGGTTCTTATCACATCCTTTAGAATCATATTCCTTTCTGTACCCATTCATATGCTCTGTATCTGCAGCAGTGAGAGTGGAATTTTAAACCTGTGCTCAGATCAGCTATGTTTGGCCCTTGGATTTGGAGGACTCATATAAATCTTGAATCAAATTTGCTTCCATTTAAAGCTCAGATTTGCTTTACCTATGAGCTATATTGCATTTTATATATTTCAAAGTGCTTTCCAAATGCCGTTTTTACAACCCAGAAGAATTTCAATTGCTACTGTAACTTGAAGCATGTCTAGTATTTTTTTACAGCACATATGCCCATAAGTCATGGTTATATTAGACATTTAAAAAGCGCAAATTTCAGTATCAGATCAGGTCCCAGCTGACTTCCATGCAGGAAGTTGAGAGGCTTTTTGTCCTGGTATTAGGGCTGGGTATCATTTAAAAACACACACACACACACACACACACAAAAAAAAAAAAAAGAGATACCAGTACCCTTAAGGCAATACTGATACCAAACGAGTACTTCATTTGTTTTACTATGTTTCAGTTGTCTTGGTAGCGTGTTGGCACAATGAACTGTCAACACTGTCAAAGAGAGAGAGAGAGTCCACCAGGCTGAACACAGACAGTAAAGCTGTTTCCATGCACCTATTTTTATTCACATTTTCAGCAATTGCGAAAAAAAAACTTGAATGGAAACACCAGAAATTCGAAAAAAGGCCGAAATATTGCAACAAAGTTTTTACGCTTGGAGGGGGTGGAAAAGCCAGCATATCGATGTTAGGAAAATGTGACATTTGGCAATGGAAGCAGATTTAGTGAATAAACGATGACGTAGGCTACCGGATCCTACTTCTACTTCACTTCCCAATTTTTAACAGTAGTACTCTGGTTAGTGAGTGTAGTCTTTCTTGTTTCTTTTTCAGGACACTTTAATGTACGCTGACAACGCTTCCCAAGGAATCTCTCCATCTTGTCGTAGTCATGGATGTGCTGGTAGTTGTTTACATCAGTTGTGGACATGACACGCTCTCAATGACGTCATGTCACGGCGCCCTCTTCTTCTACGGGTGTTCTTTTGCATTTTTATTTTTATTTTTCCCGAGAAGCGCCACCTACTGCTCGACCTGTTGACTTCCAATACTCGCAAAACAGTAATGAATGGAAATGCGCATAAAATCACATTTTCTTTTGTGCATTTTCACAAAATTCGCTTAAAATTTGCGATAGATTTGGATGGAAACCCAGTTAATGACAGGGATAACTCTTACCATCGCATGGCAAATGTACTTAAAGGTTCTTAACAGGTTTAACAACGAGTCGAGAGGTTCTATGTAGTTCTTGAGATGTTTCGATACTACTTGGTAATGGGGTTTTTTATCGGTTGATATCTTAATGGTATCAAGTACCGATACCCAGCCCTACCTTATATAGTTCAGTAATAAGGGTTCAAGCCTTGAAGTGGCATTACTCTACTTAGTATGTGTTAGTTTATTATTGTTAGCCATTGTCATCTGTTCTGCTAAAATTACTATGAGCTGGAAAGAGCCAGAAAAAAGAAATTTGGCCCAAGAAGTGAAAATGATGCACAAATGCTTCCCCTAAGAAATAAGACTCCAGTTGGCCAGATGACTTACAGCCAAAAACATGATTTTGGAAAGGTGTGGCCCTCACATCGTAATTCTGATTGACTTGAAGTCTTGAACACGGACACAACCTTTTATTCACATTGGATCAAGGGGGGTGAAATGGTGGGACTTTAAGTGTGACACTATCCACATGCTGCATACATAGTAATGACGAAACAAGCGTGTGATTAATCATAACACTTCTTTAGACAAATTAAATGAGCTGAAGTGATTTTGATAAACTTTGTGAAGCATAAAACACCGTCAATCCGACTTGCGGCTTTGAGTTTGGCAGTTGAGGTGCTTTCTCCCGCTGGCCGAAAACATTTAAGTCTGGATTGCTGTTTGTAGTTTTATTTCACTTTGACATTTTATTTGGTATGTTTACCAACTTACTGCTAACTTTAAACACACCTTAACCCTGAACACATTCTTACTCCTAAGGTGTCAAATACGGACACCTGACCGACATGTCAAAATATAACATGTTAAGTACCCCTCCTGCGTCAGTTTTGGACATCCAGGGACGGCGTGACAATTTACGCTCCTTACATGTTCGTCAATAGAAAAAAAAAAAACATGTGATCAGGTTTTTTGGGAAAAAATATCATGGCTTGGCTTAAAATAAGTACTGTTGTTACTACTGGACCATTGGGAGAAGTGATGTGGCGTACATCACCACTGTAGCATGCTACACATACTTGCACCCTATCTATTAAAATAACTCGATTGCTCTTTGGTTTCACACAGGACACAAGCAGCTTGCTCCAACGTGTAAGCCTGGAGTCTGTTTGACCCGTCCACTGGACTTTCTCTCTCTTTATACTATGCTACTTGCCCCTACTATCAAACACTGCTGCTGCCTCATACTGTCGCAAAGGGTGCCTCTGTGTGTTAGTGACCAAGCGTCAGTTGACAAGTTGGAAGTGAAACCAGGTTCTAACCATCAATGTAATTTAAAAAAACTTGGTATTAGATGTGTTAAATATTTCTTTAGAAAACATTTACTTTTTAATGTACTTGGTTAACTGAAAAATAAAAGGCAGTTCCAAAAGAACAACCCTGCAGTTTAAGTGACATTCATTAACGAAAGGTGGATATCAGAATATCAAAATAGTGTGGGTATTATTGAAGAATGTGCCTTGTATTTAAGTACGTGTGCAATTTAACTAGATGGTATGCTAAGTATGTGTGCTTTTGTGTGCAAGGTCAATCAATCTTCTTTCATGGAAAACTCTGTGGGGTGGTATTTTATTCATGGCAATGGAAACCATCAGCTAATGGTTTAAATGGTCTAAAAAATACTTCACCGCTGCATAAATCAAGAAGTCTCACTCTAAATGGATTTTAATTAAATGGTAATTTCTTAACCTTGCTTGCTCCAGGTCTACACATATGTACATGTGCTGCATTTGTGATGCTTTGCTTTCTTATAATGACAGTGAAGTGAATTAATTCTCCCTCAGTGTTTGTTTTGGCCTGCTAGCAGCGCCATATGGTCATACGGCAGAGGAATAACTTTGGGAACAATGCAGTTCTCTACATTGAGTCAGGAGAGATCAATCGATGCAAAACATATTTCAGTTCATTTCAAAAGTTTTATTTCCATAGTTTTGTATGCTTTGTCATTCTCGCAGCTACTTTTCTCCCACTCCCTGGCCTTTTTTTTTCTGTTGTGTTTCTTTTTCAGTGTTTTTCCCCCGCCGGAACGAGAGTGCAGCAGATTACCAAACACAGATTGCATTGATTGCTGGGACTAATTGAAAGGAAAGCATCCCTAGTGCGGAGTGCATCTGCTTGCCTGTGCAGAAATGGGCATCTGTGCCCTACCTCACCTCATCAGGCAAAGGAGCCAAGAAACCTCTCTGCCGTCGACCACTTAACTCAGCGCTCAATCACACTTTGGGAAGACTCCTTTCAGATGAGGCGACAGAGCAGACAGACGATGTCGACAAAAACCCACCCACCCTCCCCTGTTCGACTAGAGAGACCACGGGGGAAATCATCCACGAAGACGGATGGAAATTCAGCAGAGCAATTGATGCACTCCTCCGTTTGGCTGGGACAAGATCCGAGGGACTATGAAACACTTGTCGAGGAGGAAGCGGAGAGCGAACGAGGCCTCCGCTGTTGCCGCCTCCACCACTTTACACAATTGCTCACTGTGCTGAGTCCTGTGGATTGGCACTGATTGAGGAGCAGCGTTTAGCATATTGGGCATTTTGCAGACATCCGTTACGAGCCACTCTATTTCTAGACAATGGCACGTTTGATTGAACATCTGGGTCGGAAATTGTTTCAGTATTCGCAAATAACAAACACAAAATTACAAAGTGCCACTTCCTGAATCCACAACACTGGCAGGGAGAAAAGAAGGCCACACAAGCCTCTTTTTGGTCTGATTGAGCAATTTTCCACAGCACTGTTGAATCCTCTGTGTCTAATGAGGTTAAGGATTTTCTGCCTGTCCCCTATTCTCCACCAAGCACAGCTGGAAAATGTTTTAAGAACCAGTGATCAGATAATCTTTGGTTTGACATGTTTTGAGTCATCTACAGTTTAAAGAACAGGGTGAAGACTTTCTCAGCCTTACAAGGGCATTATCTTTGGTCCATACAGTTACTACTGAGTCAGCTGTTAAGCCCCTGCAGGGAGCCATGTGGCTTTATTCTCATGCCTAACACCATCTTAAGGAAGGAACAATTGGGCATGGGATTTACACTGTGCAACGTCATGATTTTTAATACTTAAGATAATAGTGTTGCTGCGTCTCTCACTGTTTAAAAGGCGTCCTGCTTCAGTGTTGCTGCTGCTAAGGCCAGCCATGCTCCATGGCTCATGAACATTGGCGCTCATTTGCATGCAAATCCCATAATATGCAAAACTGCTGAATAAATGAATACAGGCATTCAAATGTACATTACTGAGGAATTTGACACTATCCAAACCGATGCCCTGGCTTTATTAGTCATCTGTCTTTTTTTATGACTTCTGACAGATGGTTTAAGTGTTAAGGTGTGAGTGCAGATGTCTTGGAAAGGTGATGGCATATTTTTTTAGGGGACTTAAAGCCGACTTTGACGTGTTAGCTAACACAATCGAGCCACAATCCGCAAAATGTCACCCTGAGAATGTCAGCACGCCATCAGTGTCAGTAAAGGGGAAGGAAAGTGTGTGCGGAATGCTGAGGACGAGTCAGAGTGTGTCCATCTTGTCTTCAGACTAAAAATCCTTTGGAGTGACTCTCATGGCCAGAAGGTGAAGGGAAGTAGTTCAAAAATATAAAATTATTATATTATTATTATAAAATTATTATCAGTCTGGATCTGTATTCATATTAAAATATACCAATAGATCAAAGACATTGTCTCGAGGGTTTTAACAAGTCTTGAGACAGTCCCCTACTTCAGTATCTTGACGTTCCAGATGGTTTGTTACACAGAACCATCTGAGAAGCCGTCACTGGAAACTGAAAAAGAGCAGGCACTTTCAAAGAGTACTTGGCAGGTGATTGGATGAACCATCTGTCTATCACCATCTATCACAGACCAGTCGGGAGAAGAGAATAAAAACATCTCTCCCACTGAGAGAAGCCTTCAGTGCCGTTACTTGCCCTTCTTTCAATGGAGAAATACTTCTGGAGAATCTGCGACTCTTGGATATCGCGAGAATCCAGCTGCTGCACAAGGTAATTACTACAGCCTATCACTTCCTGTCTATTGTCAATCATGCAATGTGCAAGACTTCAATATCCAACCCAGTCACCATCAGACAATGGTGGCATTGTACATTTCTACAGAGCACAAATGTGTTACATTTGCACGTTTAATATGTTTCATACCAATGTTTTTAAAGTGACATACTGTAGTGTATGAGCTGACTTTGTTATCAGAATGCGTTTCCAGCTGGAATAGTGCAACAAAAAGCAGACTTGTACCAAAGCATTGCTGCGATTTCAGCAAGAATAGTGCCACAATAAGCAGTTGTTTTTTATTGAGATATCGTATCTTTCCTGCCAGAATAGTGCCACAAAAATTGGTTATTTTTTATTGAGACATTACTGCCTTTCCAGCAGTGATTGTGACTGGGTATTTAAAGCCAAAACATGATCTTTTCCGAACCATAACCAACTGGTTTTTGTACCTAAACCCAACCACATGTTAACCACGGCATCAGCATCAGAATGAACTGCTGAATGTCTGCATACTGAAAATGAAATCTTGCCGATCTCTGCAAATATATGTACGCTGTTACTGTCTGTTCGTATCCAAAGCAATGTTTTCATTCTTATTTACATCCCTACTCCAAAGGCCATCTACGTGTCAGCACCACCCTGTTTGAGGTAAACTGGGTATTGACCTTTACTGACCATTTGCACTTTTGTAGTTGTCCCAGCAAAGAACGCTGCAGCAAGCTGTGGGAGCCTCAGCAAGATTTAATGATACCAGGGGAAAGGTGACAATTGGTGAGAAGGTGTCTCCAGCCCGGACAGCTATGGACCCCTTGAGACAGTCTAGATGAGTCAATCCTTCATTTCTACAGCCAGGAGAAAGGAGAGGATAATTGCTCTGTTCTCATGGCTGCTTCAAATTGCTCTGAGAGATGGAGGACAGTCATAAAGCCAGGAGTAACTAACCACCTTGGCTCTGACAAAAGCCTGGAGTCAGACTCGGAACATGTTGTTTTTCTGTTGTTCATTCTGTACTAACCCCTAACTGACCCCATTAAGTGCTATATGTGCAGTGCATACAGTATGCTAACTGAGCAAAGTGCTTTCCAGCTTGTGAAAGATGCAATTTTACAGGTACATCTCAATAAACAGTTAAAGGTCGCTGAGGTATGATGAATACATAGTGAATACTGTCTTTCTGGTGGCAATAACAGTAAGTGTTTCTCAGTTGGTTATTTCATACTCAGATTTGCTTACTCGTGTCTTCTTATAATCATGTGAAAGTAGCAGCTCTTTACCTTTTTCAGTTTTTTTTCCAAAGTGAGACTTGTTGATTCACCTCACAAAAAAGCAATGGGAAACAGCTGAGTCAAACAATATTACTTGTTCACCATGTGATCTTATGCACCTGTGTTCTAACACTATTACTGTTTGACCTGAGGAATGTAGGAGTTGCAACGCAGGGCTTATATCCACACTGTGAAGGAAAAAAAATGTTAAAAAACACTCTTTTCAGTAAATTTAAAGTCACACTGGAAAAACAGAGGCTCTGTACTGCAGTGCACCAGCTGTGCAGGTCTTAACAGATTTCCCTCAATCTGTGAATGTGACGGAAACAAGGAAACAACAATATAATGTCATCTGCATATCATAATGAAGAGGAATATGCAGCCACATCTGCTTGCAATGTGCTGAACGGCCGAGCAAAAACAACCTAATATTGCGAGCAAATGTTACCACGCATGCATTACCGCCGACGAGCCAAGATCACAGAGAGGTTTGAATTGATACACACACACACATACACACACATATTTAATGCTTCCTATCCTTCAGCTGCTGGCACTAACGCACCCCCGAGCAAAGCAAGCTAGTTGCTGTTGCTCAGCGTGCTGTCTGTAGCTGGTTTACTGTAAAGAAAGATGGTGCAGAAGAAGAACACACAAGGCACAAAAAGTAAAGGTCAAAAAAAGGGAATCATTAATAAGTTTGCAACAAGGTCATGCTTTGTGAATAGCCAACCAGAGTGTGACACATCTGGTTTAAAACACAGTGGGCTATGCATTCAAGACGAGCAACACAGGTAAAAGAAATGACGGGACTGAGTCTTATTAAAATCTCAGAGACACCTCAACACTGGCCTGTGACAGAAATAAAATATACATGAGCGGTCTTTCATCTATTTTTGGTTGGGGACTCTAAATAACCTCTTGTTCTGGGATCCATAATATGCTGTGGAAAGGAACACTACTGACTCAATAAAAGGACATACATTGTGTGGTTAAAGGATAGGTGTGTGATGTAGTTTCAGTATGGAAAAAAATAGATCTTGATCCCTACTACTGCTTTAAACCTGTGCAAAACGTGTCTCTCTGTGACATCTATATCTCTGTAAATATTCAAAATAAAGCTTCAGTATTCAATGAATTATGTTTTTAAGCTCCATTGTAATCCAAAAACCACATCAATGAGCCGCACTGTTGCTCTAGTGACATGTCCCTTTGTTACGCACACTGTGTTCTACTTTGGGTCACTCCAACAAACACTGTACTCAGGGTTCTTACAGTTCAAGGCAAGTTAGATTTACGCCTTTGTAAGACTTATTAAATGCCACTCAGAATGACATTAAAAACCAACTGCAAAACAACCAAAACTAAATTAATAGAAAAAAACTAGAATTCCCGCCTCGCAGTTGTTTGCCTCCACAAAACAGTCAAGTTGTTCTTCCAGTTTACATCCATATATGTGAAAAACACGGATGCTTCACACACATCTTCCAGCATCATCATGTCCCATTAGACATTTGTGTGAAATGCTGTCATGGTGTATGAATTCTTGAGTTATGACCAAAACCATGCCCTCTGTGACGTCACAGTGACCTTGGCCTTTAACTTTTGACCACCAAATTCTAATCACTTCATTCTTGAGTCCAAGTGTTACTAAATGTTACCAAATTTGAAGAAGAGGAAAATCCCTCAAGGCCTTCTGGAGATATTGCATTCACAAGATGGTAAATGCACTTGTACTTGTATATTCAACCACTTAAAGTGCTTTCTTACACTACGAGCCACATTCACCCATTTATACACTGGTGGCCGAGACTACCATACAAGGTGCCACCTGCTACTCAGTTGTTGCTTTTTTTAAACTCACACACCAATGGAACAGCCATCGGGAGCAATTTGGGGTTCAGTATCTTGCTCAAGGTCACTTCAACATGCAGACTGGAGGAGCCGGGGATCGAAACCTCCGATCTTCAGATTGGAGGACGACCCGCTCTGCCTGAGCCACTGCCGCCCGACAAGAATGAGATGGACGCAAGGTCACACTGACTTGACCACTTACCACCAAAATCTAAACAGTTCATGGCTGAGTCCAAGTGGACGTTTGTGCCAGATTTGAAAAAAAATATCCTCGAGGTGTTCTTGAGATATCATGCTTACAAATGGGACAGACATACAGATGGATGGATGGACAGGCAACCTAAAAACATTATGCCTCCAGCCACAGCTCTCCCCAGTGCAGAAGCACAAAAAACAAAACATACTGTCAGATGACGTCATCCTGAAATGCTGCCGGTGACAATGATGGTATGATACACCATTGGGCAGCATAAGTTTATAACGCCATTCCTTATGGGATGGGCAGAAGAAGTGGTGGATGGGTCCAACACTCCCCAGACTTTCGGACTTTCACCCAGAAGGCCACTGTTTGCTACCAACATGAATGTTGAGTCAACCCATAATGTTTTTTTCTAAACCTAACCACATGCTTTGATTGCCTTAAGCTAAGTATGTGCTTTTGTTGTCTAAACCTAACAAACCTTACAAAAAGGTTTGAGACTTTCAAATGTATCAACTCGGAAAAACAAAACTATGAAATCATAGTTACAAAGCCGATTTAACCTTGGGATCCTGCAGGCAAATGGGAACCATGACAAGTCTGCAAGGAAGTCAGCCACAGCCAAATACCTACACAGAGTACAGCAGGTCCTGAAAAGTCAGCCGAACAGAAAGAACAAGGTCTGAGCCATGAACACGAATGCCCTGCCAGTCATCAGATACGCCCCTGGTATAATAAGCCGGCCAAAGGAGGACATGGAGGCCACTGATATCAAGGCAAGGAAGCTGCTCACAACGCATGGAGGATTTCATCCCAAGTCCAGCACCCTGAGACTGTACATTAAGCGTCGCAAGGGGGGCTGGTGAGCATCAGAGCCACTGTCCAGGACGAAACAACCAAGAACCAGGAATACATCAGGAAGATGACCCCCAAAGATGAGCCGCTGAGTGAATACCTCAGGCAGCAGAACCCAGAGAAAGCTGCCTGAGAACAATCATGGAGAGACAAGCCCCTGCACAGCATTTACCACCAACAGACTGAAGAAGTGGCCGACATTAAGAAATCCTACCAGTAGCTGGAAAATGCTGGACTGAAAGACAGCACGGAAGCACTAATCATGGCAGCACAGGAACATGCACTTAGTTGAAGGTCAAAAGAAGCAGGGGTCTACCACACTGGAGAGGACCCCAGGTGCAGGCTGTGCAAAGATGCTCCTGAGACAGTGTAGCACATAATAGCAAAAAAACAAAAGAAAGAACAAAAAAGAAAGAAGTAATTTGTTTGGATGGAAGTTGGAAGTTAATGGTCATTATATATACTACATGTTACAGCTGCTCCCGCTTTACTCTCTGTAAATATTCTAGTAACCCATAAAACTTTTTTGCAAGCTAACTTTCTCATCCATCAATAATGCATTCTATCCTGAAAATGAAGCCCACAAGAGTTCCTCCACTGGTGTCTGTATGCTTTTTACAAAAGAGAGCTTTTTAAGCTCTGGGTTGAGAAGACAAACACACATCTTCATGTGAAATTTATTCTGATGACTGGGGCATTTCACTTGGTACACACTGCAAAATGGATTCTCCTTGTTGTTGTTGCACGGTTCACAGTCACGCTTTGAGTAAAGTAATCAGCATCTTAAAATCTATGCTGCCTCTTCCCCAAATCCTTTTTTTTTCTACTTAGTGGGTTCACAAAGTCACATGCTGATGTGTTGCGCAGCTTTTATCAATGTTGGCATCCAGATGAGTGCCTCCAAGGTTTCGCTCAGGTAGTCGCACACAAACAAACACACTTTTAACATGAATTCAACACACACAAATGCCGACAAATGATCAATCAAGCGCACGCAATTTTTAACAGACACACAAATATGGGTACACACCCCCTACACACACACTTCTTGTCTTGTTGGAAGTGGCACAGAGCCTTTAGCGAGCGACAGCAGTAAGTGATGGATGCTGCGATGCTGACAGGAGGAGTAATTATGCTTTGTACCATGGTTCCCGGTATGGGGGCAACCCATCACTCTCCATTACGCCCCTGTGTTGTGGCAGCCTTCCACTTTGTTTAGCAAATGAAATGCTTTTCCACCTGAGTGCTCCGGAGAAATAAGGAGAGGCGTGGTGGGGGTGCATGTCATGGGATACAGGAGAACAGGGGTGAGCAACAACACCCATAGTGTATTTTTGTAGGATCCTGCGTGTGCTTATGTAGGAGTTTAAGGGAAGCAGATATAGGGAAAAACAAGTCTTACATTTTGGAAAGGCAATATACTACTAATTTATCTGTGTCTGATTATGACTGGATCAGGGAAGAGCTACAGAGCAATCATTTCAAACCCATATGCAATTGTTTCGACCGTGATTTTGAGTCTCTTTCATCTGTTTTCTTTTTTACAGGTTGCTTTTATTCCAAAAACATCAAACAAAAAAGGGAAGAAAAAAGAAGCAGAACAATGGTATTGCCACATTTGATGCAACACATTATTACTGAGTGAAAAATTCAGCCTCCATCCCCTCCACGGAGAATTGAGATGGTGTTGTTTTCTTTCAATTCCTGTCACACGGCAGACGAAAAACGCTGCAATTATTGACATAGCCTCTGAAATTAACTACAAATTGGAGAAAAATGAAACACTTTTGCTTAGGACACAGCGAGTGGAAGAAAATTCTCATTTTTTCAAGAATAGGTAATAAATATCTGTTTGTTTGTGCCCTAAAGCCTGTAAAAGTTTAGCGTGTCACGCCCAGCGCGTTTTTCCTCATCCAGTTTGGTTAGCTTAATAAGATTTCCGCCACCTGGACCCTGAAGGTATTATGAGCAATGATTGGCAGGAGTCATTATTGATATCAATCATCATTTGCTGCAGCACATTAGAACCATGTGTATAATCAAGCCTCCGGCCAAGGTCAAAATTATGAAATCATTATGATCTTTTCCATCTAAATGACAAGACTAATCACTGCACTTCGCAACTATTGCACTGTGGCCTTATCTGTGTGCCAGTGCACTTATGTGTGTGTGTGTGTGGGCATGCACGTGAGCAAAGTTCCACTTGTACATTGATTAATCCTTGCTGTTGGGGGTTAATAAGAGTAATTTGGCCGTACGTAATGGCCCCAACTTCCCCAAGTTTAATGGTGTTATGATTTCATTATGCAGCTTGTTTCTCCCAAGCTTGTTAAGGGATGAAGGAGCTGTGTAGGTCGAAGAGAACACACAAGACCGTGTGGCTATATTTAGCCGGAGGAGTCTTTTTACCCCGGCCCTGTCATTGAGTGAGAAAAAGTTTGCGATGTTCTTGATGCAAATAGCCTCATTTCCTCACTCTCTGCTCCACTAACCGACTAAATCCACAAGATGCAGGAAAGCCTCAAGACCTAGTTAGAGTAGGTGAACGCTAGAATAAATTTCAATATGAATGGTTCCATTAAGTCCATTTTCGACAGGCTGAGCATAATATTATTTAGAAGCGTGGCTGCGAGATGATAACAGGAGAAGGAATAAACACCAGGGCATCCAAATATAGAAAGCGACTGATATTTGGTCCAACTTAATAGGGTTTACTCTTCGGAAGAGGGAAGTTGAAGAATCATTTGACGAGATTATTTCCTGATTGCTGGATTTCGTATCAGCTTGCCAGACTCATAACAGAAACACCACTGCGAAATAAATTTGTGTCTACCAGAAAATTGTGATATGCCTTTAAAGCATCTAATTCAGTTGTTATCTTTGCACTTCAGTTACAAAATGTCATTCAAACCACACTGAGGCCCAAATGTAATTGGACCCTGTGTATGTACAATGATGATAGAGACTTGGGTGGGAATTGGAACAGTTTCGGTCTCGTGCGACAACAATCTTTGTTATTACCATTTGGGGCAGCCAGGGCAACCATGGAAACTAGTTACTGTATATCAAATTTTAGCTTTTATCATGTGTCATGCTTTAACTTTCTGCATAAATCCTTGTTAGAAGGGTTGGGCGATATCATACCTGCGACTGTAGAAATGTGTCCACCAGTAGAGATTTGGCATAGAGAACAGGAACGTGTCGTCATCAACAGTGAGTCCGCCATTTTTGAAGGATAAGGGAGTGCCATTCACTGGCTGTTCACTGGAAACATTAAGAAGAACAGAAGAACACAAAACACGGTCAGTAATTAAGACTCAAATGACCAAATTTAGTATATATAGTACACAGTCAGAAATAAAGGTAGGCTAATGATATTCGTTTCATTTTGCTAGGTATGCCAATGCTTTGTTAGCATTCAGTTAGCATAACATTAGCGAGCTTATCTTTGTCCAGATAACTGTGCAGTTGGCGTTTGGCTTGTAGATCTCAAGGTCCTGTCCCCACCAGTTTGTAAAGCCAAACACCAGATAGACATGAGGGTTTGTAATGTTAATGGATGGCATGTTGTCAGGGCTCTTTGACCATCCTCCTAATTCGCAAGGATTGTAACCATTAACTATCTTTTTATGGAACACTTTTCACACATTCCCATATTTGAGGAGTGATTTGAACTGGGAGAGGTTGATGCAGTCTTGAATGTGTTTGGGGAGAGACTCCAGAGGGAGCGGGTGGTGATGGAGAAGGCTCTGTAATAGAGAGATTCTATATAAATAGGCACATGTCTTTTGTGCCTACGTATACATTTTTGACAAACAACTGACAGGTGACAAATTATTAGACCAGCAGCAACCATAGGTACAGACGCTTATCCTTCAAAGATGGCAGCGCAGCCCTGGAATACTCTGCAGTTCCTGTTCCTTATATATTCCTATAGAAGGAACTTTTCACCCAAAACTATGCAGCAAATCATGGATGGATTCTCGCATGATCGTGTGATTCTCGCCTTATCTCTCAAATCCAGCTGCCTCACAAGATAAACTGATTTGTGAAGACATGGAGTAGGAGTGAAATTTGAAATACAGAAACATGTAACACTTGAAGTTATTGTTCTCTGGAACTTAAAAGCTGCCATTTTGAAAGAATAAATGTTATATAAAATGGCATACACCATGATAGAAGATACTGGCCCCATTGTCTACCCCTACTTGTTAGTGTTTCATGTCTTAATTACATGTCTAAGTCCCGGCTTTGTTGGGTGAAACCTGTGTTTTTAAGATTGGGTTTAATACCTCTCTTTCTTCCTTTTTCTGTGAATATTTGGGCAGGTGTCCCATGTGTATGTTGTTTATGATATAATAAAATCAAACAGAATCTTATCCTTTAAATGCTGTCACTTTGTGTCTGAATGGTTGCAGGTCTCTTACACTGTAGAAACATGATAAACCCTTATAACATCTAAGTGTAAAATTGTTTGATGTAAAGTGTATAATTACAACATGTTATGGCCTGATAAAAACAATTATGGGGAATGTTCATGTAGCTTTT
Source organism: Epinephelus lanceolatus (assembly GCF_041903045.1). Lineage (NCBI taxonomy): Eukaryota > Metazoa > Chordata > Actinopteri > Perciformes > Serranidae > Epinephelus > Epinephelus lanceolatus. Next base: position 11,276,614 of record NC_135757.1, on the reverse strand, counting down.
ATATGGTGCTGTCTTTTATTCTAAACTTTGGACAGAGCCAGGCTAGCTGTTTGTGTTTTTGTGAAGCTAATAACCCACTTTCTCTAGCTTCATATTGTACAGGAGAGTGCTATCAATATTGTCGTCGACATCTCAGAAAGTGAATAGTATTTTCCAAAAAAGTAGGTCGTATTGTTTGTGCTCTTTCATCAGTTTGTATTGTGCAAGCAGATACATGTACAGACCAAACAATCCCAAGGCTTTCAAGCACAAGATCCAATTACATTAGTCTAGACATGCCACTGGTTGTTATCCTTGATGACTGGTAATTTTATAAAACCTTCTCTCATTGAGCATGAGTGCTTCTTATCACACAGGCGGTGTTATACCAGAAGCTACTCAATAAACCTTCAACCAGTTTTAGAGCATTTTATACTCATGGTTATGCCTTTTTTTCTAAATGCATTACAGTGAAAAAAGCCTATTTAACAGCCGGTACTCAACATGGCAGATTAATCAGGCAGATAAAATGGCAACTGCAACCTCTTAGTCGCTACCAAAACACCTGTGGTGTCGACATTACTGCTAACAAACTGAACAGCTATTCAGTCCATTGCCAGCAAGGGTAGACAGACATATCAGTCACACGGTGTAAGCAGCAAGTGAAGCATTTCAGTTGGTCTGGACTCTTCCAAACAGTGGACAGGTCAGGGATAACAGTAAAAAAATATATATATACGTTTAAAGAAAACATTTCCCCCTGCTTGGGAAGGTGGATCTGCTGATGTGTCCATCCTGCTGATGGGTTGATCTTTACGTTCTCACCAGCAAGTCACCGACGGGTCAAACCACTGGGTAAACATTTGTATATCCCCCTATGGATGTCTGCTTTCACATCACAGGTGAAATACTGACAGTCAGTGCAGGGTGAGCAGCAGGCAGACATTTTGGACAGTTCAAGAAAAACAATAGAAAAAATAGTAAAACATGTCCTGTTTCCTCAGCTCTACTTGTAGTCTCCAGGCTACTGTGTGTGTATGTGTGAGTGAGTAAATGTCTATCTGTCAGACGCCCGTGTAAGGCAATTGTGACACCTGGGATTTCACTGCGTGTACTGTCGAAATCCACCAAGCCGCTGGCATTTTAACAGCCCTGTAAGTTACGTAGTAAAAAAGAAAAAAAAAAAAAGACACTTAATGGCATTGCAACACCTGTATAACAAACAAAAGCTTATAAAGCTGCCAGAGTTGTCAGTGTGTGTTAAGCTTGTTCCTGAGGGTTCCTCTGATAAAGCTGTAATGAAATGTCAATGAGCATTAGTGGACAAAGATATCAGAAATACTCATCTACATGTAAAAATATAAAATGTATTGACTTCGTTCTTCCATCACCAGGGTATTAATTATGGATTCAAAAGCTGACTACCTTAGATAATGCTAGTAGTATGATGTATACGAGACACAAATAAAATGATGTTCGTAAAGCACATCTTGTTTTTTTTGTGTGATCCCACTCCTTTAACCTGTGCAATGTAATTTAGTCCTTTTGCATCTTCTTACATTGTTGGTTGCTGATTTATAATTGTCCATGTTTCCAGATGGTTCCTGGCTGTGGAATGGTTGTGTAACTATCCACACATCCAGCTCGACAAGATGGCTGCTTCGCTTCTCCCAAACACGGGCAGTGCCGCTCTATAGCCACCTCTAAATGGCGTATAGCAGTGAACCAGAGCAGGAATGGGACAGCATCTCACATTCCCACTGACACACCAGTCCTTATTTACGGTAAAGCACACGCCTCCTCCCCTTCTCGTCCTCTGCTCTGTCAGATCAGCATGTAGAAGAAGAGTCACCTGGTTACATCACCAAGTTTCGGTGAGTAATATACTTGCTGCAAACAACGCGAATGCCATGCATGATCTGCGTTCGTTTGATGCATCAGCCGCACATCTCAACGCGAGGTACCATGACGTGTGCAAGATGCAATATTGACATGAGCGCTAGAGGCGCTCGTGCAAATGAACACTGTGACCGTGAGATCAGACCAGACGGAGTCACCGTCGGAGCAATGGCGGAAACTTTTGAAGAGAGGCTGACAGACCTGGTGCGGAATGACCCGCATCTCTATGATGTTTCCATGCTGTTACGTAGTGACATAGTTCTTCTTCCTCGTCAAGCATATCAAGGGCATCCATGTTTGTTTACAACACCTGGCATGCACTACCCAATTTCTGGGTTATATTTCTGTTGTCTGCCACAAGTGGAGACCGCCAGTATTGTGTGTTTTGGCTGCGTAGTGCTGCAGCAAGTATATACACAGACACGGTGCATTGTGTACGTTCGATCAAGCAGCAAGTCTATTACTGCCCAAAGGATATTGCACTTCTTGATATCCAGTTAGAAACTGATACAGCACTGAGGTTATCCAATTTATTTTCCAATGCATGTACAATGGCTGGCAGGATGCTAGCTCAGCTGGTGCCCATTCTTCTCCATCTTTCCTGAGTCTTCACTGATATTTACATTTGAAAACCTCAAGAATTCGTCAGAAGGAAAGTTCACAGACTGGTGAGTTGATGTCCTAATCTCGATGAGTAACTTGCAGCCACGTGCCACCACCATCCAAAGCCAACTACAAAAAGCACCACCAAGACTTGCAAAACAGACAGCCTATATTCAGCACAGATTCAGCAGAGCTGACAGGGACACGACTGATAACATCCGTGCCTTTCTCCAAACCAAGTGTCTTAGAAATTATCAGCATTTTTCACCAACAGGAAACAAAAGCAAGGACCTGAACTGATGGCTTATGCAGCAAATAAACACCACTACAAAGAAAACAGATGAATAAATGTATATTTTTAGCAAGGCCGAAGCTGAACACAAAAGGTTCCTTACCGTCTCACTTAAAAGCTGTTACAAGACACAACTGAAGTTTTCCACAGCTCCTTTACTACCTGCTGCTGTTTTATCATCAGCTAATAGAAACTTAACAACATAACGACAAGCAACATGCCGGCAAGACCAACTAGAGCACAGCTTTTGTTCCAGCTGTCACAAACCCCACCATTGCAGTGCACTGTGAAACAGCAGCATCAGCAGCACCACAATCCAACTATTTCACTGTGAATGCTGTCATTTTGTCTGTATGCTGCATGTTGTTGCCTGCCCTGTGTGACTGCACGAGTTGTGCAGCATTTCTGCGATAATATGCAGTTGGAAGCCCAGTGTGGCGAGCTGAAGGTCTGGTCTGCTAATGACTTCATTTACATAAGTGAAAATGGCTAAATTGTGTGATGTTGCAAAGCCAGACAGAAAATAGTGGCTCTTGAACTTTGCCCACTGAAGTTTAACTCAACCAATCAGATATTTCCTGCCCGCAGAGTAGCTCAGGCTCTAATCATTTGTCTAGCTGAACTCCTTTTGGCATATTTTGGATATATAGTTGCTTAAAAGGCCAGAGTCTAAATTAAGATTCACTTTATACTCAAGTTAGAATGGTCAAATAAACTAAGCTCAAAGCAATTTCTTTGCTAAACTGGACTGGAGGCTTTTTAAGCTGATTTTAAAAAGCCGGACCTCTCCCGAACTGCTTGGCCATTCATTACACATGTCTCAACTGCTGGGCCAAGTCTTTTTTGATATGGAGTAGTGGGCAGAGCACCTGCTTCCAGTGCAGGGAGGCAGCATAGCCTTGCTCCATGCCCGAGTCAGTGATTATGCAGGCATGCTCTTCTTTCACACTGCACACCCCTGGCTTGTGTCTGATAATTTTAGCCTAGATTCTAGCCTCGGTCCTCCTGCATAAACAGCCAGAAACAGACAGACAGACACAGCAAAGGCTGCCATGAGAGACAGATACAACACAAACACACAGAGCTTTTGGTATCGGTTCTGTGCACTCACAGGTTTTGCCTCACACCCCAATGCACCGTGTAGCATGTAACCCAGGCGTGTGTGTGTGTATGTGTGTGTGCGTGTGTGCATACACATGCAGAGATATACCCGCTCGGCTCAGGCTGGCTCAGCGCTCTGATAACGCTGGAGAAAAACCAAGGACACCTCTCCCTCAGTGTTCTCATCAGTTGGGTATGTTAAGTTCAGAGGAGCAAAACGCTTCCTCCGAAAAATTATCCCACTGTGTAGGAAATGTTATCATAGAAATATGCGCTCCAAAAGCATTGGCACATGCCCCGGAAAGACCCGCAGTCGGAGCTGAGAGTGTGTCCTGGTCCCTCATGGGCATCTTTTGAAGTGAAATCCATTTTACATTTTTGCAGGTCAAATCCCAGAAGAGTGACTGTAGATTACTGTATCAACTTTTGCCTTTAACTACAGTTTAAAGCTTGCACAGTTGGCATGTGTCATTGTAAAATATGTAATCCCGCTAATTATGGTTTAGCTACTTTTTACCGAGCCAAAACACATTATATGTCACTAAATAAGCAGTTAAACAGAATCGGAGAGACCCGGAGAGCATGGATTATGTTTAGATAAATTATTAATGTATATCATATATTATTACATGCCGTGTGTATATGAAAAAAAAAAAATCAATTATTCTTCTTCTATTCTACGGACTGAACACAGACATGGCAGCTTTTCATAAAACAATGTCAATAAGATGACGTGTCAAACTTCAGTGCCTGCAGTTATTCTACACAATTCATGCAGCAGACATGTAAAAGTGCAGACTCCTTTACTTATCATCATTGATGAGACGAAGGATCAGGGAATTCTCTTGGTCCCAGAACTTAAATAAGATCCACACACACACCCACAGAGAGTTAATATTGACAAAAAATGATGCCCATAGGCTGGATAAAATTGAGTGCAGATGCTCACAATTCATCACATGTCAGATCAGTTCCCTTGGCCTGACAGTCAGAGCATATCAATAACACGCACTGACTCCAACAACACACACACGCACACACACCTGCACTTGCTCTGAGACTATTTGTTAAGGAAAAACACCCTAGACAGACCCTATAAAAGCAATGTTCTTATTTAGCTAATTAGAATAATAAAAACAAGACATGCAGATGCAAAAATAGAAAACAATACAATGCTGAAAAACTGACTGAAAATGCCTACAAAAGTTACATATTTAGCAGTAGGGGTGCTCATATCACATCCAACTATAGCTCCTTTACCAGTTGTGTAATTTATGCGGGAAAGTACAGTACAGGCCAAAAGTTTGGACACACCTTCTCATTCAATGCGTTTTCTTTATTTTCATGACTATTTACATTGTAGATTCTCACTGACGGCATCAAAACTATGAATGAACACATGTGGAGTTATGTACTTAACAAAAAAAGGTGAAATAACTGAAAACATGTTTTATATTCTAGTTTCTTCAAAATAGCCACCCTTTGCTCTGATTACTGCTTTGCACATTCTTGGCATTCTCTCGATGAGCTTCAAGAGGTAGTCACCTGAAATGGTTTTCCAACAGTCTTGAAGGAGTTCCCAGAGGTGTTTAGCACTTGTTGGCCCCTTTGCCTTCACTCTGCGGTCCAGCTCACCCCAAACCATCTCGATTGGGTTCAGGTCCGGTGACTGTGGAGGCCAGGTCATCTGCCGCAGCACTCCATCACTCTCCTTCTTGGTCAAATAGCCCTTACACAGCCTGGAGGTGTGTTTGGGGTCATTGTCCTGTTGAAAAATAAATGATCGTCCAACTAAACGCAAACCGGATGGGATGGCATGTCGCTGCAGGATGCTGTGGTAGCCATGCTGGTTCAGTGTGCCTTCAATTTTGAATAAATCCCCAACAGTGTCACCAGCAAAACACCCCCACACCATCACACCTCCTCCTCCATGCTTCACAGTGGGAACCAGGCATGTGGAATCCATCTGTTCACCTTTTCTGCGTCTCACAAAGACACGGCGGTTGGAACCAAAGATCTCAAATTTGGACTCATCAGACCAAAGCACAGATTTCCACTGGTCTAATGTCCATTCCTTGTGTTTCTTGGCCCAAACAAATCTCTTCTGCTTGTTGCCTCTCCTTAGCAGTGGTTTCCTAGCAGCTATTTGACCATGAAGGCCTGATTCGCGCAGTCTCCTCTTAACAGTTGTTCTAGAGATGGGTCTGCTGCTAGAACTCTGTGTGGCATTCATCTGGTCTCTGATCTGAGCTGCTGTTAACTTGCGATTTCTGAGGCTGGTGACTCGGATGAACTTATCCTCAGAAGCAGAGGTGACTCTTGGTCTTCCTTTCCTGGGTCGGTCCTCATGTGTGCCAGGTTCGTTGTAGCGCTTGATGGTTTTTGCGACTCCACTTGGGGACACATTTAAAGTTTTTGCAATTTTCCGGACTGACTGACCTTCATTTCTTAAAGTAATGATGGCCACTCGTTTTTCTTTAGTTAGCTGATTGGTTCTTGCCATAATATGAATTTTAACAGTTGTCCAATAGGGCTGTCGGCTGTGTATTAACCTGACTTCTGCACAACACAACTGATGGTCCCAACCCCATTGATAAAGCAAGAAATTCCACTAATTAACCCTGATAAGGCACACCTGTGAAGTGGAAACCATTTCAGGTGACTACCTCTTGAAGCTCATCGAGAGAATGCCAAGAGTGTGCAAAGCAGTAATCAGAGCAAAGGGTGGCTATTTTGAAGAAACTAGAATATAAAACATGTTTTCAGTTATTTCACCTTTTTTTGTTAAGTACATAACTCCACATGTGTTCATTCATAGTTTTGATGCCGTCAGTGAGAATCTACAATGTAAATAGTCATGAAAATAAAGAAAACGCATTGAATGAGAAGGTGTGTCCAAACTTTTGGCCTGTACTGTATGTCAATGCTCAAAGTTGGGGTCCATCTACTAGTTGGCTAAAATCGCAAACACTGTCAAGACTAAAGCTCCGATCAACGATCAACATTCATTCCTGGGACAAATGACTCTGCAGCTGTCGGCTTCAACTGATGAATCCCATCAGCTCAGCTGGGCAGTCATGACAACATGACACCCAGGTAGATGTGTTAATTTTTGCCCCTTTTGCGGCACAATGCAAGTCCATCTGTCTCCGTCCAAGCAGCACTCGAAAATTGTTCTGAATTAGTCGGCAGAGTTTGAAAGAGAAAAAGTTACAGATACAAACAAAGAGGTAACCGGCATAATATTTTCACTGTTCTCCTACTTATCAGGAACTTGTTTTCCAGCACATCCATGACGTTAAATGTGACAGACAAGTACAAAAACTGGCAATGGGAAAGGAATCTACTGAAACACCTTTTTAGCAAATTTTCCATGTTTAAAAAATTTGCTTTTGTGGACTAATTTTGGTGGGAAAAAAATATTAGTATCAGCACGAGAGGAGCTACTGTAGTATGTCACAAATTACCTACGCTCTGTTAATGCTTTTTTACACTTTCTCATTTTCACCAGTTTAAGGTATCCACTGAGATAATGATGAGTATAAACATATTTTGTTATGCTGTTGATGTGCTTTTTTTATTTCCAGCCATGACTGTAGAGAAATAATGGACATAGCCACCGTGATGTAACCCAGTGGTTTGTGGACTCCTGTTCTGAAGCCTAAAGGCGCTTGTACATGACTGCCGAATGCCGACGCAGCAGCGTTCCCTGTCGGCTTGACCCAACGCTGATCATACGCACTGACAACCGGCGGAAAGCGCTGCTGGCGGCTGAAGCATTGTTTTTAAAGAGCGGGGGAATTGTAGGCTATTCACATGGCATGCTATTTACATGCCACCTATAGCTACAGCTAATGTTTCTTTCTTATTTTGTATCATATTAATAAACTTACCGGGAATCCCCATTTCCAGGGAAATTCTTCTCCAGGCCTCTCTTTTCTTGTTGAGGTTGTGGTATTCCCTGGAAGTAATATCATAAACTATGGGGTAATTGGACACGGTTAATATGAGTCTCTCCTCCATCTTGCAGTCGGATCTTTAAATTTTTCCACGCCCTGTCTCCACCCCTGCCCCCCGCCTGCGTTCTACTGTAAAATCATTGGCTCTACACGGAAAGGTCAGTGTCAAATGGGGTCGAAGTTCAACAAAATTGAACTTTCAGCGTCGCGTCAAAACACCAGTGAAGCCCACAATGCGATGCCGAAGTCGAAAAGTATCCTGACGTCAGCGTTAACGCCAGCTTCCATAAGAAAACAATGGCACAGCAGGCATCAAGATATTTTTTGCTGGTCATGTGCAAGCGCCTTAAGGTTTGGTGTTTCGGCCATCTTGGAGCCAGCTTGGAGTTTTTTGAGCTGGAAGTGAGCACATTTGGATGAGAGAGTGGAGCTGGGTAGGAGTGAGTGGTGGATCTGACTGGGAGCTCAAGGTGATACCTCGTGACAGTCATTCAAAGCAGCCACGCCCTTCCTTATGCATAACAAAGCAATTAGAAATACAGACTAAACTGAACATGTTTGTTTCTGCTGTAAAGTTGGGCATTTTAACATTAGTGTCTATGGGGATTATCTCTTTCAGAGCCAGCCTCAAGTGGCCATTTACGGATCTGCAGTTCTTGTCACTTCCCCGAGGGCCACATCTTTCAGCCCAGGAGGCTGCCGTTTGGTTCCAGCTCAAATTTAAAACTAGAATAATGCTGCATATTCCAGCTCCCTCTTTGTTGAAATCAGCCTCCGGCGATCTGTCAAATTTCTAGTAGAAACTCAACCTTGTGGTACGCTGTGTCAAATGCAGTGCAGAGACTGATGGAGGCTGCCAACTTCTCCTTATTGATCTCATTCATTTATTGTAATAGTATTTGCTAAATGAAGAGGAAAATTTATTGAGGTTACATGCAGAATATTCTTGTCCTCAGCAGAATTACTGAAACATGGTGTCCATATGCCTCGTGGTCTTGCATTCTACTCGGCAACAAATGAGTTCTGAGTGATTTAAGCATAAATATGAAATGCATATTGATTATTCTGGCATTTATATTGTACACTGAACTAGACGGGACAAAGATTAGAAAGGAGTGCAGCCACACACATTAAATTTTCAAAGTAGCTACCCCAACTCTAGTCTGCTCAACCATCTGTTCCCTCTAAGTTAAGTTTATAACAACTAAGACTCGTGGGATCAAAAACTCACTCTCCATTTTGATTGCCAATTTTGTAAATCAATTTTGATGATATATTTTTTTGTTGTTGTTTTCTTTTTTCTGATAGCCATCTGCCACACTAGAACCATGTCAGCATTTATTTAACATCACTGTGGGTTCTGATAATTTGCTTTTATGCAGAATGCACTTTCTCCTTCACACAGGGGCGAGGTGAGGCTTGGCTCCGATCCATCCTGATTTAGAAGGTAATGAGGTCTATGTTTCACTGTGATGTCTGTCAGTGGGGGGTCTGGCTAATGAGTCGGACCACCACTGCATTAGTCTCCGTCCATGTAAAATTCACGTTGAACGTATGCCTTAAAACAGCATGAGATATACATGAGTCTTTGATTAGGCAGTTACTCAGTGATATTCAATACTTAAGTGCGGGTGAACACATGGTGCTGCCAATTTGATAACACATGAAGTCATTAGTTGCTACAAGTTGATATTTTGTGCCCAGAAGGCTCTTTGTTGCTGTGGTTCTAATTAAGATTATTTAAAACATTCAGCTCTGGGTTTTAGAAGGCAACCTGAGGTCACTCTCTGTAGAAATGCAAGGACACAAACACACACAATGGAAAATAGATACACACAACCAAATGGACACATGCAGTTATTCTCTCTATTTCAGTCAGTGACTCATTTGCTCTCACACTTTCCTAATCATTACTTATTAGACATGCAAGCAGCAGGGCTCTGGGGATGGTAATGTCAGTCAGTCCACCACTCTGGTCCAGACTGAAATATCCCATCAACTATTAGATGGTGTGTCATGAAATTTTGTACAGACATCCATTGACCCTGGAGGATGACTGTAACTGACTTTGGTAATCCCCTGACTTTTCCTCTGGCACCACCAGCAGGCCAAAATATTCAATTCAACTCACACACTGGGGACATGGCAGGATGTAAGGCTGTCCTAAATACCATTTTGGGGGTTTCAAAGCATCAGTGACAAGATAGGGATGGGGGGATGGTGGTGGTGGTTGAGGGGTGTATTAGCAATTAATCATATCCATATGCACTGATAAACCATTGAAACCCGACCCAAATTTGGTAGGACTTAATACTGCTATGTGAATGTGTGACAGAGTGGGAAGAGAAGGTGGAAGGTGGACTATTGCATGTGATGTCTCTTCAAGTAATTAATAATTTGAATGCCATAGGTCAAGCCACATCACTAGATGCAATATACTTGCCAGCCACGGATAACCATCCGCAGTTTGTCTCACCTGTTTCTTTTCCATATCCGAGATCCAATTTAATTGCTTGAAATGGAGAACACTTGTCTCATTAGGGTTTGATACTGGCAACCTCCTGTCAATTTCCTCCACCATTTCAGTTGAGAGTTACCGCCTCATAATTGTATGCATCTCTGAACCACTCGCGTTGCACTTACAGGTTATATCCATGAAAAAATGGATACTTTCAAGGTGGACACCCAAGATTGGTGTCATCAATTCAGTATCCGACCAAATGTCTCCCCCTCTGTTCCTGAGTTATGACGCTGAATAATGGCCAGAAGTGTTTTTGTGGAACATTATGATGTCACAGTGATGTTGACCTTTGATATATAATGCCATCATTTTATCATTTTATCCTACTACACATAAATGACAGATTCTGTCATACTTAGCACATCAATTCTTGAAGTGTTGCTAAAACATGTTTCTTGAGGTCACAGTAACCTTGACCTTTGGCCCTCAACCACAAAATTCAAATCAGTTGGACGTCTGTGCCAAATTTGAGTAAATTCCTTCAAGGCCTTCTTGAAGATATTTTGTTGACCAGAATGAGATGAAAGTAAGGTCACAATGAACTTGACCTTTGACCACCAAATTCTCATCAGTTCATAGATGAGACTAAGTCAGTGTCTGTGCCAAATTTGAAGAAATTCCCTCAAGGCATTCTTGAGGTATTGCATTCAAGAGAATGAGACGGATGGACAGACATATGACTGGACAACCTGAGAACATAGTGTCTCTGGCAATAGCTGTTGCCGGCACGGTGGCATAGCAACACAACAAAAAAAGAAGCATTCAAACACTGATTTAGATGTTGGCAACCACGGCAGAGTCAACATGAACCTCCAAGAACATGCCAGCCCAAAATACTTGAAATAAATGGTATTTCAACAAAATCTTTTCTGATGGAGAAATGTGCTCTCACCATGTTGTAAATGAAACAACAGTTCAGATTTTCTTTCAGTAGACAGTGTGTGTCAAATATATATTTAAAAAGAAAACTGACTGATTGAAAAAGTGACTGCAAAAGGAAGTGTGAGATAAAGATGCTCAAAATCCCAGAATGGTGAGTGCATACAGATTCCGTTTGTGGACTTGTAATTCTCTTTCACAGCTATAAATGACCTTATTAAAGAAAAAATGTTTAAAAGTGGACATTTTCTTCAAGGAAAGTCGAATATACAGCCACGGAAGATGTTATACAACACATCAGTATACAAGCACAAATAGAACTAATAATAGACATGCAGTCCTGTCATTAATGTCACTCGACAGCTCCCTCTCTCTACCCCTCCCTCTCTCCGTCTGTATTGCTCTCATCAGGGAGGTTAGCCAGACTGCAGCCAGAGGTTTCGGCAGCGCCTCTCTTCCTCCCATAGATCTCCCTGAGATCAGTCATAATTACAGCGACTCCTGCCGCTTACTGACGTCTCTCCCCGTGTTGCCATGGAAACGCCTGCCATCGCGACGAGGCGGGAGGATTGGCGTGAAGGGGATCTGAATTTCCCATCGGCCATATCTGATTAAAAAGCCCGGCATAGCTAACAAAGGAGGGAGAAGGAAAAGGAAAGAGGAGGCGGGGGGGTGGGGGGACTTTTTAATTTCCACACGCTGCTGGCTCCTGAAGGTCTCTCACATCCTGGAGAAAGATACAGGGTCGCTGCCCGTGGCTCTAATGGCTGCCGTGGGGGTAAATTGTACCTGCATTCCCGATAAGACAGAGAAGGGTGATGATAGATCAAACAGGTTAATCTAATAGGTCACCACTTGTATGATTTAAGTCCATTACGGGTGCGTATGTGACAGGAATTGTCTGCATGATTGAATGGGTGATGGAGATAGAGTGTGATAGGCAAACACAGCTGCACGCATTACCCGAGACAATCTTCAAGGCGAAGGTATGAATTATAATAATACCACAAACTTGCCACCAAAGTGAGCATCCACAACTCTGACATGTCATTATGGTGCCATAAATAATAAAAACTTCATTACTTGGGGAGAAGCTGAGAAACTTGAGGGGCTAAATTATGAATATATCACAAAACATGATTCATTACAGAATCAGGTTAGGTCAAGTTAGGAACCAGAAAGTTCAACTGGACGGCAGGATGAACTCTGAAGTTTTGTTTTGGTTGGCTCCTCCACCTCATTCCCCTCAGGTCTGGCTTGACTTGGCCAACAGAGAGATGGTCAGTTAATTAAACAAGCAGGAAATGGACTTCATGAAAAGTTAATTAGGGTGTTAATGAAAGAGAAGTGGGCTGGACCAGCGCCGCACTGATAAAGCAATGTCAGGCGTGTGTGTGTGTGTGTGTGTGTGTGGATGTCTGCATGTATGTACACACACATTCAGCCAGCATGAGCTGATAATAAGCTCAGTCTGTTCAGCTTGGGAGAATATTGGACCAAAATCACGACTTCCTCCCAGGGCGAAAATAAATAGTTTCTTCACCGTGAAATGATGCGGCAGTTTCAATTGAATCTATCAATCGCATGGAGAATGACTTCACATATTCAAGGTTGGGGTCATGTTTGTGAGGGGATAAAGCAGACTTTTATCTGCAAAAGGCTGTTGTTTTGGCCTGGATTTCAAATAGGTTACCAGGGATTACTTTCCCTCTCATCTGCCTCACTGTTCACTGTGTGTAAAAGTCGTATTTGGATTTGTGAGCAAAGACTAAGCCTGTTTTGCTATTTTTGTACTCGAGTACAAAACTGTACTGGAGCTTTAGATGTAATGGAAAGCCAGTGTTTTTTTCCCTTTTTAGCACACCAATTTTCACATTTCATACAGACTGCTCTGTACGTTTGTACATGGATGACACAACAATTAACTGCTTCAAAAATCACACTCCTTCCCTGGGTCAAATCTAAACACACAAACACGATTCACGTATTTTGAGATTCAGTGGGACTTACACTTTCAGGGATACCACCTCTGCTACTACACATCCATGATTCTGCTTTAACCTGCCTGATAACTGGCATATGTTTACTGATGCCAGTTAAGTTTGACAACATGTCAACAACTGTGCTTAACTTTGAAAACCCCGATCCACACCATACTGAATGATGCGCATGCACTACAGCCTAAAAATTAGGACTGCAGTCTGGAAACATGGACAATTATAAAGAAGCAACCTACAGTGTAAGAGGAGCAGTGAAAGAGGAAAAAAAGGGTCTAAAGGAAGAAAATGGAATAACAATTTGACAGATTACAGAATAACAGTAAAGCTGACCTTTGATTTTTTGGATATAAAATGTCATCACTTCATCATTATATCCAATCGAACATGTGTATGAAATTTTGTCACAATAAGTGTATGAATTCTTGAATCGTGGCCAAAAAGATCTCAGTGATCTTAACTTTTGACCACCAAATTCTAATTAGTTCACTCTTGAGCCAAAGGGATGTCTGTGCCAAATTTGGCACAGGATCATAAATAGGTGTTTGGAGATGTTATATGTGACTGAGTTGATGCTGCTGGTGATGGATCTGAGTGGTGCTCCTTTTTTGTGTATGTTATGGGCAAACCGATGTTACCACCCAATGGAGCACAAGCTGGGAGTCATCAGAACCCTAAACCATTGGGTAAAAAAGTGCCAAAAGGATAGAGGGGAAGGCGAAGGTACAGAAACACATCAGGGAAGCACTTAAAACCTGTGGCTTCCCCAACTGGGCCTTTGCAAAAAAACTCAAAAAGACCCAGAACAGACTGAGAGGAAGAGACTAAAACAAAACAACACTGTCATTCCTTATGTCTCAGGAGTATCTGAGAAACTCAGGAGGATCTTCAGCGAACACCACATCCCTGTGCACTCCAAACCCAGTAACACACTGAGGCAGAAGCTTGTCCACCCTGAGGACAAAACACCCAGGCATCATTCCTGTGCCCAAGAAAACAAAACTGACCCGCCTGAATGACTACCGCCCAGTGGCACTCACTTCTGTGGTGATAAAGTGCTTTTAATGGCTGGTTAAGGATTACATCTGCTCCTCAATAACTAGCACACTGGACCTACTACTATCCCAACCGATCTACAGAAGACACCATAGCACACATCCTCCACACCACCGTATCTCACCTGGAAAAGAAAGGGAGCTATGTGAGATTGCTGTTCATTGACTGCGGTTCAACATTTAACACCAATATTCCTTACAGGCTTGTCACAAAGCTCAAGGAGCTAGACTTAAACACCTCACTGTGCATGTGGATCCTTGACTTCCTTACAAGCAGATCCTGGGTGGTGAGAGTGGGCGGACACACCTTTTCCACCCTCATACTTAACACAGGAGCACCCCAGGGCTGCATTTTGGGCCCCCTGGTGTACTCTCTGTACACATCTGACACTGCAGCCACTTATGGTTCCAACACCATCATCAATATTGCTGACGACACAGCTGTGGTGAGGCCTGATCACAGATAACAATGAAAAGCCTATTTAAAAGGAGCAGCAGACCTGAGCCACTGGTGTCAGAACAACAATCTGCTCCTAAATGTCAGGAGAACTGTGGAGATGATAGTGGACTCTGGGAAGAAGCAGTGAAGGAACTACGTCTCCCTGAAGAGGATGAATGGCTTCAAGTACCTTGTTGTCTACATCACAGTGGGCCTGACCTGAGCGCTGCATCCTGACTCAGTGGTGAGAAAGGGAAGGTAGAGAATGTTTCACCTCCAACTATGGGCATCCCCTCAAATACTGAGCATCGTCGACTGCAACACTGAGAGTGTCCTGACGGGGAACATCACTGCCTGGTACAGAAACAGCACTGAACAGCACCACAAGGCCCTGCAAAGAGTGGTTCATTCAGCTGAACACTTTAGGTGCTGCTCTGCCCTGCATAAAGGATGTTTACACCAGATGCTGCCAAAAATGTCTCGATAAATCATTAAGGACCCCAAACACTCCGATAACTGCCTTTTCTCCCTATTGAGGTAGGGAAGAACGTAGTGGATACACCTGGCTAGTGCTGAGAGGCTCAGAAAGAGCTTCTACCTTCAGGCCACAAAGATCCTAACTTAACACACTGCCTCAGACGGCCCAATCTCACATTCACAATTACAGTCTGTTTTGTAATCCACAAAGGGAAGGATATGACAGGATTACATTTTACATGTATTCTATACAATTACGTGTGACAAATAAACAGATTGACAACATTCATGGTTTTTGCATTGATTTGAATAGCCTGGGTAACTTTTATCAATGTTTTCTAACAGTACAACAAAAACATGAACACCGATACGCTGTCTGTCAAAGAAGCCACACAGAACACGGACCACTGCGAGGACAAAGAAGTGAGACAAAGTGGATTTACCACTGCACATTCAGCCCTGGTTGCAAACACAGATATGAGACAGCTGTGTCTCTGGTTGTCACTGTTAGAAAAGACTTTTGTCTGCTATATATAGCTCCATACGCTCCAGCTGGCATTAACAGACTTGCTACATGGTCTCGTTCTCCTGTAGATCTCTATTAGAATCAATTAAACAAATGAAATTTAAAGCAAGAAAAAAAAACAGTAACTGAATGAATAAAACCAAAAGTAACCATTTGCGTAAGAGTGAGAGTAAAGTGGCGAACACAGAGTGCTCTGTGCACAAACAACAATACTGATTAAAGTAATGGCAAATGTTCCTTCAAGAGGAGAGCACTTCATATCAGGAAAGAGTTGTTGAAAATGTGCCGTTATGATTCGAAAGGTCATTGTTGAAGTGAGGAAAAGGAGGCAGATGGATATAAAAAAAACATAAAAGCAGTTGTAGCATGCCATTTGGTTTCATGGTACAGAACATCATTTTAGATTGACTCAAATACAAAACCTCAAGATTCTCCCGTCAGTAACTGCGACATTTGAACATTACTTGTCCTGAGCTTGCTGCCTGGAAGCTTTCAGGAAAACATTCAACCCCAATCCTGCACATATTTCGGGACTTGACATTCTACATGTGACGCACTGTTTCCATTCTCTTCATTTCTCTCCGGTGACTGGAGGCACTTGTTGTGAGCGCTGGAACACAATGCTCCTGGAGTTGTACCCACGGGTGGATTATGTTAGCCCCCACAGTTTGAAAGATGGATGAATGTGGTTTCATCCCCCTCAGCATTTAGAGTTCCATCCAAGCTGCTAAGTGAAGTGCGTGTGTGTGTGTGTGTGTGTGTGTGTGTGTGTGTGCAGTACATGTGTAGCAATAAAATGGAAAAAGCAGAAATAGTTTTCAAAAAAATATTGGCTTGTCTCTCATTGCTGCAGGTGTCAGTCATGATCGTGCTTAGTGCTGTTACCATGGAAACATACTGTATATTAGAGAATAGTGTACTTGATTTTCCTACTGTTTTGGATGGGAACAAAAACCTCGATTATAGTAATTAAAACCTAAAACACTCACAGCTCGTGTACACTACACTGGATTGTATGTAAATGTGTATGACAAGCATCCAAGTCTATTGTCAGGGAAGTAAGACATGCTCATTTTGTACATTTGAAACATTTATAACTGTGTGATATACACAGCGCTTTAAATATTTAAAATATTATTCAGCTGATGTATTGTATAATATTAATTTAACACTGTGTTTCATATTGACTGCCTAGAGCATGTGTGAAGTTCTTTGGAAGTCACTGCCTTGCTGTTAAAATATACTGTACATTTGAATATATGAGACTGTATGAGCTTTTTTCAGTATATGTGCATTTTTTTCCACTTGTATGAACATTGTTTTTAGTCAAAGGAATGATTCGCTTTACTCTCTGGATTCTTAACTTTCCCTTTTCCTGACTTTGATGGATTACTTTAAGTATCTTTATGTTCTGCAACTTCACTTTCACAACATAGTGAAATGAATGGAAACAAGTAGCTGCCTGGTTTGAATTTAGAACATTTAACTCTAATTCACTTTACTATGATGGCCGTACGATGGGAGCCAGTGGAATTTGACACAAAGCCACAGTAAGAGCCATGCTAGTGGCTCTGTGAGGCTGTACTTAAGCAAAGCAGTGCTTTGAACTGAATGCTAACATGAGCATGCTAACATGCTCACAATGTCAATGACGTATACAACCTACTCTTACATCAAAGAGTCAAAACATTTCAATAACGCTGGGGGACAATTGAGAATGTCCCTGTCTGAGATGTAAACTCAGTGGTCAGGGGACACGGCCTGTCATTTCCCTGATCGTGCTATGTAGCAATAAATCAGTGATGAAATCGGAAGGAAGAGAGCTAGGTAACATTAGCTGTTAGCAGCCAGTGGCCAAAGCCAACAGATAACGGAGTTTGCATAGAGTTATGTTTTAATGTGTTAAAGCTCTTGTCAGTAGAAAACGATGATTTGGCAAAGGTAAATTATCATCATATGACGAGTCCACCCAAGATCAAGGATCCCCCCTGACTGCAAGGCCTCCAAATTCCCCCAGTCCCAATCTGACTGAGCATTTGTGGGATGTGCCAGTACTCTAGGGGTACCCCCATGGATCAAACTTGGCTCTAAGCTGTTGAGGCATGGACACAAGACCTCTTGGGGGTATCCTGTGGTGTTTGGCACATGGGCGTTGGCAGCGGATCCTGAGAGTCCTGTGAGTTGTGAAGTGGGGTACCAGCACATTCCACAAATGCTCAATCAGATTGGGATCTGGGGATTTTTGAGGCCAGGTGGACGCCTTGAGCTCTTTGTCACGTTCCCCAGGCCATTCAGCAGTTTCTGCAGTGTGGGAGCGTACTTGGTCTGCAACAGTGTTTGGGTGAGTGGAGTCAGGTGGCATCCACATGAATGCTAGGACCCCACTGTTTCTCAGCAGAACACTGCACTGTAATGGAATGATCAATGATATTCATTTCATCCGTCAGTGGTTTTAACTTTTTGGCAAATCAATGTATGTCCCAATCAAAAGCCATTTAGTGCACCTTTGATTGCACAGCTAGCTACCGGAAACACCTGCTGAGGCAGAGCTGTGGACACAAAAATAAGGATATTGCAAGAACACACTACACAGTATTCCATAGTGTTTTGCATCAGCAGTGCTGCACATCGAATTTCAGGCTCTGCAAACGGAATTAGACCTCTCATTCTTGGCCCAGTTTTACACTTTGGGCAGAGAAAGGTTAGCTGTCCAATTGGCAAGGGCTCTCCTGTAGCACGCTAGAGTCAGACTTAAGTCAAACCTATTACGAGGGGCAAATAAGTTGCATGAAATATTCACCCAAGCCCATGTCCAAAGAAGTGCAACCATAAATAATTCACAAGGGGAAGTTAGAGGCATGTCTGTGTTCAGCTGGAACAACACATATCCCAAAGCCTGGACTATTGGATGTTTGGTTGTGGTAGGAACGCTGTTTACTTAATCATTTCTTCATTTATGCATGCATTTGTGCTGCTCATTATAGAATTAGTGTCTTTTTAGAGAACTGGGTCTTCATGCATTCTTAAAGTACTTGAACTGATGCCAACTGTGAAAGTGGTTCACTCAGAAAAAAAAAGCATCTTAATAAGCAAAATAATCATTTTTAAGGGGGGAAATCCAACGCTATCACCGACACTTACATTATGCTTTCATAATGAATAAAAAAATCTGTTTGCAATTAAACACAAAAAGATGAAACGAACAAAAAGCAATTGCAAAGACCTTTCCTGGAGCAAAGCAAATCACATGGACCACAGTATTTTGGTCTGAGCCAGCTCTGCACTTGTGTAAGCTCGGGTGAATCCAAATCCAAATCCTACATAACAATTTGTTGTCATGGAGCTTAGCATTTCGGACAGAGCCCTCCCCCTGTGTGTGTGTGTGTGTGTGTGTGTGTGTGTGTGTGTGTGAGTGTGTGTGTATTTATGTGTGAATGTGGACGTAACTTTGATGACAACAAACTTCAACAAGCACAGCGCTCCTCCCGTTACAGCTCTACCTGAATTAATCAGGAAAACTTTCGAATCAATAATGCTCTGTTGGCCCCGGGGAGAGACAGGGGGAGAGTTTTCAGGTCTGCCTGTGCCAGGCATGCAAAAGATAGTTATCACTCCGCCTGAGAAACGAGCTGCTTGGCATCAGCTCGGCTGGTGGATAAGTTTAAAACTCAGCTTGAGGAAATGGAGGATGATGGACGACATCTCCGTGAGAATAGCACACGATGTAGCTGCGGTGGAGGTTTGTGTAAAAGATGATGTGCGAGAGGGAATAAAAAGCCTGTGAAAAAGCAGGTGTGATTTGGAGGCTGCATTCTTGGAAGAGATGGAGATAGAGAAAGACAGAAAGAGGGAGATTCAGATCAGAGCTTTCTTTCAGGCCATTAGTGGCCCCGCTGTGGGCTTCAGGGTAAACCTCTGTGATGAACCAGCAGCTTGTTTTTTTCTTACAAACTTGTTCTCATGTCTGGAGGAATATACCATAACACCTCATCGCCTTTCAGGAAGCTGACACATGGAGCTGCTGCAACATAAATAGAGAAGGTGTGAACTTGAGGAGGACCTTTTCCATCTTTCTTTCCTTCCGGCTCATTCACATGCAGCTGCTTCAAAAATCTCACATTTTCAAAAAAAAAACAAAAAAAAAAACAAACATCTACTCCATTTTTAGTTTTGTACAAAAGGTGAAACATACTGACACATCATTAAAACTCTTACTGAATGCAGGAACATACTGGAATATATGATGGATATTTATCCATTCATGTCGGAGTGCTGAAAGTAAGATTGTACAAGATAATTATTGCCTTTTTAATATGAGGATATGTTAATTTTGAGAGAAAAAATAACACATTTGTACTCCTACAAATGAAAAGACCTTTCTTTTGTCCTGAAGGCCAGCAGCTTACAGAGGCGAATGATAGCTTATCTTAAAATGTGGGTCAATATTGCGGTGTAACTGTTATTACCGAGTGTGTTACCATTGTTGCTATTCAGAAAAAACTATGAAATCTCATTTTAAATACAACTACAGTACAAAGGAGATGTTTGTGCTTCAATCTGATGATTTTGACAACTGTTATTTGAGTACTGGAAGCTTCTGTTTTCAATCTAGATCTGAAATTAACTAGCCCTTATATCGAAAAATGATGCAAAAATGCACTTGAAGCACTTGCATCATTCCACCCATTTTTATTTATTTTATTTTTTTTGAAAAGGCTGGAGGCTTTTTTGCTTTAAAAAAAGCAAGACGTTCAGCTAGTGTGTGATGTTGTACTTAATCAGTCAAACAGTCAATCAATCAGCCCCTCTGTTTTTTCATGTCTTTTGAACTGCAGTCATGATGGGTGAGGTTATCCCTGGAGCTCTCGCAAGCGGGTGTCTACTGGTATCAGACACTTAAGTAAGGCTTTTTAAGACCTTTTCAAGGTAATGGTTAACTAAATTTTGCCTTTTTTTTTTAAATAAATCATCTTTTTCTGATTCATACATTGCTGGTAAGTATAACAGTATATATGTGGTCCTGTGCAGAGGCAGGTTTCACGTAGGATTATGGTTATAAGGGTTGGCGGTAAAGATGTGTAACATCAAACATGGGGACTTTAAAGCAGAGAAGCCTGACTCATTTTGACAACAATAAATGAAAAGATGGATACATGAAATCAGCAAATATTTTTGTTGCAATTAAAACCTCACAAATTCAAATTTAAGACTATTCGATGACTTTAAGGCCTAAAATTTATACAACTAAATTTAAAGGGCCAGTGTGTAATATTTGGCATGGTTTATTGTCAATCTGAGTCTGAATCTGAATATTCTACCCATTAATATGTTTATAAAAGTGTATGATCGCTATAAAATAAAATTTGTTTGGTTTTTGTAGCCTTATAATTATGCTTTTATATATATATATATACAGTACAGGCCAAAAGTTTGGACACACCTTCTCATTCAATGCGTTTTCTTTATTTTCATGACTATTTACGTTGTAGATTCTCACTGAAGGCATCAAAACTATGAATGAACACATGTGGAGTTATGTACTTAACAAAAAAAGGTGAAATAACTGAAAACATGTTTTATATTCTAGTTTCTTCAAAATAGCCACCCTTTGCTCTGATTACTGCTTTGCACACTCTTGGCATTCTCTCCATGAGCTTCAAGAGGTAGTCACCTGAAATGGTTTCCACTTCACAGGTGTGCCTTATCAGGGTTAATTAGTGGAATTTCTTGCTTTATCAATGGGGTTGGGACCATCAGTTGTGTTGTGCAGAAGTCAGGTTAATACACAGCCGACAGCCCTATTGGACAACTGTTAAAATTCATATTATGGCAAGAACCAATCAGCTAACTAAAGAAAAACGAGTGGCCATCATTACTTTAAGAAATGAAGGTCAGTCAGTCCGGAAAATTGCAAAAACTTTAAATGTGTCCCCAAGTGGAGTCGCAAAAACCATCAAGCGCTACAACGAAACTGGCACACATGAGGACCGACCCAGGAAAGGAAGACCAAGAGTCACCTCTGCTTCTGAGGATAAGTTCATCCGAGTCACCAGCCTCAGAAATCGCAAGTTAACAGCAGCTCAGATCAGAGACCAGATGAATGCCACACAGAGTTCTAGCAGCAGACCCATCTCTAGAACAACTGTTAAGAGGAGACTGCGCCAATCAGGCCTTCATGGTCAAATAGCTGCTAGGAAACCACTGCTAAGGAGAGGCAACAAGCAGAAGAGATTTGTTTGGGCCAAGAAACACAAGGAATGGACATTAGACCAGTGGAAATCTGTGCTTTGGTCTGATGAGTCCAAATTTGAGATCTTTGGTTCCAACCGCCGTGTCTTTGTGAGACGCAGAAAAGGTGAACGGATGGATTCCACATGCCTGATTCCCACTGTGAAGCATGGAGGAGGAGGTGTGATGGTGTGGGGGTGTTTTGCTGGTGACACTGTTGGGGATTTATTCAAAATTGAAGGCACACTGAACCAGCATGGCTACCACAGCATCCTGCAGCGACATGCCATCCCATCCGGTTTGCGTTTAGTTGGACGATCATTTATTTTTCAACAGGACAATGACCCCAAACACACCTCCAGGCTGTGTAAGGGCTATTTGACCAAGAAGGAGAGTGATGGAGTGCTGCGGCAGATGACCTGGCCTCCACAGTCACCGGACCTGAACCCAATCAAGATGGTTTGGGGTGAGCTGGACCGCAGAGTGAAGGCAAAGGGGCCAACAAGTGCTAAACACCTCTGGGAACTCCTTCAAGACTGTTGGAAAACCATTTCAGGTGACTACCTCTTGAAGCTCATGGAGAGAATGCCAAGAGTGTGCAAAGCAGTAATCAGAGCAAAGGGTGGCTATTTTGAAGAAACTAGAATATAAAACATGTTTTCAGTTATTTCACCTTTTTTTGTTAAGTACATAACTCCACATGTGTTCATTCATAGTTTTGATGCCTTCAGTGAGAATCTACAATGTAAATAGTCATGAAAATAAAGAAAACGCATTGAATGAGAAGGTGTGTCCAAACTTTTGGCCTGTACTGTATATATATATATATATATATATATATATATATATATATATATATATAGCAAGGGCCTTGCTTTAGAGAGGTCGCCATCTTGCGCCACCATGTATGTACAGCAGACCGAGCGGACAATCCAGCCAGCCAGAGAAGGCGTTTCGCATGTATAAATAAACCAACAAAGACAGCGGAAGGAAGGAAGAAGGAGGAGGAAACAGCAGAGAGTGTTAGCAGTTCGTCGATAGAGAGTAGTGAAAAGTTTTTTTAGTTATAAAGTTTGCGAATGGACCACGCAACAGGAGAGAATGAACCCGAACCGTCATCTGCGAGGAAAAGAAGACGCAACTTCACTCCTTGTGATGCACTCTCTGCGGCGCTTTTCCTCCTGATGATATATCTCCCCAACGATGGTAGCAGTAGCACCGAATCCCATTCTGTGCATTCAGCCTCTCTTCTCGCCCGCTCAGCATCAAACACATGGAGTTCCTCATCTGTATGCTCCGGCTCAAACAGGTATGGCTCTGGGTCTGTGTCCGCTACAAGAAACTCTTCAAAATCACGTTCAAAGTCGTCCATTGCAGCTCCTATAGTCCGGAGATATTGCTAGGCTAAATAAACAGCTGAGCTCTGTTTACCGGCTACGCTGTCAGTCAGTGTGCAGGCTGGAGATTGGTGGAGCAGAGAGGGGAGGGGGTGCCCGCTAGGTATTGTAAACCAGTATGTGTGTATGAAGTGTTACACCAGAAGAGTCAGAGTTTGGGACGGAGTCTTTTACCCCCTGGAGTGTTACTGGAGTTTTTGGAGTGCTCAAATAAACGGGCCTTTTTCCCGAACGCTACTCTGGTCTCCTGCTCGTGAGGGATTCATTACAATATCGTAACATGGTTTAGATTTCTAAATAAACATTCACCTCGTCGCTAGATAGACCTACTCCTGAAAAACTCATGCGCAAGGCTTTTTGTCCCTACGAGGCCAACGTCATTTACCCGACGGGAGGGGTGAGCGAGTGAGCCCTGCAATCTAGAATTTGACCACTGATGTCACTGTTTTCAACCCATTTTACACACTGGCCCTTTAAGACATTTTGATGGCCTAACCACCAAGCTGATGGTCAGACGTTGGTCAGTGTCGGGTTGTTAGTGAGCGTCTGTCACCCTAGTTTTTGCAGTGAGTCCCACACCATTGGTAGCAGTCTGCCCATGTCGCCTGACTTTTTGGTCGATTCAGCATGTTGAATCGGCGGCAGAGACGGTGGTGCTTAGTGCACCTTAGTGCATGAGAAAAGAAACAGAAGTGAGGCAAGTAAACAAAAAGCTTAAGTCAAAATCGAGTGACGTCAAAACAAACTTGTTATATGAGGTAAGATTTTTTTTTTTTTGCAATTGAAACGGTACATTATAGTTTATTTATTTTTCTTATTTTTTGCCACTGCATGGTAAATTGTTCCTTCAACGTCAGGTTGTGTTGTTAATGTGCTTACTGACTAACTAACATCTGGAATCCCTTCTGTCGGTCTTCCAGGTTTCCCTTTTTGAATGATAATTACAGACTACTGCCACCTGCTGCGATGGAGAATTATTTCCCCTCATGCAGGTGCACAATTTATGTGCTAGTTAGCTGTTGGCTGTAGTCTTTGCAGTGTGTTCAAGTGCAACTTTTAAGCCCTTGGCCTTTTTCGGCGCCAGTTCTTTGATGTCGGTTTGTGTATCTAAATGCTTCTGGTGTTGCTCGGAACATTGCAGTTGTTTGGACTTGTCATAGATCCATGCACTACTGTAAAAACTGCAGTGTTAAGGATCTTGTTGCCTTCTTTACCTTAACAGACACAGCAGCTTCTGTTCTGTAACTGTTGGAGGTATATCATATGTTAACATTCCACATTTGTCCCTGATATTCATGATGCTGAAGCTACAGTCATTTGCATTGCAGGCAATGTCAATAATAAGGTCCACCCACCAGCTATGAATAATTTTTAGAGCTCAAACTGTCTCATTATAAAAATCAAGGACACCTAGTATGCAGTACGGCACATATAGCCACCATGTGCCTGTTAGTTGACCTGGTGCCTTTGAGCTGACTGACTTTGCTCCTATTCCACAGGCACACTCTTTGATCATGTGATCTCGTCTGTGGAATATCAGCCGACTCGCCCTGGGGTGTACCGCTCTATATCTAAGACTGCATTGGATGAGCAGATTGTTCATTGCACACGATAACGTACACTGCAGAGGACCAGACAGAAACAGCTGATTACCGTTTGGAGCCTCAGAAACATAATATGTACCTTTCACTATAGCTAAACAATTAAAGTACAGAGCAAGTTATCTACAGGCACTTGATCTTTGGGTAAGCAGATGTTTATGCACACAGGTATTACAATATAGACGGATGGATGGGACCACTGAGCAGACAGGAGACAACACTCATTATCTAGCTCTACTTAAAATGAAAAGCAGTTTTATTGATGTGAAGAGATGTGAATGTGCACTGAGTGTGACACAGCTGGCGCAAGACTAAATGTCTAATAAATGTGATTGTCTGAGCTAATCAGTCTAATTTGGCCTGTTGTGATAGGATTGTAAAGTATAACAACAAATATTAAGCTGCAGCTCAGGTGTCCTATTATTTTTCTTCCAGTGTGACAAACACGAAAGGAGATAACCTGAGAGACAATTCTATGTGTGATTTCACAGTTTAACAGAAGAGAGGACATTGTTTTAATGGTTACATAAATCAAGACTTTCTCAATGTGCATTTTCCTTTCACCAAACTGACATGAATTGGACCAGAAAATAAGGAAGCTAACACTATGTTTTGGCCTACAGAAAGAATCTGCACAGAGTTCAACTGGCTAACAAGGTTGTGAAATAATTTATTGTCCTGCTGTTTTCTCCAACCGGTAAATAATGCCTGATGTCAATCTTGGAACAAATCCAGGCGGCAACACATGCTATGATAGTGTCGTTTGCTTTGTTCAGATAAAAGCTACAGTAGTAAACACATTTTTTGGGTGCTGTTTTTTTTTTTTTTCTAAATCAAACAAGCCATGTCAGTGGTTGTATAAGTTCATGGCTTTTTTATACTGCGCAGCCTTAGGTAAAGCATTGACAACACACTACTTTAAACCATTCCTCTAGCGCCGTCATCAGGTCAATATTCCAGGTTGCCCACTAACAACAAGTTATCAACTGACAGGTAAAACATATTGATAATCTTGTTATAATGCAAAGTTCTGCTGGGAAATTTTAGTCCTTGCAGTCATGTGGATACCACTTGACATGCACCAGCCACCCAAACACAGTTGCAGTTCCAAGAACCTTCCCAAGTACCTTCCCCCAATGGCAACAGCAATCTGTGATAGCAGTGGCACCCCCAGCAGGATCTTGCACCATGCCACGCCATTCAATCTGTTCGGGAATGGCCCGAGGAACATGACAAAAAGATCAAGGCGTCCACCAGATCCCAATCTGATGAAGCATTCGTGTGATGTGCCAATATCTCAGAGGTTCTCTGATTAACAGTGGGGCCTCCTTGGATCGGACTTTGCTCTTACCTGTCGAGACATGGACACAGGACCTCTGGGGGTGTCCTGTGGTGTCTGGCACTAGGGTGTTGGTAGCAGATCCTCGGAGGTCTGAGAGTTGTGCGGTGGGTTATCAGCATGTCCCACAGATGTTTGATCAGACTGAGATCTGGGGAATTTGGAGGCCAGGTCGACACCTTGAGCTGTTCATCACATGCCCTGGGCCATTCCTGAGCAGTTTTTTTGCAGTGTGACATGGTGCATAATCCTGCTGGGGGGGGGGGCACTGCCATTGGAGAGTGCTATTGCCATGGAGGGAGGTACTTTGTCTGCAATGGTGTTCGGGTGGACTCATCATCTGATAATAATGTACCTTTACCAAATACTCATTTTGTACTGACTAGAGCTTTAACACATTAACATAACTCAATGCAAACTCCTTTAGCTGTTGGCTAACACTATCAGGGAAACAGTAAGGCGTGTCCCCTGACTATTGAGTTTACATCGTCCTTTTGTCCAGAGAAAGACCTCAGACAGGGACGTTTCCAGTTGTCCCCCAAGACAACAGGACAACAACTGTCTCAAGCCTAGCTTTTTAGCCTGCTCAAAACTGATGTGACACAACAAAAAAACATCGGACACTGCGGTCGGTCAATGTCATCATATTTGCTGATCGGCTAATAGCTGTCAACAAGGCAAATATCGGCCTAAACCAAAGTTTTGCCAATAAACTGGTGCACCCCTACATGTTAGCAAACAATGGGGAAACAATTCTGCTTCTATGCCAGCCTTTTTAAAAATCTTCTTTTAAATAAAACCAGAATCTGTGTTGGATTCAGTGGTGGGTGGTGCCGCTCAGTGTGGTTTGTAGTAATACATTTACAAATAGAAATATTGTCCCTGAGAAGTGACAGTTCAATATAAAAATGCCCCTCTCATCTTCTTTCTGTCTCTATCCTGTTGAAGAATTGTGAGAACTGTGCTGAGAGAATGTCAGTTTGACAGTTTAGTTCAACTCCAGCTTGAGAGTGAAATAACTGAAACTTTTTAAGGAAATACCCAATTTACAGTGATGGATATAAATGATTATGGTAATAGAAGTTACTCCCAATACTTTCAGTTTGAGTCAACATGGGCAGTCTAAGGTTATGTCAAAGCTTCACTGATCTCTGTAAATCAAAGAATGTCAATCTGTCAGGGTAGTGATGTTCGCAAAAATATGGGCACAACCTCATGGGATGGCATTATGTCAGTGATATCAATACAGTGCATTACATGGTCTACCCAGGAAAAAATCTGGAAAGAAAGAAGGTAAAAGAAGAAGACTGCAAGATCAATGTACTGACCAAGTCAGGCATAAAGGGGGCAGAGGATGGCACATGTAAACAACTCTCCTTTAAGAGAGCAAGTCCCAAGCCGGTCCATTGAGTTGTTTACTTGTGGTAAATTTAGCCAAACCTTGTATTCCCAAACCGGAAATAAGATGCTAATACACTGCCCTGTGGGTGGCCTCTGATGGAACGACTCTGACATTGTATTTTCCACGTGGACATACTGAGGCTTCCCAGTCAGGAAATTAGCCGTCCAGCTTGCCAGCTCTCCACTGAGATTACATCTGAGGATATCAGATAAGAGCTGCAGAAAGACAAGAGCCGTCTGTAAACTGGTGTATATTCACTCAGTTAATTGGTTCATACACACACCTATCTTTTTTACACTCAGGTTTAGCCCTGATGTCAGATGATAGTGGTGTGTGTCAGGTTTTGTTGGTGCTTGGTCGCTGGGTCAGTTTGTATTACTAATTAACATTAGCTAGTGGAGTGGAAGGAACACAGTACCTAAACTGCTCCCACAGTGCTCACAGTGCCACCCAAGAGCCACTGAGAGTGCTGGAAGATTTACTTATCTCATGCTAATGTGGAACCAGAAGCTGGAAAAACTCCAAAACTTGATGAACTGTCAACTATCACTCGCTTTGCCAGTAACCTCTGAATGATTAATTGCCTGAAATTTAATGCAGTCGAGCTGATTCCGAATTAGGCAGTAATCATAATAATCTAACTTTCTTTTTCTTTTGTCACTCCTTCCTTAAATCTTTCACTGACAAAATGGTCAGAAATCAATCACTTTCTCACCTCACCACTTTTCGTTTTTGAGCTTTTTTTTCTCTACATGATATCCTATATGCGAGGTGAAAATATGCTGGCTTTACACGTTGTTTTCCCCAGCTGTCTCTAACTGCCTGCTGAGCAGCAGCTCTCCTTTGTTCTTCAGAGGCAGACCATTAAATTAGCAAGACTAGAAAAGTGTATTCAATAAAGTGCCGACTGGCACCAGGTGGTCGCCCCGGCTGATGGTGGCCACTCTAGACAATTTTGCAATTCCAGCAGATGCACAGCAGTGCGTTTCAGAAGCATCATAGAAGCTAATAAAAATATGCGCTATGGACATAAATTCATATCTCGTTATTTATAGGCTGAGTGGTGATGATATGATATATGTCAGTATTTTCTACGAATTGGGCTACATGTTCAGTTGCAAGTCAAAGCCACATTTGAGATGTCACAAGCACTTTTACAAAAACAAACAGCAACGTTCAAACAAAAGTACACAAATCAGCTTCACTATAACTCGCAGCATTCACAGACAAAGCATTTGTCTTTATATGGACACATTTTCTCCACAAATACAACATGCTAACGTTATTAGCACAAGCCTATGGCATTTTACATTGTATAAATTAGCCTAGCAGGTAGTAAACATTTCCTCTACTCATATGAAGCAGACCCACAGTAACATTTAACAAAGGTAATGTTACAAAATCCTGTGCCATTACAACTCACAAGGTTCACCGACAAAACAACCGTCTTATACTAAACACGTTTTCCAGACAAATATAACACGCTAACGTTATTAGCACAAGCCTATGGCATTATACATTTTGTAAATTAGCCTAGCGACAAGCAGAGATTTCCTCTACTCATACGAATCCAGGATAAATCACACACAAGACTTAAAATGCTATTTTGTGGAGGCTTTATTGTCGTCACAATTTCTTGTTTCTTACGTGTGAAATTAAAGTTACTGAAACAGTCAAAATCTTTGACCCATGTCATTCCCAACTGCACTTCCAAGGCTTTTAACTTTGTAGACTACAGCACAACAAAGTAAGAAATGATGCCATGCAACGGACGGAAGAAAACCAAAGTGCAGCTGCGTCTGTTGAAATTGTCCCTCTTGGCTCCCTTATAGTTAAGATGGTGAAGATAACAAAAACAGGGACACAGTCATCTGGGTTGTGCTTAACACAACATGATAGGGTACAAAAAAATACAAAATATGACTGAACTTTTAGATGGATATCAGTTTTGTTTAGCCACAACCAAGGCCATAACATGACCTGCAACAGACAGTGTGGGCTTGTTGTTTTCAGCTGAGTTGATTTCTGTAAAACTTACAGCCCCGACCAGCCGGTTAAGAGGAGCGAGGAGTCAGCAGCCACTGACGGTATAAAACTGTTAATAAAACAGGTTTTTCAACAATTGTGAATCACCGCAACCATGAGAGGTCCTTGAGAATACAGTCATAAATGTGCACAAAATATGGCACTGATTGGTGCAGTAGCCTGTGAAATTAGCTGCAGACATACAGATACACACACTCACACACACACACACACTCATGCACACATAAGCAAACGTCTGATCCTCTCACATCTTATGCCTGGCAGAAAAAAATAAAATAAAAAAAAACAGCAATGTGCTCAGCCAGTTGCCAATAGCCTATACAATTGCCCAATCCTAGTTTCCTAAAGTTTTCATGTTGTGCCCCTTGTCAGTTCCTCAACAGCACAACATGATCGACAAAAGGAAAATCAGCAAAAATGTGTAGTACAAAGTCATGTCTTTACGTATTATTTTGAAGCCACTGGCTGATGATGCTTTGCTCACTGCATATAATACCATCACATACCATGTACCCCACTGAAATTTCGGGAAGGTATGAGGGTATGAAAAAAATAGATACTGTCAAAACCTATTAGATTGCTTGTCAAAAATTCTCAATGGAAGATCGGGTGGTGAGGTCACTGTCTTTGCTATTTGCATGTTGGAAATGAAAGTAAGGCTGTAAGTGACCTTGCCAAACCTTAGCTTTTGCTGAATCGACACCCCTACTTAAAAAAAAAAAAAAAAAAATGTTTTACACATCAGAAATCAATGCTCATCCCAAGGCCACGTGAAGCAGTCGATAAGGTATATCTCAGGCTCCCCAAGCTCTCATCAGAAGAACAGATGTCTTTCATCTTTGACCAGAATGTTGAGTGGAGTGAAAGGCCACTGCATGATGAAGAGTTTTGCAACCAAAGCACGGACAAGAAGCGTGTGAACAGATCCACCACACTCTCACACACACACACACACACACACACACAAAAAACCAAACAGGCATGGGCTGACGCATGCATGCACACATTCACGCCCACACATAAAGATTTTCAGGCACATGTGCAGCCACACATGCACTGCAGAGTCCCTGCACCCTTGCTGATCCCCTGCTAGCAGTGGTCTTCCAGGCTAAGCCCATTGGATCTCTTCTTAATGAAGTCCGGAGGTAAAAAGTGCACACTCTCGCCTGCTGACAAGCCAGCTCTCGCATTGCCTTTCATCATTACAGTAATGGCTCGGTCTCCCACTGAGCAGTTTACTTTTAATCCATGTCGATGATGCACATTGCTGAAGAATCTCGATAGAGTGTTCTGTCTGTCACTTTTTTTTTCTCCCCACAACACCACCAACCAGTTTCTTCACTGCTTCAGAGGGACTTGAGATGTTTCAAGGTCTTACCAGAGCATCGCTACATAATATTAAACCCACACATAAACAGTATGATGTTCTTTTACCATTAGCTTTACGCTTAACATGCTCTAAACTCCAGTATTCTGCCCTTTGCTGTCATGATAATTGATTGTTTTCTTGGAATGCGTCCTTGGCTGTTGTGCTGTTGGCTGTTTGTTATAGTGGCCCTGAGAGCTCAATGCAATGTAGGAAAACATGTGCAAACAGACACAACACAAGCAAATGAAGAACACATCTACACTGTGAAAAGTCTTTTAGAAATAAAGGAGAAAACAACCCCACCAAAAACATATCAGTTGAAAAGTTAAACTTCAAAATGACACACAGTACAGCCACCATTTGGAAAAGGTGGCACCCCCCCTTTAACCAAATGAATGCCAGCGCTAATTAAGATTCAAAGTACGCCCACGCAACATCCGTGCTCTGCAGTTTCATCCTGTGACATTTGTATCCTCGTTTAATGTCATTGACACAGTACCCTCCATGTACTGTGTCAAAATAATCCGAGACATAAAAATAAATGCTCTGCTGTTCTCTATCACCATTTCTTTTAATAGAACTGTAATTTCTTGTGTAGTCGGTTCATACAGTTTTTCAGATTTAGTGCTTTTTTTACAAGATGCTGTCAAAAACTTCAGCTCTTAAAGTCAAGTGTTAAACCAGTCTGGGGCATGTGAGTAAATTATTGAAGTTTTGAAGGTGTTGGACACGTTTTCTTCTCTTTTTCTTACATCAAAAAGAAAGAAACGACTATAAGAATGACATTTTAGACAAGAATAAGGTACCTGAGTAGATGAAGAAAACAGCATCACCTACAGAGACTGAACCAAGAGATATAAAACAGCATAATGATAAGGGACTCTGGTAAGTGCTCATACTTGGTGATGCTTTGTACAATGCAGCAGCAGTGAAATAAATGCTATTCAAGACTGGGGTTTGCTGAAATTGCCATGACTACCAATCTATTGAGTGCTTTTAACAGCTGTGGGATTCAGTATGAGGCCTGTGTGACTTTGTCACGCTTGTTGCAAAGAAGCACTCAGAAAAAAATAAACCCTGAATTGTTCTTTCCCCCCTTTACAGTTTATAACATGACCTGTCGCGGCTCTGCTGCACTGCCATGAATCAAAATTTGCAGTTTTGTAATGCTGCCATGACGCCATCCATGAGGGTCAGTCTGGTCAAAGATTCACCTTTGACCCCACAGTGTGAATCTCAGAGCCAAATATTGATTCATGGTGGTTAGGAGGTTGTGTTGTTTTCAATGGTGGCTGCTGTGGTACAGCGGCTGTCATGGTGATATGTTTCTGTGCAGCTGCTACTACAACAGTAGAAGCTGCTTTTTATAAAGGAGCAAACAGTATTTGCTGTCTTGTATCAAGAGTGTTGCTATTGATGTCTTCTTTAATCTGTTTGATGATAATGATAGGCATTGTCTTTTAGTAGGGTGAAGTCAGTGCAATTGGCAGGCTTTAGAAAGTTGTCAGTTTCCAGAGGGCCACATGCTGGCCTGTCCTTCAAAGTATTTTGTCCCCGGGAGCATGTAATGATGTCCTGGCTCTGCACCTTACCACTGCCCAAAGCTTCCTGGACAATGAATCTTTCAGTCATTTATCTTAAAAGAGATATCAAGACAACCTCACAAAGCTGTGATTACTCATCCCAAGGGGTGCTTCTTAAGACTGTAAAAACGGTTGCATAATGTTTTCTGCGGTTCTAGGGGGAGATATTCACGGCCATGTGTCTGGATGACACTGCTGAAGGACCTCGTCAATGCGAATCAGAGAAATGACCAATCTTCTCTGCTGCTCTTTCCAATGACAGGCATACAGAGGGTTTTTATGTAGTTCATTATTGAGGTCAGCCAATAGTAGATTTTTACAGGCCAATACTAATAATAGTTCGTAACAGGAAACAGCTGGTAACAGATTAATAGGCTGATAACTCCACGCACAGAAAAAGTTCGATAGCATTAAATTATCAGCCTTTGGCTTCATAAGAAACTGGATGACTGTTGAACAAAAAAATCTAAGTCAAAGTAATAAAATCCTACATAAATCTTGAACTTAACATTGGACTTGAAGTAAAAGTTTTAAGGGGGGATTGATTTTTATTTTCTGAGCCATCAATTTTCGTCAAAGTCAACCTAAGAATTTCAGGTACACAATGACATTACCTTAACTTTGTCTATGGAGCCTCCATTCAAAACTGTAATGAGAGGTGGGCAGTATTACTGTTACTTTTATTTCAATTTCTTCAGATTATTTTGTAATTGGTATTTGACAGGGCTGAAAAAACAAGTGTCATTTGTAACAAGATAATTTGGGATGGAGTAATTTTGTATTTTCAAAATACCTGCTCTACGATTCATGAAAATAATGAGAATAGGTCAAAGCATGTAGGAAACGCAAGAGGACCTTAATTTAAAACTGGCATTCACTCAGTCACAGAGTCTCAGGCTTTCACTGTGGTGCTATAGCAATGGACTCACTGGACCTGTCGTTGTGGTCAAGCAAAATAGTTCATGTAAATATACCTTAAAATGAAGAACAATACACTTAGACACATTCACACAGCAGGGGGGACATGTTTTCTCAAGCTTTGGGACAGCATGTCAATTTAGATTTGTTACATGCATCATCCATTTTCTAAATAAACGTCCATTTTCACAGGTAATGTACAGTTTATGTATGAGTTTAAGTGATGCTAAGTTAAGTTTACATAAGTTTAAGTTGAGAAAAAAAAGTATCATGGTTTAAAATATATAAGTTTGTTACTGACGTTATAACGTCATGTGACATACATCACTAGCATAGTACACAAAACATACTAGTTCACTATTTCACTATAATAATTTCACTATAATAACTCACTATTGCAACTCCACTGACTTTTGGCTTCACCCTGGAGACAAACAGCAGACTCATGGGTGAAAGTCCGAGTTTGTTTGACTCATACACCTCCCCTCCTGCTTGCCCAGCGCAGACTTTCTCGCCTTTAATTCTTGAATGTCAACAAATGCTGCCACCTAGGGCATCTCATAAGGTTGCCTCTGTGCGTTGGTGTGTGATTCCGTCTGGGCCACTGACCAAGCATCGCTATTTGACAAGTTGAGAGTGAGACTAGGAAGCTGGAGCTGTACCCACTGATCATTTAACACAACCCTAAACCCCTTAAACTCCTGTCGGTGATGTACATCCCCATGTGACTCTTGGAGGCTTTGCAGCCATGGGCCACTATGAGAGCCAAGTGGCCCCAAGTCCTATCAGCACTCATTAACTGGCCAAACCAATAAATACCCCTTGTTCATTATGTGCATGTCAATATACACATACGAAGAGCTTTACAAATCAGACAGAAAGCCTATTCCTCTCTTTGCGCATACACAGCTTTAGCCCTCATGCATCTGGCCCCTGATATGGTAAAACTAATCAAGGTCAGACCAACATAAAGATGCAGGATATTTTCTACTGCTATATGAACAAGGTCACGTGCCTTTTCTCTTTTTATTTTCAAAGTTTGACAAGACTAAAAGGGATTGCGTGTCCTTGTTGATTAAGTTTTTAACTGAGTTTTAGAATGACATAACTTCTGAAGTCAGCACCCATGCCTTGACATTTTGTAAAATCAAATGGGTCTCATTCCAAATATCTATACAGATCAAAACTAGAGTGCATTTTGTTTATTTGGGAGTACTCTATTTGTTGGCCTCTGTTTACTTGAACCAAAACCGTGTTTTATTTGTGGATGTTTGATTTAATTTGAGTCTGCTGGGCAATCTCAAGTCAATACAAATGCTGTGTTCAGGCCAAACATAATCAAACATCCTCTCTGACCTCTTCCATGTTTTTCTCAGCCCAAACCTTTTTTTTCCGCATTAAAAAACACCCACAGCCCCACATCACTTGGTATTGATGCACTGCAATAGATTCACTTCTAATTCAGCTTTTCCAATTTATTTTTACCCCTCATTGCGCCTCCCCAGCGATATCATGCTATGCAGAGTGAAAATCCTCAGCTGAGTCTAAGTATTGTTAACCTATTCATCAAACAATGTGTTCAATACATATTTATGGCTCACATATCATTGGTCAAAACATTTCGCTCAATAAAACATTTGGATAATCATTGAACCAGTCTACAAAGGGCCGATTCATCTCCCAGGCTGCGTGCACTCCTTGTGCACAGCATTTGGAGCCACATTATTCAGAGCATCCGCCATATTCAGCTGCTATTAGACAGGCCAGTATTAGCAGACAGCCCAGCAGGTCACTCAGCATGCTGAGAGCTGGAGCTGAATACATAAAGGGGAATTCCTTTATTGTCAAAGTGAATCTAACAATACCTGTTCTAACAGAGGATTCATACTTTGAAGATTAGTGTGTTAGCTACAGTTCAGTTAATTGTCCATTTTTGTTGAGACTTGCAGAGGTGGTGATTCAACTCAGCAGTCCCTTCCTGTTGTGTTCCTGATTGTGGTAAATAATGGCTCTATTTTTGACAGATTTTACCCTCACAACAAAGCAGCAACACATCTTACTCATATTACCACTGCACTGCTTAATACTTTAATATTTAGAATAACTCAAATGACTGCACGCAATGTGAGGAGTGTCAGTTATACGGATTTTGCTCTCATAATCCTTCTTTCCAGCCACAGCAGGGAGCTGTTTTTAGTGAAGTAAGCTGTGATAAATCCACTGTATGATAGCCGCCCAGCACCAAACAGCAACAGACCATTTTAGCAGCTAGACAGTGGATGTAGTGAAGCTGCTAAAGAGACAGCTTTTTTTCCTCAAGGGGTTGATGGAGACCAAAACAGAGCTAAAAGGAAAAATATTTGATGGCCTGGAACATGACCCCGTATTAATGCTAATGGTAGCTGAAATATGGCCATCAGCAAGCATCTGTCACCCTAATTTTTTGAAACGTGTCCTGATGGCATTGATGTTGGCACTAGTCAGCTCTTGTCGGTTGCTTTTCTGACGATTCTGCATGTTGAATCAGCAGCGGAGCCGGCAGAGTCAGTCAGTGAGTGAAATTAATCGGCAGTTCAGGTCAATGCACAAGAAGAGAAACAGAAGTGAGGAAATCAAACACCTGAAGTCAAGAAGGTTTGTTATATTTGCTGAGATTATCTTACTAGACGTTGAGCTTTTCTAAGAAACGGGTTAAAATTGTTTCTGTTAGTATTTGCTTGCTCACAGTCAATATTCTTTGTTCTTTCAACATCAAGTTGTTGTTGTTAATGTCCTAACTGGCTAACGAGTGTCTTGTATCCATACTGTTGATCTTCTGACTTCCATTTTTTAAATCAAAAATGTAGACTAGCAGAGAGTCTTTGCGATGTCTTAAAGTGCAACTTTTTGGCCGAGACACACGTAATTTGAGGTGATGCAACAGTCAGCCTTCGTTGCCACTAGTCTTGGATGTGGGTTTGGTGTGTCTGGGCCTTTAAGGTGCTGACACACCAAACATTAAAGAACTAGCGTATCAGTTGCATTTGAACACACTACAAAGACTACATCAGACGGCCAAGTAGCACGTACGTCCTGCGCCTGCGTGAGAGGAAAAAACGCAAATAGGGAAACCGGAAGTCCGTGGAATGTATAAGATAAGCAAAGTAGCGGAGTGAGAGCGTGGTACATCCTGTCAGCCGAGGGGTTTCCTATCTGTGCAGCCGAGAACAGCAGCACCTCCATGCACTATTACGTCGAGACGGTCCCGGCGTTTCCTCCGCAGGCTCCACTTCACTCAGCTGCCCGACAAACCCGCTGCTTCTTCCCACTTTAACCTGAATAACAAACCAGGGCTCGGTGCTCCGGTTCGATCCAAACGGAGAGCAGGGGGCTAGCTGGGAGGCTAGCGGAGGCTAACTGGCTGTGCTTCCCTCCGGTCATGCTGCGGCTATTCAGGTTAAAGTGGGAAGAAGCAGCGGATCTGTCGGGCAGCTGAGTGAAGTGGAGCCTGCGGAGGAAACATCAGTAAGCCCAGGTTTCACTACAGGCAGATTCACTCGCTACAGGGGCGAGGAAATAATACCTGAACAGCCAATCAGAGTGATCTCTCTCACCGACAAGCTCCGCCGCCGATTCAACATGCTCAATCGGCCGAAAAGCCGCCAACGCCAAAGTGCTGACGGTGCGGGACACACCGCAAAAACTAGGGCAACAGACGCTCACCGACGGCCCAACTTTGACGGACGGCCAACTGTGGGCTAACACTGCCCCTGAATAGTCAGGAAAAAAAATCTAAGTCCCTGGGTGAACAGTATCCATCAGTTTCATTACATCATACAATATAATAATACAATATGATGTCTTACAATTCAGTCAACTAAGTTAAAAAAACAGCACTGTTTTTCTCTAAGAAGTTGATGGGGTATCTAAAGACCCAACCTGCTATCTGGGACTTTTCATTCACGTGACGCTGGATGCAAGCAATAGCAGGCAATGTTGTGTTTTGATTGTAAATATTTCAAAGACAGCAACAAATCTCTTTTGTTTGTTTGTCATAATTAATAATACATTCTGAAAAGAAAAGTATTACTACAAGCAATATGATTTTATACATTTTTTAATATAAAGCTTAATCTATTAGTGCTCGGTTGATAAAGAATCAAACTTTTGGCCTTGAGAATGTTAAAAGGCCTTTTTCACTGGAGACATTTTGGCATGTCAGAGTAGGAACAACACAGGTGTAAATAATGAAATTAATGAGGGCTGAATTCCATTTAGCTGCTTCGATTTCACGATGCTTGTATCCTGCATGCTTGCTCACTGTCACTCTCACTGGAGCATTGAACAGAACAGAGCCATCGTTAGCGTTATTAGTCACACCTGTGCTTTACCTAATATGGCAAATCAAAATGTCTGCAGTGGGAAAGGCCTGGTGTGAAAAATGCCCATCACAATCTCCTTAAGCCCATGGTGATTATATTTAATTGCTTGTTTTGTTTAAGTCTCCAAAATCCCAAAGCTATTCTGTTTATCATCATATGACAAAGAAATGCAGCAAATCATTAAAACTGAGAAACTGAAACAAGGGAATATTTGGCTTTTTTTTCTGTCAGTCCACTAATTGATTAACCAATTCTTCCAGCTCATCCGTCTAACAAGTGCCATTTTGAAGTAAGCTTTCAAGATGATATTAGTAATTCGTTTATTCGCAACAATGGAATTGTTCAACTTGTGTTTAGTCAGCAAGTCAATGCTCCAGCTTTCTTACAAAGCTGTACAGCTGCAGTAAAACTTGGAGGCTGGGCTGACTGCATAACCAAGCTTTGAAAAGCTAGACTGCATTATTTTTTATGTGTAGTTTCAGCTTGTGTTTGAACGTGCCTTCATAGCAGCTCTGCTTCAGTCAAATATCTGTCTAACTAAAACACCAACCTGCTGAGATTTCACATTAACGAGCGATCGAACAATCTGTCTTCAAATTCTTTTACCAGACAGTCCCTTTAGAAAACCCTCTATCGTGGCACACTGAGATCTAGAACTAGTAATTAGGGCCCCTCTTCTCCACAGCACGTTGTTAGTGATATTTTGCTCTGATAAAACCCTTTCAGAACTCTGCATGGGTCCAAAAGCTGTCATCACCCAACATTAGCAGCCCTGAAAACAGCAAAGCTACCTGTAAGCTGTCTATTAACAAACCAGCGTGTGTGCTATAGTACAATCACCTACCTTCCCATTAGCGCAACATATAAGATCATTTCACAGGTTGGGTTTTTGTCTGACACTATAAATCACTTTTGTACACCATGGGAAATGACTTATCGATGACACCATCTCTAAACTTGCATTCCCAAGCCAAACACCATGGAGATTTAAGAGCATGTTTACAGCTAGGGTAAAATGATGTTGTATGTGTTGCTCATATTACAACTTTTTTTTGCAGTTTTCCAGTGTTTGACGATGAACAATTAACCTAAGTCCAACAGCTTCTCTGACGTATTTTGTTATACAGCCATAAATTGCCATAACAAGCTCCAATTACACTCCCATTCCAAACCATCCATCTATGCGTACGCTAATCTTCTGAACTGATATGATGTCTTCAGCACAACACTCTCAGTTGCTAAGGAGCTCTCCAGTGACCTCAATTGTGATTAAATGGTACCATTATACAATCTCATACAGTACAGCCACACACACGGGCACTTATTGTATTTGACCCCTGGAGAATTAATAGTGTCTTCACTCGAAATCTGTCTTTTGTAGAGCCCACCATTAGCTGCTAATAGTGGTGTTATTTCATAGATGGTGACAACTTGGCAACATCAGACATAATAAGGATGGTTATCGCAGGCTATTTACCATAGAGATAGCCTTGGAGCAAGATACAGCATGAACTTGATGCTATCATTGAGACTTAAAACACATTACTGGACAATAGGAAATATAAGAGTGGGAGTTTTATAGAGGAAAGAATTCTCTGTACTTGCCAGATATTTTACCTGATGAATGGATTTTATAGAACAGTCCAATGTGTGCACTGAGAAAGTAAAATGACATACAATCTGTATGGAAGAAAGACTGATTATATGTAGAAATAAATACTCTATCTAAGCATGGGGTCTCGTATGCATTAAAGGTCCATTAGTGCATTAAGAGTGGAAACAAGATAAAAGAAAACAGCATGAAAGGAAAGCTGCCATTTTTCAACTTGCAGCTGAAGGGCATTAGCGTTTAACTAATATGGGATTTTGAAAACTAGTCATGGTATTGTACAGAAGCTGCCGATAGCCCTTTCGATTTTGTGTTAGTCCTCCATTTTATATGTAACTAAGCTATTTAAATGTTATTAAGATTTTAAGTCAGGCATAATTAAGGGCATGGCCGCTTTAAATGGCAAGAAGGTGCTGTCCATAAACTTGTCACAACCACAGAGACAATGCTGGTTAGTTAACGTAACCATGGCATAACCCCAGTTCAATAAGTGTAGGCTTGTTTTAAAGGAAATGACCACTTTAGAATGAAAATACAGACAGGACTTACTCACCCTCATGCCGACAAGAAGTTTAGTGTAGTTTTTAATCCACAAAACTTGTTCAGGGTATTGGAGGATAACAGCTAGCCGGATTTTTCCATACACAGCTGAAGTGCATGGAACCCACGTCCAAAATCAATTTGAAAATGTAATAAATCTCCACTAATGCATTTCAAAAACGTCAGAACGGCTTGTGCGTCGTAATCAAAGTGCCCTGAAGCCGCGGCATGCAAAATTGACTTGAAAAGACGTAATTTAGGCCTACGCATCATTTCTCACTGTGGTCAGTTAGCCTGCAGGCGTGCTGTGTGGCAACTTGCGTTCAGAGAAGTTCTTGTTCTCGAGTCTCACGAGTTGCAGGCTAACTGACCACGGTGAAGTAATGCTATAAAAGTGAAGTAAATTATGTCTTTTCAAGTCAATTCTGTATGCCGCGGCTTCAGGGCACTTGGATTACGACGGACGAGCTGTTCTAACGTTTCTGAAATGCATTAGCGGAGTTGTATTACATTTTCAAAATGATTTTGGACGCGGGTTCCATGCACTTCAAGTGTATGGAAAAACCCAGCTAGCTGTTATCCTCCGATACCCGAACAAGTTTTGTGGATTAAAAAACTACACTGGACTTCTTGTCGGCGTGAGGGTCAGTAAGTACTGTCTGTATTTTCATTCTCAAGTTCAAGCAATTCTTATTAGCATTATCATGGTCAGCCACAGACTGTCATGCACCATGCTAACCAAGCAAGCAACTAGCTTAGACCGAGCTCCACTCTCTCATCTAAATGTGGCCACTTCTGCTTCCAAAAATTTAAAATGCCGATGATCAAGACAGTCAAACTTTAGGCTTCAAAACATGAACCTAAAAACTAACAGGTGCTGTCATGGGTGGCTACGTCAATTATCATTACACAGTCTGTGACATTTGCCACCATAAGGTCACACCAGACAAACCCTGAGTGTACTGTATCTTATACAATACCTATTGTGTATCTTATATAATACCTTATAAACTGAACTTTTAATCCGTAAAAGCAAACATTAATTCACCTTTTAAATGTAACACAGTCTTTCTTTAAGGCAGGATGAAGCACATTTCATTACAGGATGAATGGATGAGGCAGATTGGAAATATATCCTTGTGTCATGCTGGAATAGCTCTCAGTGGACAGTGATGTATTCACGAGCTGTGGTCACGGAAGAACCTTCATTATATTGGTGGCGAACGACATTGACCAGGCCGTATCGGATATTTAATAAAATGCCAAATTAGCGTGATGTATTAGCAGATAAAATGGTACATACAGTCCGTCCAACCCTGTACAGTATGTGCGTCTGAATGTGTGTCAGAGGATAGAAAAAAAAAAAAGCTGCAGATGATATCCGCTACTCGGTTGTTCTAATTTCAAGGTTCTGGAGGTGCTGGAGATGCTTGGCTAGTGGACGGTGATATTGCTCCTGTGTTGCCAGGGACGTAACCCCACCACCCAGATAAGATGTCATCGGATTTATGGTTATGGATTACTTGCAGATTGTGTCACAGTGGCTACAGATGTTGAGTGTCACCACGGGAGAAGGAAAGGCGGAGAGACCGGAAAAAAGGAGGGAACTGTTACCCGGGGTATACTTGAAGAGATTCACTCCATTTGCACATACTTGTCAGGCTGAATTCCACTGAGTAGGATGCTCATTTTCACTTCATGGCTAACTAACAGGGCATGCAATATAGCTGTATAGTAGTCTCCTTTTTTTCATGGGGCATGGCACCCATAATCTGCCATAGCACAGTTTTCTTTATACTGTATGTGAATCATTATTTTCAATTATCTTTATTTCAATATTTGATTGTGATGCTTTGTTTGGATTTGAATTCTCATAAAGCCACATTCACTCCTCTAAATACAATATCAAACCTAATTGCATGGAAGCAATATTCTTATTCCAACAACATGCCTGACTGAGGCTTGGGGCCTTGCTTATTCGTTATCTGCTTCATTTAATTAACTTTAATTAACACAACAAAGGTCTATTGTCCTCCATGTGCCATCACTCAGTGGACAACTTCAGATGTGAGAACTGTCAGGAAGTTCAAATCCAGGAGTTTGAAACCAAAAGATGCTGTGACAAACTGTTTATGGTGGTGTAGTATTTGTAAAGGGATGTGCAGAATATGTCACCCACGTTTTTGATGAATCACCACTGTAATGTACAAAAGGGTGCACTTTAAAAGCAATAACAAGCTGTCTCATTTCCTTGAGTGCCTCTTAAAAAATGTCCTACTGACAGACAGTAAGAAGCAGACTGTTCAGGGCTGCAACCGAACAAATGAAAATCTATCAGCAATTGGTGAGATCTCCAGTCATCCTTATTTTTTATAAGAGGAATTAGAAACAAAAATAATTACCGTTCCATGACCGAAAAATATGATTTCAAAGACATGCTTTGGATGGGATCCGTTTCTAACTGAAAATGCATTGTATGGCCACTTGGTATGTTTTTCCACCACCTCCTCAGCATCCATTGGTCATGTATGACATACTAAAGCCAGCACAGTCCAAAGGGTCACTCTCATATTCCTGTCACTGGAGCTAAAGAGAGCCAACTCGGAGAACAGCTGGTCAGGCTGAGTGGAAATTGACATAACAGATGAACTAACATTTGGCTTTTGGAATGGTAAGCCTGGTCTGGCATTTAGTGACATTTGCCTCGCCACAGAGATGCATTTGGAGGGTCAGAAGACGAAAAAAGAACAAGGGTGGAGGGGTATAATTGTGGGCTGACCATTCATTGTGGACTTATTAGTGGATCTCTAGGGTAGGGTGGACAGTGAGTAGTGTTAAATGAAGTTGTGACATGTCACTTATTTCTAAATTTCTCTTTCACACAGGCTGCCCCCTTTAATGGAGCTCTAATGGAACCAAAAAATTAAATGTGCAGTAGGTGCTTTACCAAACAGGGCCTTGTTCAACTCTGTGAGGGATGAAATTAAAAAATGGCAGCATTCATGCCACTCTTCATTGAGCTTTCTTAAATGACATCATGTCACAACTTAGCCAGAGGTGATCA
This sequence comes from Epinephelus lanceolatus, assembly GCF_041903045.1. Taxonomy (NCBI): domain Eukaryota; kingdom Metazoa; phylum Chordata; class Actinopteri; order Perciformes; family Serranidae; genus Epinephelus; species Epinephelus lanceolatus. Next base: position 11,233,430 of record NC_135757.1, on the reverse strand, counting down.
CACTGGAAGACTGCTAATGACTCATGTGTCATTGCTCTGACACCATGGTAGAAATGCATGTTGTTTTGGTCCCTTTGTCATTAAAGCTGCACTAATCAATACTGTTTTATTAACAATGGATGGAATGACTATGTGTAATGTTTAAAGGGTTGGTTGTGGTGACGAATCCACATTTATCAACCCAATCTGCAGTTAAAGTGTATGAAAACAGGGCATCAAACCAACTTTTTGACGAGCTGACTTTTCAAAGACTCAAGGTTTTATTCAGAGCAAGGTGGGTTCTCTTCAACATTAATTCCTTTTCCCTCTCACGACTCAAAATCAGCGTCTAAACTTTTGAAATGATGGATCTTACTGTAAACACATGAAAGAACGACTATACTTGGGGTGATGCCGTAGGTGTGGACGTGTCCAGATGCTTCTCCGTCAGCATTTGTGTGAAATTTAGGCTCTTATGTCTATTTTACAAGTCTTGGTGGTGCTTTATGTGTTTGGCCTTGGACAGTGGTGGCATGAAGCTGCGGGTCACCCATCAGGGTGTGGAAATCAACTCGCCAGTCTGTAACCTTTCCTTCTGCTTACTTATAGCTACAGTAGATGCTAGCTAGCCAGGTTGATTTTTTTTAAATGCAAACATCGGTAAACATCAAGGAAAAGATGGAGAAGAATGAGCACCAGCTGAACGGGCATCCTGCTAGCCATCGTACAGGCATCAGCTTCCAATGGGATATCGGGAACTGTATTAGTCCTGGACAGTGCCATTCAACCAAGAGTTTCTTTTTCTATAAGCAGATCCGACATAGCAGAGGAGTCCGGCAAGAGAGAAGAGGAGGCATGTGTCTTACGGTGAATAAGGACTAGTTTGATGGGGTGAATGTGAGGTGCTGTCCTGTTCCTGCTGTGGATCACTGCTATACAGCATTCAGAGCTGGCTGCAGCCCTGCTCGAGTTTGGGAGAAGGGACCATACAGCCATTTTGTTGTGGTCAGGATGTGTGGGCAGTTAAACCAGTTAAAGGAGCTGATGGAATCGCATTTCACTGGAGTCATACCTTGTATAATTCCATGTTTCAAAAAAATGATTGATTGACTGATGACCCTAAAAAGAGATGGATGCCCATTTTAATCTCAAGATGTGGAAAATCTTTACTAGATTACAATCCAGGCTTGTGTGCGCTTCGGTTCTCAGCTCCTTAGGCCTCAAATCAATAATTCCCTGTCTAGCCTTGAGTTGGGGGAGATGTTCTAGGTTGCACTTTCATCTTTTTCTCATCTGACCTTTAGAGCTGGAGACATCAAGCTTGAGAAAATATTCTGCAAATCGACGAAGACGGCTCTTTTTATTAACCCTTTGTTCAGTATCAGACCCTATTTTTCTCCCATTACCGTACCCCTCTTTGGTACTCCCAGTTTTCGCTTTATCTCACTGAGTCTAGTCATATGTCCTTGAGGCTTTATGTGCCCTGCACACCAAGGCATGCTTTAGAAGTTAAGATCTCAGAGGAAACTGGAAGCATTACTCTACATGCTACAAATGGTTGAATCTTAAAAGCCCTGGTGTGTCCTTAGTCTTTGTAATCAGCTTAATAAACAGGATTCAATCATTGTCATTTGATCTAAGATTTCGGTGAAGGGATGAAGCATCCTTTGTGTTCGTAATTCAACAGGTGAAACTAATTAAGCAGTAAAACTCCTTTGATAGCCTGATGATGAAAAATACAGCATCAGAGAATTACGATGAAAAGCCTTTTTTTTTTAAATTACCACAACCACTTCCGAGAACCATAAAAGCTCTTTGGTTTCTTCAGCATAAACACAACCCTAAGCAATTAATTCATGTTTGGATTTTTACCAAAACAAGCTCCTCTTTTAGGATTCTTAAATAAATGTGGATAAAATAGAAATACTGCTGCTGTACATTACAGCACACCAGGTGATTCCTCCCACCTGTTTACTCGTGTGCACTCATTTCACATCTCCATTATGAGTTTATCTCTGGCTGGCAGAGGTTGTCCCGTCACTCTGGTATGCACAGATCCATTGCAGGAGAACAAATTAAGCTTGACAAGAACACAGAGAACTCCTGTGAATAAAGCATCTTTATTCTAACGCTGGGTGTAAGACCAGCAGGGATAAATATACTACCATGTATGTCACCCGGTGCTTTCTTTAAATGATGAATACTGTTTTGAGATCCATTTCAGGTTCAACTTCAAGTCAATTATGCTTGTGAATATACGTCTGGTCGTTTTCACAGGCCACATTGTCTGGTGCCACCAGGAAATCTATGGAACTGCCTTCATGCTTTTGAGTCATGAGACATTCTGAAGCATAGCATCAATCCAATGTGAGTACTCCTGCAGTGGTCATCCGTCAAACCCCCTTAATCAATATTAAACAAACGTCCCGCAAACTTTATTACGGCCAATTTAATCTAGCTAAACAGAATCCAGGCCGCTCGTTTTTCAGGCGCTGGCAACAAAGGGAACACAACAAACAAGCATTACGAGCATTCTTTTTGCTGTCCTTGCTTGACTCTGTTCAGCCATTTGCATGTTAAAGACATCACAACTTTGGAAATGATCACTATGGTGATGGGTTTTTTTTTGACAACCTCTGTTTTCACGACGAATACAAGACTTTGGGCCTGTCCCATTTCTACCCATTAAATCTTCCACTTGGTATTGAGTGCCCTCGTTTGTGAGATAACCTTTTATGAGGGAAGTGAGAAATATTAGGGTAGAGATCTTTCCCTAAGAAATGGAACACCATTTCATGCAAATTTGGCGTGGCCGATGTGCAGGCATACGTCATGCGTAGTAGCAACGCAATGAAAATGCCGGCTCCAGCACTTGTGTTGTGGCGTGTGCTATATTCATTCTTCTCTGTCTGATGAATCAACAAAGAAATGCTGAAAACAGGAGGTGCCTATGACGACTTCTAGTTCTGATCGATTTTGTTTGTGTAAGTTGATTTGTTTAAATATTTTGTCGTTGTGTTCAACCGAGTTGCTGATGAGTTTACGCTAGTCCAACCATCTGTTGTTTGTATAGCCTACATTCCGATCGTACAGTAACAAATTGTTTTCCAAAACTTGCCGGAGTTGCTGACTTCGCAAGGTGTTCTGGGAAATTTCATCTTCCACTTTGTTGAAAGTGTAGGTCGGGACTCCCTTGGAATCTAGGGCGGGTTTTAAGTGTTGGAAACCACTTCCACTACCTCAATTCTGTTTTGGGACACCACTAGCCTAAACGTGAACACACACAACCAAGTGCAAGTGGGTATTTCTAGGGGAAGTGTGGGTATTGGGACAGGCCCTAAGTCAGAGATGGGGACTCGAGTCATTGTGACTTGGACTCGAGTCGACTCGAGTCGCTGTTTTGATGACTTGTGACTTGACAAAAAATAAAAGACTTGAGACTTGACTCGGACTTGGAAGTTAAAGACTCGGGACTTGACTTGACTTGAGACACGATGACTTGAATGACTTGAGTGTTATTCACATCATGTTTTCGGTTAGAATATAAAATTTTTAAATTAATTTAAAAAATAATGTCGATTACCCAGTAGGAGCGCAGGCTGAGAATGGCGTTGTCATGATTGGATCACTACCCTGTCAATCAGTCATGCCCTCTCTACATACCTTACGTGTTTATTGGAAAAACAGGCCCTCTTATATCAGATAGGCATCAACATGTCAGTGGGAGGGGTACCGAGAGTCATTGTCTTCGGCTTTCGGAATTACCATTGTTACGGCAAAAGACGAACAGCACAGTGCAAGACATGTGGCATAAACATCTCGGACAGCCAGACGACAACGTCAAACTTTGTTCATCATTTGAAGAGCCATTCTGCCCAGTAAGTGCTTGTCAATTAGCTAATATTATCTGGTTAGTCGGTAGTTAGCTAACGTTAGCTTGATACTGTACAGGGGTGGGGGGGTGGGTCGGTTTGGTGGAACTTGTTTTTTAATTTATTTGCTAACATTAACCCCAGAAAACGTGAGCGAACATTCCGAACATTCATCACAGGACCGGTTGTACGTTTTATGAACGAGCACCACAGGGTTAAATGAGCTAAATGGGTGATTTTGGCCGCTGCCTTGGTTAGTGTGTTAGTGTGTGTGTGTGTGTGTGTGTGTGTGTGTGTGTGTGTGTGTTTGTGCACGTACGCATGGGGATCGTCCCTGCAAAGTAAACATTGCAGCGATGAAGTCAATGTTTACTGACAGTTACTTATATCTTGTCTTTTCACTTTATTAAGATCAGATTCTGCAGGTAAAATTACAATAATAAGGTGACTTGACTTGGACTTGACTTGACCTATTACAGGACTTGACTTGACTTGACATAACCTGTGACTTGACTTGACTTGCCCAAGAAAAAATGACTTGGGACTTACTTGAGACTTGAAGGTTAAGACTTGAGACTTATCTGAGACTTGCACATGTGTGACTTGGTCCCAGCTCTGCCCTAAGTGAAGTCCCACTAGACAAAAAACCTACAAACGCCTACTAGAAGCTGGCTTTTGTATCTAATGGGAAAGGTCACACTTGGGATTTGCACCCAGAACAAATGACACTGCAGAAGTCATGGGTATTTATCGGCTCCAGCTCCAATCAACAGTGATGGAAATATGGCACGCAGGTAGACGTGCGAATTTTGGCCCCTTTGTCGGCGTGATGCATGACCAGCTGCCACAATCCATACAAGAAGTGCTCATCATAGACCCAAATTTAGTCCACACAAAGTTTAAAAGAGAGACTGAAGAATTAAGCAATACTAAAAAGAAATAATAATTTCCTAAGCAGCAGTTTATGGAGTTTGAGTTGCGGGGTGGATAAATGATCGGTCGACCCAATCAGAGCTGATCAGATTGATGAACTTTAGTGCAGTCTTACTTAATGACACTTTCAAAATCAGGCGCCAAAATGAGTGCTGTGTTTCCAACTGTACACACACAATACGGATATGGATATCATGTTTTTTATCAGTTTCGGCTTTACCCACAGTGCAGCAACATTAGCAGAGTCCATTGTCTTGATCAGAGTTTGTCAGCTACCGCTTTGATAGTGGGCACTGCAGATAAAAAACTTGCCAGCCACTGTGTGACATCTCGCAGCTGGGTAACACCCCGCGGTCAGCACTGTGGACTGAACCTGCTACTTCATGTTTAATTTGTCAGCTTCGCTGCCTGTGTGCCAACCTGCCACACAGTTATCTGTTTTGGGTGGAAAATGCCCACACAAAAACATCCACTCGCAAGAGTTTATCTTTTAAGGCAATATTTTTCTAAACTTAGATCTAAAGATAGCAAACACATGCAACACTACTCGCCTCATGAGTTTAACTTACATTAAAGCAGCTGATCTGTTAAAGTAGATGTTGATTTGTGATCATTATGTAATGAAAAACACCAAAGAGATGAGGAGGAGGATGTAGTGCTGCTAATGAAGAGACTGATTTTTATCTGTCAAAAAGAAGAGGCAATAGCAATGTTGTGCTAAATAAAGCCCAATTATAATGTGTTTTGTTGTCCTTTTAACCAAGACAGATTCTTTAGGATAATAATAGTCCATACACCACAATACCTGTAACAGATTTTTCCCTAGTGGCTATACACCACTTCTAATATTCATTTAAACAAGTGAGAGGGATATTGCATTCTAGTTAGCAGTCCTTTTTAGTCACTTAAGCTGATAATACGATTGAAAATGTGAATTATGGTGAGTGTTTCTGCATTTTAGAATGACATTAAAGCTGCATTAGAGAAGCTCCTGATGTAAAAATGCCACGTTGTGCAACAGCATAGCAACCTTTTTCTGATGCCTTACACTGAGCTGGAGAAAAAGAAAAGAAGAAGACATGGCAGAGAGTTTGCAACCCACCACCAGCAGTGAAGATATTTAGATCAGTGTCTCACCAACCCTTGATCAATGATATCTGCTGAGGGATGTCTACCCACATTCTACTCAAATGCTGAGTATGTCAGGAAAGCAAGGATTTATTTGGCCTGCTGAGAGCAGAAAGGCACAGCACCAGCTGGGTAAACCATTACTGCAAGTGTAGAGAAAGAATAGGAATTGTTAGACAAGAGAAGACAGAAAAAAAAGTGATGAAGTGCCAATGTCCTGTACCGTAGTAGCAATGATTTCCAAACAGATGTAGGAAGATTTCTGTTGCAATAAAGGCAGAGAATGCTCAGGTCATCTTCCAGACTTCATATTAGTTTTAAGAGTATACTCAGACATCATTTCTCTGTCAGTATCTGTTGGCCCAAGGTAGTCATTGAAGTGCATTCATATGGACAATACACAGCAGTTCTTAAAGGGGACCTCTGATGTACTGGCTTTCTCTGGTTCTGCTGCCATGATTTTGGAGCTCCTTCTTTTTTCCACCATGAGTCCAAAAATGTCTTAGAAGTGCAATGAAAAACTTGTTCCTTAACAGCAAGCTATATTTAGCTGCTTCACATTATATTGGAAATTATATTGATCTGAGGTTACAAGTAGGCTGTAAGAGTGAAACAGCAGCATTTAGATCATCAGCAACACAATACTTACATTTTACTGAAAATGCAGAATTACAAATTTAAGTGTCAAGCTGTTTTGGAAACTGTCTCAGGGTTTCCCACGCATTCATTTATTCGTGCCACAATTGCCACAATTAAAACATCTGCCACCACATTTGGATATTTCTATATTTGGAGCACAACCGTTAATTAGCAGTGCTGTTGAAATATACGCTCACCGGCCACTTAACTGCTCATTAACGCAAACAGCAAATCACATGGCAGTAACTCAATGCACTGAGGCATGTAGACACGGTCAAGACAACCTGCTGAAGTTCAAACCGAGCATCAGAATGGGGAAGAAAGGTGACTTTGAACGTCACGTGGTTGTTGGTGCCAGAAGGGTTGGTATTTCAGAAACTGCTCATCTTCCGGGATTGTCACGCACAGCCATCTCTGGGTTTACAGAGGATGGTCCGAAAAAGGGTAAATATCCAACGAGTATGTATGCAGTTTCGAATACAGGCTAGGTTATGAAGTCTGCAGGAACTCAATTAATAATGGTGTACAAGCCTAGCAATCAGGTCAAAGAAAGCCCCATGTCTGAGGTGTGGCACCTACCCACCCAGTGGTGTCTCAATTTGCCCCTTAAACTGTTGCGGATTTCCAACCTTTTTAAATTCGTCATTACTGCTCAAAGCAATGTCCAAACATCTCAATAACTGCGACAAAACAAAGTTAAGCTTTAAGAGACATGCATTGGTTTTACCATAGCTGAAATAAATGTGTTTTCTCACTAACAAAAACAAGGCAAAACTACTTACTCTCAATGAGATTGACGTCAGTAAACATTGGATAAATACAGTGACTCAGTCTTTGTCATCAACTGATAGAGCAGTGCGTAGACAAAGAATTACAAAACAGTTTCATCAGTCCAAGCTGCAGATCTGAGGCCTGATAATGCCAGTCGACATCATCAATTCATTATCATCCACATCCCAAGAAAACAAAACAACCTACACTGCGAAACGTTTCTGACTTAAGACACTTTGATGACTAAAGCCAAGAGTTATGCAACATGTCTCGGTGGGGAAATTGCAAGAGAAGGAGTGTAAAGGAAGTCCGAGTCAAAGTTGAGTCTCCTCAAAGGACCCTGAAGAGGAATCGTGGGAGGAAGGGAGGACGAGTGTGGCTTTTGGACACAAATCATTTGTGAAGAGGGGCATTCGGTTTTGGACGCAAGGTCGTCCCCTGATGCTTCCAACCCTGGTTACTCATGCCTTAAGAATGTTTGTGTGTGTATGTGTGTGTGTGTGTGTGTGTATGTGTGTGTGTGTGTGGTAGGGGGCTGATGAGTGTATGTTTTTTGTGTGCGTGTCAGTTCGGTTACTCATGGGACCAGAGGTTCTTCCAGAGACAGACAGCGTTAATTTCAGCAGACACGCACGCACACGGGCACAAACACAGATTAATCTCTGTCAGGACTCCCAGGGCCTGGGGACACTTTGGAACTAGTTTGTGGGTGGAAGGACATAGGAGGACACGTACACAGAACTCACCAACATGACATAGTTTGAAATAATGACAGCTGAGCATGGTTAAAAAAAAAGTTAACATTGTATTATATAAAAGCACCAATTTTTATTTGTAGGCTTTGAATAGTAAGCCATTAAAAGAGTACTTCACTGGTTAAGCATTGCCATCAAATTAAACACAAAGGATCACAATCAATGCAGCAGAATGAGAAAAATTGATGTTTTAATTCAATGCATTGTTCCTTTTTGGTGTCTGCATTACCCACAATGCATCACTTAATGCACAAGGTCATCTGAAATTATTCAGTTTTTATCTAAACTCATTTTTAGTGAGCTTAAGCATTACCAAACATCTCTCCTCCCACTCGATGTCTGACAATGGGTAACAGGTTTAACACCTCTGGACCTCTCCTAAATGTTGGCTAAAGTCTGGCCCACGCTATAAGTTTTTCAAATCTTAACAGATTTTGAAAATGTGAGAGACCCCACTCGGGTTGGGTCAGTGTGAAAACACCAGAATACTAACTCTTACAAAGTGTCTTATTTGACTGAAGAGACACTCGAGTGGAACATAATGACACTACGTCCCTACAGAATGCTACCTGACTATCATGTAGCATCACAGCTCTCTATGCAAACTAAATCCATTAAATATGCACTTCTGTTACATCATGTAAACAAACCACTAAAAACATGGATAAGTAGCATACTTGCCATCTTCCTGTATTTGTAACATTATTACACTACACCTATTACTCACAATCTCCTTTGTCAGCTTCACATCAAAAATGTTGTCACATAGGCGCATTTCAAATTTTCTTGGGAGACCAACTCTACCATGTCTCCTCCTGTCACCCCAAAAAACGCCTTAACGTTCAAGTAAACAAACAACGTGTGTTGCTCTCACCCTCCCGCCTCAACTGAAATTTTATCCCCATCATGACGCCAACATTGGCCTCTAGACACTAGTGGCTCTGTTAGTCCATTTCTAAACATAAATTCATATTGCTTATTCCAAATACAATTCGCTTAGGCTACTTTCACGTTAGCTGAAAACTTGTCATAATGACAAATGTCTGTTCAGCCAGTTTGTACGAAATCAAACCAAACCAGGCTCGAACACCTGGCCAGACCAGTAAAACTGGAAATTGACCCAACTCTAGACCCAACAAATAACAATATGTAAATATATATTTAAAAGTTCTGTTCATATGGGGCGTGAAGAGCAAAAATTTGTCGAAAACAGCCCACTAGATTGCATTAACATACAACCTCCCGAGAGTCCTGACTCTCAAAACTAGAAATCTTGTGCGATCACCTGTGACTTTAGAGAAGAACTTCTTAGTCCCATTTGATATTCCATGAGATCTTTGGAACTTCTGGCAATCCCCCGGGTGCCACCCACTTAGCAGGGTATCAGGGTATCAGATCGTAAATACTGAACATGTCTAATACATTAATGCTTTTGTGATTTTAAATCAGTGTGGGTGAGATGGACTTCTGAGCAGATCAGGGTACGTAAAAAATACTTTTGACAGACCCCATACCACAGGAAAATCTGGTGAGATAATTTTTAGAGCTATCAAAAAAAAAAAATGTCATGTGGTGTGTGCGTGGTTATAGACAGGTCATTTCCTGGACAAAGAAAGTCGATGAAATGCTTTGACTCCTAGTTCTAGGTCGACCCACAAATGTTCCAGTCTGAGAATTTTTGGACTGTTGGGAATAATCTCCCACTATGAGACACTTGATAAATATGGGCCTTGGGCTAACTTTTAATTTTGCAATCAAAACTTATATGGAGGGTATTTTACAGGGTGATGCTGGCTTGTTAAATACAAATATATTAAAATTGAGTACCTTTAGCTCAACAAATAACACATAAATGATGGAAGGGGACTCTTTAAGTTCTTTAATGTTCACATAAGTTCATGTCATAGAGCTGATGTCCAAATAGGGACTGGTCTGACTGGTTAACTGAATACATTTAGACACGTGTACGCATATATGCTCTGTTGAATTCACATATAGAGAGTAGATTTCCATCTGTAAGCCTCCCAGCTAACCAGTACAGTGATCCACAGAGTAGGAACTGGAACACAAGCTGCAGATGACGGTGGGGCTCAGAACACCACCGCGAGGCTTTAATAATGTGTCATCTCTCTCTTACAGCTGAGTGTGAGCTCCACTGTGTGTGCCTGTGTGTATGTGTGTGTACGGCTTTGTCACAGCTACTGCAGGACGACTGGTGATTCTCTTTTTAAGCTTCCTGCAGCAACACTTCAACACATCGAAGTGACAGAACTCACAGAGAGAGTTGAGACATGAAGGCTCGCAGTGGGGCATGGGCTTCCTGTGTGTGTGTGTGTGTGTGTGTGTGTGCAACCTGGATTTGAGTGTGCACACACGCAAGTTCAGGCGAGTATGCATGTCTACAACCAAGTGTTTGTTTGGGCCTGGAGTTAGAACAGAGCTGGTGCAGCAAAGGTACTTTGGTTCTGCCCTTGACCCAAGTCAATCTGCCATGTCTAGTTCTCAAATTAAGCACATGATGGCTGTGCAGGCCCAGCCCACGCACCTTCTGGCCACGAGAGCATCTAAATGTCCTTTGCTACGAATAGCTGTTACTAATTAGCTAAACTGATTGGCAGCTTCTAGGTTGCATAAAGTAAACATCTCTTTAGGTGATAGACAATGGATATGATTTAATATCCTTCAGTTATGTAATGTCTTTGCCTGAAATCAACTCACAGCTGTCTATTGCAAATCATCAGAAAAAGGAAAACAGCTGACTGATTATAACTTTTAGGATGAGTGAAAAACAAATGGCTATAAAGCAGCAGCAGTGAAATCTGGCTCTCTATTAAAGTCACTTTTGCCCTTCTGCATGTTACATTTGGGCTATTTTGATGAAAATATCTGTGTGGAGTGAGTTTGGAAGAAGATACTTGTTCTCTGGCCATATTGGTGGGCATCAAAACATTCTAGCATCCCAATCTCACAGGAATATTCAAAATTTTGGCTCGTCCGTATTCAGCGATTTGATATCATAGCCAGTGTTTCTTATTTAAACACATGATAACACCTACTGGTGAGGCAGCTCGTATGCTTGCAGCCAGCGCTATGCACTAGTTTTACTGAACATGTGAATAGGCTATTTTTAAACACAGCTGATGGACAAATTTTGAACCCCTCTCAAAGACACATTGTAAGTAAGGCTTGGCTAGGAAAATAGCAGACAAAATGCCTGTAGGAAATTGGGGGGAAGCCACTGAAAATAATGTACTGGCAAATTGTGGAAGAATATCATCCCATCTGATCCAATATGTACTGTACGGGGTGTTGATTTAGAATTCAGAGGGGCTTTTTTTACACTGTCAGATATGGTACTACACCAAACTAAAGCAGCAATTTTACAATTTCGCTGTGGTTCTGACATGCGCTGTTTCACCAGAGGACACGATATTCAATGAATAGTAAAGCTCTAAATCTGTCTTATTCTTTCTCATTCCTTTTCTTTACCAGGGCAACAGGATCAGTGAATACTGAAGCTGTCCTTAAACCACAGCACTTGTGTTCCAAGTCTTGTCAGAGCAAGCATCTGCTCTGTAAAGCATCCTCGAGCAAGAGGCTGATCCCTGTATTTAGTAGTATCAGTCATTTCAGAAAATATGACCTATATGGCCCAAAGTTCTCTGAGCACAGGGTATAAACAGAAAGAACATGTACATACTGTCCAGGAGTTTGTATTTAGAGCACGATCTTCTCAAAAAGATGTTTTGATTAAAAAAAATTCATTTTGGATGTAATTGCTTTATCCACAAATTTGTGCTCAGTCTACGGAAACCTTTTTTGCAATTCACGCCTAATTGGCACCACGGAAATTGATGCTTGAGGTGTAAAACAAATTCAAAGGTGTGAGAGTCCCACAGTTTTAATACCACACATATTCACTTCCCTACCAATAAGCAGAATTATTAGTTTAGTTTGTAAGTCTTATGAATGTGTTGAATCAATATCTAAACTAAGAAAGAGCTCAAATATTTTCACTCTTCAAGTGTTATGTGGTGATGTTATTTTTTCTCAAAAGGAGAAACTCTGACTCTGACAGTCCATATTTATTTCATACATTCAGAAATATTAATGAATGAAAGCCATTACTTTTTCAATACCTTGTTACTCATTCCCCTACAAATGTAAAGATGTTCTATGTGGGTCCTTGTTAGTTGCAGTTGTGTGATGCTGGTTGTTATCACACCTTCTGGGAAAAACGAAAAAGAAAAAATGTGACGCTGGCCGTTACAAAACAGAAGGCCAGAGGCCTCAGTGACTTGCTATGCCCTTTCATTTGCTCCTGCGTTGGAGTTCTCGCCAACGAATCCTTGGAAGATCTAAGAAAACCCTTAAGGTGACTGGCAAGTTGTTCATGAGGAGCAGCAGGGAGCAAAAAGTTATTTACCACTGGGTACATCAAAATTGCTGGCCATTGAGCCAAAGTACTGCAGGGCAGTGATTCTCAACCAGGGGTACTTGCACCCTACAGGGTTACTGCTGCAGTTGCTCGGAGGTATGTGGAAAGACTGTGGAGCAGCTCGGGTCATTTGAAAAATAAATAAAATATGATTTGATGAAAACATATCTCTATCTTCAATCAGATGTAACTCCTTAACATTATGGCCCAATCCCAATTCTACCCCTTAAATCTTCCACTTGGTATTGAGTGCCCTTGTTTGCGAGATAACCCTTGATGAGGGAAGTGAGAAATATTAGGGTAGAGATCTTTCCCTAAGGAATGAGACACCACTTCATGAAAATTGGCATGGCCGACGTGCAGGCATACGTCACATGCAGTAGCGACGCAAGATACCAGTAGTCATTCAGGTTCGAAAATGCCGGCTCCAGCACTTGTGTTGTAGTGTGTTCTTTGTTTATTCTTCTCCATCTGATGAATTAACGGAGAAGAAATGCTGAAAACAGGAGGCGTCTACGGCGTCTTCTAGTTCTGATCGATTTTGTTCGAGTAAGTCGATTTGTTTAAATATTTTGACGCTGTGTTCAACCCAGTTTCTGATGAGTTTACGCTAGTCCAACCATCTGTTGTTTGTATAGCCTACATTCCGATCATACAGTAACAAATTGTTTTCCAAAACTTGCAGGAGTTGCTGACTTCGCAAGGCGTTCTGGGAAATTTCATCTTCTACTTCGTTGAAAGTGTGGGTCGGGGCTCCCTTGGAATCTAGGGCGGGCTTTAAGTGAAAACAAATTGATAAATTTGTACTACATTATTGGATAAATGATTGATATAGTTAGCTAAAAGATTAACAGTTGATATATCTGGCTAAAAGTAAAAGACAAACAGTTTAAACAGTCAGAAGTAAAATAAGCAGTTAAAATAGGTAAATGTAAAAGATAAATGGCTGAAATTGTCAGCTAAAGTAAAAGAAACAGTTCACATCGTTGGCTTAAAGTAGAAGACAAACACTGACAAAAGTCAATGAAAAGTAAAACATTAACAGCTGAAATAGTGAAATTCAGTAATGTGAGGCCTGAATGAAAAAACAACAAGTTCGAAACACTGACGTAGTGTCTGGGAGAAGCAAATCAAAAATAGAACATCATATCTGTTTTGTTTCATACCTAGAGGGTTATTTTTCCCTTTTCTTGCAAATGATGGTGGCATTAAACCTTTCTCAATTAGCCATCTGGGGGTCGATGGAAAAATAGCACTCAGACTGTAATCATGGTTCCCCTATCTTGCTTGCCAAATACTCACTAACCGGCTGGGCTCTCCAGCTCCCTACTCTCAAATGTCCTTATGCGCTTGATAATCACTCTATGGAAATGTTCACAAATCTGTCCATGTGTGTGTTTGTGTGTGTGCATATCACAGTTAATCTTCGGTATGAATGAGTCTGTCTGTGTAAGCGTGTGTGTGTGTGTGTGTGTGTGTGTGTGTGTGTCTTTGTGAGGCCCAAACCAACCCTCTGTGCGATTGATGATCACCAAGTGAAAACATTTAGATTGCCTGCTTCTTGGTGCCAGTCTGGATTAGGCTGGCGATGAGACCATTTCTACTTTGATTACCGTTTTGGCGTTTAACCTGCGCAGATAACAGGGGCCATCAGCAGGAGAAGGCTCTGTGGACCAGACACGCGGTACATGCAGACACACACACACACACACACACACACATGCCCAGTTGAGATAATTGACTCATCATGTCATTGCCAACACCCCTTTCCTTTCTCTGTATCCCCCCAAATCATTCACACTCTCTGCACTGTTGTGCACTCAGGGCACACTAAAGCTATTTGGATTAAAAGCATCCGCCATGTGTGACGTGTGAAATTCTCTCTGTGTGTCTCTCTCCCTATTTATGCTCAAAGGCACCCCTGCATCTTGCTAGCAAGCAGCATGAGCGGCTTGACTCAGCCACTGTATGGAAATTAGGCGGTTATCTCACCTCAGAAAAAAGCTGTTATTTCTGTGTGTTTCATAATGTTTTTAATAATGTGCTTCTGCACATACAGTAGGCTACAAATACAAGCATGTAAACAAACATTCTCCCTAATAATTCTGTACTTGCCAATTCCAAACATTTACCGCGATTTCTGACCCACACAATCCATCTGTCAGTCTGTCACTCACTTTTCAGCTCATGGCAAGAGGCTTTATCATCTCAACCGACCAAAAGAAAGTATTAGTGCTGCAAGAAGGAGAGATCCTATGATCACTGAAGCAGCCGAGTTAGGATGCTGCTGCAGGGAAGTTTAATCCCTGGGCAACCACAAAACACCGCTGATTTAGAGGTCAGTTTATTCATCGTGAAGAGTATTACTCAGCTTGTAAAAAATCTCTGTGGCTCTGAATGAGTTTTCTGAAGTCGGAGAAAATAAGCCTAATGATGTCACAAAGTGGACTCAGTTTGGGCTGGAAGATTTATAAGAGAGAGACGGCAATACAAACTGGAGCTTTGGAAGACAATGTGGGCATTTACAAGGCAGGGTGAGCCGAATCAAATGAGCAATGAACAACTACTGGACACATGTTTTATATAGGCATTCACTAGGCTACATTCAAACAGCAAAATAAATAAATAAATAAAAATAAAACAAAGAGCCAACAAATGGAGCCTATTTTGTAAAATGAGTCAGTGGAAAGAACTCTTCTTGAAACTAACTAACTTCAACATAAGCTCAATGAGGAAGCAGCCTATTGAACAGAGTGACTAATCAGAGAAGAAGAGTGGCAGAGGCAAAGGAGGGAAAGGTCTCGGTAAAGGAGGAAGTTTTACCTTAAAGCCTGTTTGTAACCGGCAGCCTATCGACAGCCTTGTCTTCACTTCACTTCACCTACGCAACTGACTTTAGCAGTTTAGATAACGGACACTCGTCTGTTCTGCTGTTATTACAGACATTTGAACTGACCACAGACACTCACCTCATTCGTCGACTCGTCATTATATTTAAGGTGTCTTGGCAACATATCTTAGAGGTCATATAATTATGGGAGGCTAATAATTATGTGGTAGAAAATGCTAACTGCAAATACCTATACAAACTCAGAGTTCCCTTTGCATTGTGGTCTTTAAAGATGCAGAAAAGAGACATGTGTAACAAATGTTGGCACACTAACACTTTAAACTAAGATGGTAAACATTAGGGACTGTTCATTTCTTACAGTAACACACCGCTTGCGCAATAGGGGGTAGCAGAGTCACTGGTACGTTCCAGCTAGTTAGTACTGCTGTAGCTAGCTAGTACTGCTATTTCATTAGAGTGCAGGGCACTAGAACTGTCATATAAATGGGGGTGTGCCCGTACGAGTTCGCAAAGTTTTTCCTCCTCGCCCGCCATATTTCATACCTGCTTCTTCTGTGAATAACAAAAAGTGGTTAATTTCAAGTACGTTGCTTGCATTATCACCCCTGCTGGCAACGCATG
This sequence comes from Epinephelus lanceolatus, assembly GCF_041903045.1. Classification (NCBI taxonomy): domain Eukaryota; kingdom Metazoa; phylum Chordata; class Actinopteri; order Perciformes; family Serranidae; genus Epinephelus; species Epinephelus lanceolatus. Next base: position 11,217,443 of record NC_135757.1, on the reverse strand, counting down.
GTATTACAGGCATTGCTGCGCTGCGTATCAAAAAAATGGACAACACATTTTGAGACGCAAGCACGCATCATGGCGGCCAATGCGCCTCGATGCATCCCAATGCGTTCGCGTCTGTGTGCCTTTGTCGACTATGAAACGGCCCGTACACTTTGATGTTTGAAAGTTAAAAGTTACAGACAAAATCCTGGAGTTGAAAAAGTTTTTCAGTCTTGTCATGAAAGTTGGCTAGTAAGTGGAAACACTTTATTTTTCAGTGGTAAGATTTTAAATAAGACCTGTAGAATAAAGATATTTTGATGAATGTGGTTATGTGTTCTTCTGATGGAATTGTTAGTCCCACATTATGTGCTCAAGGACTGTTAGAAATTCGAAAATCCCAAACCGTAATTTCTGTTTTTACAGTTTCTGGCTATGATAAATGGTGTATTTTTGGCAAGTAGAATGTTTTCTTTAATAATTGGCACTGAAATAAAACAAAATATTGAGATTTAAAGTTGTATGCCCCTCTCGAGCCAAAATAAAAATCTAAATATCTTTTTGCACCACCCCTCCCCTCTAATAATTAACAAACAGTCTCTTGTACCTGCTAAACATCAGCATAGCCTTTTCACTGTAAGGATGTTAACATGCCTATGTTAGTATTTAGCTCAGTACAGACTCGCAGACCCACTATTACTGTAGACTTTGATTTAAAGCCAAGCTAAAATATGCATTTGCTGACAAAAATAAAGCATATTTTTGCTGTCAAAATCAACAATGGTGGCATTCATTAAAGTCTAACCACCTTGCTGGTGCTTCCTTTAGTTAACGCTGATGTCCTTGTGTACAGCAAGCCACACAACCGAGCCCCTGGATAACACTGTGTCTATGTTTTCATCATTTAAAGGTCAATGTCAACAGGGCAATCTCTGCAACACTTGCAAGGAGGGGAAAGGGCATAAATTAAAGCTTTCCTACGTCTCTAACTGACATTTGTTTATATTTGTGGTCTTGATGCCTTATGATGATCACCGTCTGGAGCTTGTACTTTGCCCAGCGTTTTATTTACTGCTACATCACCGGACGTGTGTGCGCATTCGCTTTGGCAAACAGCCCCGGCTTTAAATCTCACAGGGTGCGTGCGCTTTTTTTTTTTTTTTTTTTTTGCCTGTGTACGTGCCCCTATAGTTCATGAATAACTCTTGCTTTAAGATACTGAGAGTGAATCCGGGCAAGGGGGGGAACATAAATCTGAGGCTGACACCCTCAGTGAAAGTCATTAGTCAGCCGTCACAGGCCCTGGCCCTCTGCCATGTCACGAGAACCACCTCGCTCTCCCTCCCTTCCCCTCTATCTTGCTCTCTTTCCTGCTCCCTGCCTCCCTAACGAGGGCTATCTTGCTCGCCCATAGCCTCATTCCTCTAATGGAGCCAATGAAATCAAGAGGAGGATTCATGTTGATGCAGCCTGTTTTGAGACTTAGAAGCGCACACACATACACAAGCAGACTGTTTGTACTACTGACGCCGTGTTGAAGTAATGTAATTTCATGAAGAGCATATACAGTCAGAGGAACATGGAGGCATCAGTAAAAATCTTGAGTAATAATAAATGACTGGGTTTTTTTTTTTTTTTCAAAGAAGGATAGATAATCATTAAAAATACATTGTACTCCTACAGTCAGACTTTTTCCTCCCACTTCAACATGCACGAGCACACACACACACACACACACACAGAAAAAAAACTTTAAACCCCCCGACCCACGAGGAGGAAACCGGTATTCAAAGTAAGAGCAGGAAATATGTTTACCAAAGCGCAACCCAATTCATTGTGACAGGGCACTGAGGAGAAGGTAACAGCGTGTGCTGCAGCAAAGTTCAGAAGATTTAAAAAGGTCCTTTTGTACCTTCCGTGAATGTGATTGATGTTGGGCAGGCCCCGAGAAAGCGGTTGGCTCATCCATTGCTGTTTTCAGAGGAGGGGTGATCAAGGTTTTTTCGGTATTCACTTTCTAGTGAAATTGAGAAAGATGCACACGCTCTCTGGGGAGCTGGCAATTTCAATTTGCCCAGGCAAGGGCGTGCGTGCAGCCGACAATATACAAATGCGCTCTGGCCTGTTCCGCGGGATACGACGCTGGATATCGTCTAATCCTGCACAGCATGTGTGTAATTGGAGATTGCAGAGGTCATACTGTGAATGAATCAATGCCTGGATCAATTCAGAATGCATTTAATTTACCAGAAATGCAGAGCTCTCATTGTCTGTCCAGTGGCCTTTTATTAGATGAAATTTAATCATTGCATTCAGGGCTTATCAGCAGCGGAGGAGACAGGAAATTAACTGCTTAGAAAATATTAGTCAACTTTGTCATGGTGAATACAACTTAATTGTGTAATTATCTCTCAATGGCATTTCAATTGTTGACACAAGACCAGCCAGTAAATGCTAAAGCTAAACAAGCCCAGAGCAATGTAAACATGTACAGTTCCATTAAGCTGTTATTTATGACTGCTGTTATCATTTGTGCTTATTTTAAGCTGATCTGTGCTGCAGGTTTCTGTGTTGCCTGCAGAAAGGGAAGGTGCTTCTGCCAAGAAGAAATTGAATGTAGTGTATCAAAGATTTATGTTACTGTAGGACACTTGGATGTGCACACCAGGCATGTTTTGGATGTATGAAAGATTTTTTTTTACAATGTATTAAGACAACAGCTCTGTACCGAGTAAGACTGTGCTCAGATAGACAACAGCACTGTGTGAAAGAATACATGTTGACACAGTGTGGGTGCCGTGTGGTAGTTGAGTCCAGCTGGTCCCTTAAGGGTCAGGCCCCTCTTAAGGGTTAGAAGATAAATCTTAGAGGTCTTGAGATGATTAATGGGAGAGGAAAGAAGAGAAAACTCAGTTCTGCTTCACAAGCCAAAAACTTCGGCAGCGACTGGTTTCATCTTTACTGAGTGCACTTTTCCAGTTAGAAGGCAGCAATCCGCCAGACGGCCACCCAAGCTGATCACGGCCCCTCTGGACAATTCCAGCAGACGTGCCGCAGCAAAATTGAATTGTGACGGAGCTGAAGCGCATTGCACGGGCAGTTTGAGTGCTCCTGCTAACAAGCACTATATGTGAAATATAGACACAATATAATTATGAGATTTAACTAAAACACAGTCACAAATCTTTGATCCATGTCATTCAAAACTGAACTTTTAACAGTATTAACTTTGTCTGTAGGCTACAGGACAACAAAGTAGGAAATATATACAATACAGACAATTAAAATCAACAAAAGAGAAACCATTTAAGTGTATAGCCTTCTCGAGACTAGATGAACAAAATCTGCAAGTCTATAAAGTTGTGCGGGCAAAACTCCCAGCTTCTGAAAGGCTTCAGTTGTGGTATGACACTGCAACCTATTCTCATTCCAAAGCTGTCAAATACCATTGCTTGGTCACTGATTTCCGCGTCAGACACCAATGAAAAACAGGCATCCTTATGTGGCGGCATGACACACTGTTGGGGGGCATCAGTTGATAAAGCCACCAGACATCGTCCGTTTCAAACGCCAATGGACAACAACTGAATGGACCTAGAACATCCGTCTTGGAACTGGCGTGAGGAAGTATGGTTGTTTTTTCAAACCTAATCACGTGCATTTGTTGCAGAACAAAATAAACGTATATACAAGTTAGGGCTGCAACTAACGATTATTTTTATTGTCAACTAATCTGTTGATTATTTCTTAGATTAGTCAACTAATTATTTTATCAAAAAATGTGTTAAAATGTTGTAAAATGTCAGTCTGTCTCTCCCAAACCCCAAAATTATGTCATTTAATGTCTTGTTTTGTACTCACACCAAAGGGTTTTAGTTCACCGTCATGGGAGAGTGTGTAAAGCTGCCAATATCTGAACACAAGAAGCTGCAGTAAGAGTATTTTGGGATACTTTTATAGTACTTTTCTATGAAAAATGACTCAAACCGATTAGTCGACAACTACAATAGTCACTGATTATTCTAATAATCGATTAGTCATCGATTAGTCGACTTATTGTTGCAGTCCTAATACAAGTGTTTACCGACATTGTACATTTGTTTAAAAAAAGATTGTATGCATCTAACGAGCAGAAACTGTACAGTTCCTGTGTATTTAGAAAAGGCACCTGCATGTAACAGGCATAAATTGACACGGCATCCAAGCCACACCACATCAACAACAGATGCACCCACGATACCTACAGTAGTGCGTCATATGTAGACATGAAAGTCCACTTATCAAGCTGCAATATGTGATGAGTAGGGAGTGAGAATATGGTCACAGCCATGGCAGCCGGAGTGTGGAGAGCTGCGACTATAAGGCTCCCTTTTTAGTCAAAATGGCGGTGGAGATTACAAAAACAGGGAATAATTCATCTGGTATCGCGCTTAACTTTAGTGTATCATAACATATTGAGGATGAAATTATTTTGCACATGCTGGAGCTCAAAAGGAAACCAAACATTTCTAGGGATGTGAGTTTTTGAGTCATGACAAAGGCCAAAATGTGGCCTGCAACAGACTGTAAGGCTTGTTGTTATAAGCTGAGCTGATTTCTGGAAAAACAGACAGTTGAGAGGAAGTCAATGACCGTATAAAACAGGTTTTCCATTATTGCCACAACCACAAGAGGTTCTTGAGCATCTGGTCATGAATAATATAAGGCTGACAGGTCCAGTAGTACTTGAGATTAGCTGGGGACAGACAGAAACACACACTCAAACATGTATGTAACAATGCGTTGTGTTTCATAAGCGTATAAAATGTTTTATATGTTAAATCACATGAATGTGGTTGATAAAAAAGTACATTATTTCCCTCTGGAATGAAGAGGAGTAGGAGTATAATGTAAGTGAAAATGGAGACACTCAATAAAAGTACAAGTACCTCTGCCACTGGTCTGCTTCACCTACTCAGGAGCCCCAGGGCAAAAATAAGCTCTTGAGCCCCAAGACAATATTTGAGCTTGGATTTTCACTGATGCCCGAATTTAATCCATCACTTTGAATTATTAAAGTTCAAAACAATCGATTTTATCTTTAAAAAAAATCAAAGAAACTCCAAACATTTTATTTCCTTTGAATCAGCTCCACAGATGCGACAGTACAACTGAACTTTATGATTTGATTTTGTTGGTATTCCAGTCCATGCTGGGCCGCATCACCTGGAAATGAGCACAAACATCAGCGGCTCTACAAAGAGAGTAAACATCAAAGCCAGCATCAAATACATAACTCCACAGGATGCATGACATTCCTTGTGACAATTCACCCTTTAATGCCGAGCTCTTGATGCATGACCTAAAGACGTGGCAAAGCCTTTCCACATGGGTAGCATCAAATGAAAAGCAAAGGTCAATAACAGCGTTTTCATATTTTTAGAAGCATGATATGAGGATGCTAGCCTGCAGGCGTGCATACATGCTCTTAAAATGCACACACACACACGAGACTTTGTGACCATTGTGGCAGTCAGAGAGTATCAAATTGACAATTCAGAGACCGGGGGCAGGTGAGACTAAAGAGAAACTGGAGCAAATAATAAATAAATGCAAACAAGGGAAAGATCTCCCTCCTATGCTTCCTCTTCCCCTCGCTCTAGTCCTTTAATCCCCTTCACAGGCTGCTAAACAATCACCACACACACTGACTCAAGGCGACAGAGAGCAGCTGAAGTGCCGGTTGAAGAATATGCATACAGTATATGTGGTCGATTTGAGTGTCCATCCCAGCTGTCTGTGTCTCTTCTCGTCTCCTTCAATCAGGGCTGTCACAAATATTACATTGCAGGTGTTGTGAGAAACAAAAAGAAACTGTTTCACAAATAACTGCACTTCCTCATGGTGAGAATACAAGACCTCAAAGCAATTTAGACAATTTTCTGTAGGATTAGATTTCCTTGAGAAACAAGAGAAAGGCTGTAGGTTGGTCTCGACTGCTCTGTTACCATGGACACGCTTGAAGATTTCCTTTTTTTTTTTATTATGCAAGCCACCGAAGGGACCTTTTGAAAGCATGTATGCGAGTCCAAGATAGAGTGCTCACTTGTCTCTTTGTTTCTGTAATTATATCATAAATCTGTTTTGCAACCTGTACAGCAGCGCAACAATTATCTCAATGTGATGAACAAGCTTGGGAGCATATTGTCTTTTGATTCTTGGCCGTGTTGTCCCTGCTCGGCAGTTGGAATATTTCTGCTTTGATGCTGCCAGCGTCTTCATTGATTCAATGATGCCCTCAGAGGCCTGCAGTCTGTTCCCCGGACACCACAGAGCTAAATGACACATTTGACACCATTACGGAGGCGAGAAGTGGGGGAGGGCTTCTCTTTGATTTGAAAAGAATCAAGGTTTTGCTGCAATAGCTTCTTTTAGAGCAGTGTGTCATGGCGAGAAATCAAATAACTCAATATGTCTGACCAAACACCTAAATTTCAGGATTGTGACAGTATTGCAGGGTCAACAGGTGCTTTCAAAAAAAAAATACACAATGTGAATTTTGATAACAAAATTCTTAGTTTTGGTTAATTTTGCTTTGTTAGTCTGACACCAAAGCAAAATGTAAAAACCAAAGTAAAATTCAAGAGGCCTTTTTACTCAGTGAGCATTTGCACTGCATTTCAAAGCTCTTTATATTTAGAGGTGATTAAATGTTCATGTTTTATGATGTAAATGTTTTTTGTCTTTTTTAATTTTCTGTTGGCACACGAACACTGCCCACCTTTCGGTCTCCTCTGGATAGCTAACGTTAGCCATTCTACACTGCGCACCAGGGTGGGGGCTATCTAGCAGCACTGCTCAGGTGCGTAACGACGGAAACATTTGGTATCCCCCCACCTTGACCCTGGGAGAAACTGGCTTTTTGCGAGGTTATCACCACTAGCCGTGCACTTATACTGTGCTAACTGTGACAGTTAACAATGCTTAAGGAGGTTATAGCTCAAAATTTAGCCCCTTACTCACTGAGGCAACAAGGAAGTGACAATGTTTCTATGACAATGCTTTTGGGTCACGAGGGCATTACCAGACCCATAAAATAAAGAGCACCAAAACTAACCTATCTGAAGACGTGCTGTGAAGCGTAAAAGGTCAAAAGTATTCTCGGTGGTTAACAGATTAATGGTTAACTGTTGGCATTCTGTTGCCTGTGGGTATTAGGTGTTGTATCAATACGCAATTATTAATATTGATCATATAAATTATACTTTTGGTAGCCTGAAATCAGTTGGTTTTTCAGTTCAGTAGATATACACCGATCAGCCAAAACATTAAAACCACTGACAGTTGAGGTCAACAACATTGATCATCTTGTTACAGTGCAATGTTCTGCTGGGAAACTTTGGGTTCTGACATTCATGTGGATGCCACTTGACACGCTCCACCCACTTAAACACCAGTGCAGACCAGGTACAACCCCCCCCCCCCCCATGGAAACAGCATTCCTCATTAGCTGTGGCCCCCCAGCAGGACACTGCATGCCACACCACAAAAACTGCTCATGAATGGCCCAAGGAGTGTGAGAAAGAGCTCATGGCATCGACCTGGCCTCCAAATTCCCCAGATCCCCATCTGATCAAACATCTGTTAGACGTGCTGGTACCCCACCTCACAACCCACAGGACTCAAAAGATCTGAAGCCAACGCCCTGATGCCAGACACCAAAGGACACCCCCTAGAGATCCTGTGTCCATGCCTTGACAGGTCAGAGCAAAGTCCGGTCCAAGGAGGACCCACCATGGATCAGGGGTGCCTCTTGGGTACCAGCGCATTCCTTAGATGTTTCATCAGATTGGGATCTGGGGTATTTGAAAGCCAAGTTAATGCCTTGAGCTCTTTGTCCTGTTCCTGGGGTCATTCCTGAGCAGTTTTTGTGATGTGGCATGGTGCATTGTCCTGCTGGGGGGCCACTGCCATTGACCAGTGCTGTTGCCATGAGGGGGTTCACTCGGTTTGCAACAGTGTTTGGGTGGGTGGAACGCAACAAGTAGCATCCACATGAATGCCAGGACCAAAGGTTTGCAAGCAGAACATTGTACTGTCACAAGATGATCAATGCTATTCACTACATTCATCTACGAACATATGTAGTCTCATTTTATGGTATTGATATAATATTATTATGTTGCACAGCCCTAATTATGAGCAGGAAGTACTTATGCAGGCACAAAAGAACTGCAAAAACTGCACTGAATTTACCTGAAGGCAGCCTACTCACTCCTCATTTTTTCTTAAAGAACCAACGCACATTCAAAACACAACAAAAAAGGCAATTGACAACAGATTTCAACTGTGCGAAATATTTACTTTCCATCTTCAGTTGTTTGGGTCCATTTGGTGGCTGTGCACGCACACAAACACACACAAAAGCAAGAGAAAGAAGCAAACAAAGTAATCTAAAATTGTCTAAATTGCTTCAAGGTCTCAGCCAGCTCTCACTAAAAAGGCACGACTTTTATGTAAAGCAGAAAGGGAAAATTATTCTCAGCACGACAGCTCCAGCGAGACATTTCTGTGACGGGGCATTGATTAGAGTAAATTTGGACCATTTCACCGCCACAATGTTCACAAATAACAGGGACAGAGTTGAAGAAGTGAGGTAACTTCCCTGGTGTGACACTCACACACACATTTTGTCTGTTTGCTGTACACAAAAGGAAATTAAACTATTTAGAGCATTTGGGTTTGCTGCCTTGCTGAAGTGCACTTCAACGGCAGTCCCAAACGGATTTCTCCACCATGTTCTCTTGTCTCTCTGGTAAATTCGACCAACTCTTTCAAATGCCTTTTAGTGCCAGTCCAATGCTTTAATTTGACTGAATCCAACCCTGATAGATAGAAAAAGAGCCTGGTTGAACAGTTTAATGACCTCTACATTAAGAGCATACTTACTAAGGGGACACATTCATTTGAATATCCTGGATCATCAATTCATTAACTGCCTCTGCCATATTTACACACATCATTTGTGTACCGAGCAAGCAAAAATGAAAATATAGAAAAAATCAGCTATTCACAGCTGCGGGTGGAGCTGATGGATGATGGTCTGCCTCCGTGTGGGTGCAAAGCATTTGGAAACCTGCAGCGTGTGATTTAACTGTGAGCAGGGAATGGATTTCAGTGGCCCTGTAATGGGGGGCTGGGTGTAAGGAAAGGATGACTTGGCTGAGGATGAGAGTCATGCACCCGTAATGGATGCCAACTGAGGGGTAATCATAGCAGACACAGAAATTAGTCCCATCAGTACTGGGAGACTATGAAATATGAAAACTGCTGTGTAATAAGTCAAGAATTCTTCTGCTTTAACAATCTGAGGGAGGAACTTAATGCTTCAAAAGTAAAATGTAGGGGAAAACATCCCTGAGTCGCTTCTGTTTGCTTTTTGCGGTCCGTACCCTCGATGCATACTGTAAAAAATGGGAGATAGCTTGGCCAATTACGTGGGTCTCTTGCTGATAGTCAGAGTGTAACAGCATCAAATACTGGGTCTTTGACAGATTATCATGTGGGACTACCAGGCACTATGTGAAACCACTAATGGTGTTTGCTTTAAAAGAGGAAAAAAAAAGGAATTTACTGTACATGTTCAAACAATCTTTCAGATCTAAACGGCTTGGCTGCCATTTAGAATACAAATGAATAACCTCTGTGGCTTTCTCGGGCGTACTCTAACAGTGGACCAATTATGGAGAGAAGATGAAGGGTGTGGTGACTCATTCATAAGAAAGGTACTGGCATTCTTAACATCTAAGGCGTCAAATAACCTTTAGAGAAGCAGCCTTTTTACCTCTTTTCAGGGATCAAACAGGTTGTCAGACATATGGAACCAGCGAAAAGAGCTTACAAGTAGTAATGTAGTGTAGTAGTTCACAGCTAGGGGTGGGGTGACTTGACTCTTGTTGGGACAGAAGGGTACGGCAAAGTGTTCGGACTGCATGGCCCTCAAAATGGAGGATTTTCAGAGGCACACTACAAAGTGAAACCAATGATGAACAAATGTTAGCTTAAATGTGAACAATATAATATGAAATATTCATAACACCACTGTGAGTAGAACGTAAAGGAATTCAAGCAAACTATGGCGACATCACTACAGAAAGACTTTGAAATGCTTTATGGTCACCAGTGCTTGCTTCAAATACCAGATCACCCTGAGGGATATGGAACAGTTCAAATAGTGGCAGAAACTGGGGGTTGTGTATATTATGGGTTATGTTTAGGTCAACCACTACATGTTTAATACAAATAAGGTTTAGAGGCCTGAAGAGGTATAATGCAGTTATCCATAACAAAAACATCAAAGTTGAGTGAAAATATATATAGTTCTGTGTGGATTAAATATGTTTTCCTGTTTTCCATATGCCGAACATACACTTAACAACTTTGAAAAGATTCAAGTTTGACACCCTCTCACATCTAAGGACAATGTGGGTTTTTTTGTCACACAATAAAAGATTTTGCAAAGACTGGGGATCTTGCAGAGTCACTATTTGCAAGACTACAACTAGATTCCTTTTGAGATTTTATCAGTCCTGCTCCTGGTGAAAAATATTATGCCAAACTCCCCTTAAAGGGCCAGTGTGTAATATTTGGCATGGTTTATTGTCAATCTGAATCTGAATCTGAATATTCTACCCATTAATATGTTTATACAAGTGTATAATCGCTATAAAATAAAATTCCTTTGGTTCTCGTAGCCTTATAATTATGCTTTAGCATAATAGCAAGGGCCTTGCTTTAGAGAGGTCACCATCTTGCGCCGCCATGTATGTACGGCAGACCGAGCGGACAATCCAGCCAGCCAGAGAACGCGTTTCGCGTGTATAAATGAACCAACGAAGACAGCGGAAGGAAGGAAGAAGGAGGAGGAAACAGCAGAGAGTGTTAGTAGTTCGTTGATAGAGAGTAGTGAAACATTTTTTTAGTTATAAAGTTTGCGAATGGACCACACTTACCACGCAACAGGAGAGAATGAACCTGAACCGTCATCTGCGAGGAAAAGAAGACGCAACTTCACTCCTTGTGATGCACTCTCTGCGGCGCTTTTCCTCCTGATGATATATCTCCCCAACGATGGTAGCAGTAGCACCGAATCCCATTCTGTGCATTCAGCCTCTCTTCTCGCCCGCTCAGCATCAAACACATGGAGTTCCTCATCTGTGTGCTCCGGCTCAAACAGGTATGGCTCTGGGTCTGTGTCCGCTACAAGAAACTCTTCAAAATCGCGTTCAAAGTCGTCCATTGCAGCTACTATAGTCCGGAGATATTGCTAGGCTAAATAAACAGCTGAGCTCTGTTTACCGGCTACACTGTCAGTCAGTGTGCGGGCTGGAGATTGGCGGAGCAGAGAGGGGAGGGGGTCCCCACTTAGTATGGTAAACGAGTATGTGTGTATGAAGTGTGTCTGTTACGCTAGAAGAGTCAGAGTTTGGGACGGAGTCTTTTACCCCCTGGAGTGTTACCAGAGTTTCTGGAGTGCTCAAATAAACTGGCCTTTTTCCCGAACGCTACTCTGGTCTCCTGCTTGTGAGGGATTCATTACAATATCGTAACATGGTTTAGATTCCTAAATAAATATTCACCTCGTCGCTAGATAGACCTACTCCTGAAAAACTTGTGCGCAAGGCTTTTTTTTTCCCTACGAGGCCGCCATCATTTACCCAATGGGAGGGGTGAGCGAGTGAGCCCTGCAATCTAGAATTTGACCACTGATGTCACTGTTTTCAACCCATTTTACATACTGGCCCTTTAAGAAATAGGATATATTGACAATTCCTTATGTGTATGCAAAATCATATGAGTCAACAAACACAAGATAAAAGGGGTCATACGTCAACAACATTCTTGTCAATTCAGCACCGATATCAGCCATAAAGATAAACTGTATTTGCGTTCAAACATGCTGATTTTATTGGAACGTCCAGACGAGAAAAAGACTGATAGCTTGGACTGAGTTTTACAACCACCTTACACCAAACGATCAAGATCACGGAAGCACGCACCAACTGAGGTAAAAGTTAGATGATTTTATTTTTTTTATTTATTTTTTGGGGGGGCATTTTTAGCCTTTAATTGATAGGAGAGACAAGCATGAAAGGGGGAGAGAGAGGGGGAGTGACATGCAGCAAGGGGCCACAGGCTGGAGTCGAACCCGGGCCGCTGCGGCAACAGCCTTGTACATGGGACGCCTGCTCTACCACTAAGCCACCGACGCCCCAAGATGATTTTATTTTGACATAAGATATTGGTCTGTGACAAAAGCTATTTGGTGCTAAGGATGGCATTAGCCGTTCATTTCACAGCTACCCAGACTGACATTGAGAAGATGATGGTGACAAAAAAAGAATTCTATATGTGTCTTTCTTTTTAAATAGTCATATCCTATTCAATGTATTTAAAAAAACTACTAGTTTCGACATTATTGAGAAAACTGAGTACCATTTTGTGATTTTCTTCTCCCCTTACCATGTTCATTTTCAGAATATAGCGCCTGTCAGTCAGAGGGTAAAAGGACATCATTGTTCCTGACCAGCCTGCTCAGCAGTGCAGAACACACATGATAAAATATACTGTTCACAGAGATCTGAGCATATACTGTAAAACTGGGAACAGGTCCCCAGATAATACTCCTATCAACATATTGGGCCTAAAGATAATATCTGCAAAAGTAGAGAGCCTAATTATGAGTAGGACTTGTATGACCATTCACAGTTGGAAGGATTTCAAGTGTAGTTTCAAACAGTTTGACTAATTAACGTCAGTTAAATGAGGTCCGCCATATTTTTTGAAAGGTAATTATATCGTTTTACGATTCACTGACCATTTGTCACCACTGAGTATAAATTAGTACATGTCTGCCTAATTGTGCCTCAGCACATTGGGCAAAGCGCAGGGAGATGAAAGAAATAATTCCAGAGGTAGTTCAAAGTTTTAGACATTTGGCTAAAGACAGTGTACATGGGGGGGAAGTAGCAAGTTGAAAGCAAAGTTGGCCGTTCATCCTGTTAAAACGTAGATACAATGCTTTGTTAAGTTTTGAAACAGCAGGCAGATGCTGTCTACTGTACTGTGCAAAAGCCTACAAAACACGAAAAACTGTGTCACATCAACAAGCAGCCTTTGTCAGTTTCTAGTCTTTTCATCATAGAGCTGCTCAAACGTCTGATCCAAGAGGATCAGACAGATTTTCTTGGGATAACGTCAGACTGCTTTGATCTTATTAAAGGACCAGTACAACAACTGCAATAATAGGGGTTTTATGACTGATGCTTTCACTCTGGTCCCCCGTGGTTAAGAGGTATGCCCTCCAAACAGGAAACAAATTAAAGCTCTCAATTGCAAACCTAACTGCCTGGTGGTCATTGGGGTAAATTCTCATTAATAAACCATATTGATAAGCAGAAAAGACGCATTCAGTTATTGGCACATCGTAATTTCATTGAATGCTGGCTATTTTCCAAAGAAAGATGGTCAATGCACTAGAAGAGAAAAAGGAGCACACAAACCAGGCGCCAGATAGAGATGTGTAGATTCATGACTTAACTGTACGTACGCACAAAGGCAGAAAGGTGCATACACATTCTTTTCGTCAGATTCAGAAAGCTGTGCGTATGCCTTCTTCTGATTCACACATCTTGCACTTACAGATCCACTAATGGACGCAGAAATGCCCTAAATTACTATTTGCATTACGGATGCACCGATTTATGGTCTGAACATTGGTATCGGCCAATATTCACCTTGCTGACTGCCGTCGGCAAATAAGATGACATTAACTGATGGGGGTGGCCGATGTTTTTCTGTTGCGTTGCATCAATTTTGCACAGGCTAAAAAACAGAGCTTGAGACTAACAGCCAAAACTTATATTAATAGCAGGTACAAGAAGAATACAATGACTGTTGGACAAATGGGCTCACTGTTCTGTGACAAGATTGCCAACGTTAGTAGCAGCAGGTATTCCATGGTCCTGGGGATGATAGAACCCGTGTTTGGGACGAACATCGTGACAAAAGGATGCAGTAAACTCAATATCAATATGTCACAGGATGCACACTACTGTTTTCCCGGTAATGCTACATTGTGAACAACAAATCTGTGTTGAAAGTGGCAGGAGAGCTAGTTAACATTAGCTCTAAGCAGCCAGGGGCCACAACTAACAGCTCTCGCAGGTTGCACTGAATGGCATTATAATGCCTTCCATTTGGTAAAAGTGAGTATTAGGTGAAAGTAAATTATACGTTCTCATAATGTGTTAAATGTAATCTTGTGAAGTACAGTTTTTGGCAGAAAACTTTCATGAATGCAATAGTTTGAAATAGAGACAGATTGATGTTTTCACAGCAATATAAAAAAGATATTAGAGAGGGAACTGAGATATATAAAAAAGGCTTTTGGCGCAGCTATTTTGTCTGTTGTTTTTCATGTGAAGGAAGGTTATATTAAAGGTTGGCTCATAAATGTGTATCACTGAATTTGTGCTCATTCAAAGGTAGAGCAATGAAGGGCTTAATTACTTTAAAATGGTGTAGATTCTTTTTGCTTTTTTATTTAAAATGATCAAAGACTTGATATTTAAATTTTGTAATGGGCCAGCCTCTTAGTGTTTTATTTTTTTCTTAGCATACATGATGGATGGATGTCAGGGGTAAGATCTGATGGAGTTGACTTCTCATGGAGTTGACAAAAGGTTGCCAAGAGTTCTCTTAATGCTGATCAAAACACAGATTTTTTTAATCCATACTTCTTATTTAGTTTTGATTTATAAGGGCTATGGAGTTGACCTGCTATGGTTGAGACATACCTGCAATATTATTGATGAATTTATCATAAAATAGAAAGCTTACAAGTACTTGAGAAGCATTCCTACATTTGGAAACAATAAAAGGAGTTAGTGCAATTTGGCAAACTACTTTTACTCCTAATTGAATTATGTTTTTTAAGAAATCTGAGGGAGTAGAGAAAAATCTGGGACACATCTTTAAAGGGCCAACATTTTCACAAATATATATTTTCAAACAAAGATGATTATAGCAGAATCATTTCACGCTGAAGTTATTAGTGTTATTTTTTGATTTTGAAAACTTTTAATACAATTTAATCATCTGAAGTTGTGAGTTCTTGTCTTTTTCTTTTTTTGGGAGGACATGATTCATCCCATCTCTCAGGAATGGATGGAAGGCATACGCATGTTTTTTGCGCATACACTACGTTATGCATCTGGCCCCTGATGTGATCAACTTTGATTTTGAAAACTTAATTCTACACTCACTTTTCTTTGCGCACCTGTCCAGCTCAATAAAACCAATTAAATTCTATTTTCAAAAAGACCAAGTCAACACCATGTAGGAAAATAGCAAAGAATCAGTTTAAAAAAACAAAAAACCAAAAACCTCAGTTTATACATTGCAAAAAACTGCAAATATTCACATTTGGAACACTGAAACAAGATCATTTGGGCATTTTTTAAGGATATCCCAAAGTCTCCAGTGTGTTTTGTGCCCAATCAGGTTCCTGGCAGCAGTTTGTTACAGTGAGAATTTCCCCACTCAGGAGAAGTGGCTGCCGCCTGCCATGTCCACAGTAGGCATACGGGACAGCCTTTCACCTCAGTCGTGCTACGCTGGGTGCCCATCAGCCGATGTCAAACCCCCATTACTGTCTGAGTATCAGCTGTCGACATGTCAAAAGGACTCAGAGGAGGAGCCACTCACTGAAGTGCTTTTCTCACTTTTGTTCTACTTCTTTTCATTTATCAAGTCTCACTCCCTGGCAGAGTCTGATATCTGAAGATTGAAGGTCTTTGTGACTCTCTGACAGTGTCTGTCACTGGATCGCATCACTTCTAAGGTGGAGTAATAGAAACTTGGGAAACTTAATGTTACAGCTGAGTGAGCTTTTTCCAAGGGGAAAGTTAAACGACTTTCACAGCAAGGGTTGGGGGGTGGAGGGGCCATGCTTGTATGGACAAAAAAATGTATTTTGAATATAAATGTATTTTTTAAACGGCAATTTCATCATTGTACGTATGTTTTCTGCAGCGTGGAGCTCCTTGCACTTGTGTGCTCTGTTGTCTAGTCTGCTCAAACTAAACCGTGAAACCCAGCGGGAAAAGCTTAATTACCATTTGATGAGTTTGAGAACAAAGCTGCTGTGTTACAAGTTGAAAATTGGTTATCGGCTTGTGGAGCTGTTGCTATAATTTGGTCTTGGTTGTGTTCAATGTTTCAGTCCAAATTGTTCTGTCACTAGAGGTTATGGGGGGGGGGGGGGGGGGCTGGGGGGAAGAGAAGACCTCTACAGAGACTGAAGGTCTCTAATTGTCTTATTTCTTTCCTGCAGCAAAATT
The DNA here is from genome assembly GCF_041903045.1 of Epinephelus lanceolatus. Classification (NCBI taxonomy): domain Eukaryota; kingdom Metazoa; phylum Chordata; class Actinopteri; order Perciformes; family Serranidae; genus Epinephelus; species Epinephelus lanceolatus. The sequence continues at coordinate 11,201,085 of NC_135757.1, read as the reverse complement.
CTGTGGATGGAGTCGACTCAACAGGAGAACAGGGAATATTTATCAACCTGACAAAACTTGACTTGTTTGTTCTTTGAGCACAAAACACCGTTTACCTGTGAGATCTAAGTAAATGGACTTCTTCACCTGATCAATCTTTGAAACCTTCATTGCTGACTGTCCAGGTAAAAAACATCCTCTAGAATCAACAACATTGCAAATTATTTAGGAGACTCAAGAGAGTGTCAAAGAGAAAAGACAATGTTACTGCAGAATGCATTTAAAGATTCTAAGGTACATTTTTTGGATAATCCAAAGCCAAACCGCAAAACCTGTTGACCAGAGCTGAAAGGTTTTGGTAACGACCTACTTGCTGTCATTTCCAATAAATATCACAACATAAAACATGTTTTATCTCTTTTAAAAAGTGCAAATGACAGAAAGACAGTGAGTCCTAACCTATCTTTAAAGTGGTTACGTCTTAAGCCTATGATCTTGAGTAAACAGCTGATCACCTACATGGTTTGTTCACATCAGCACACAGCTGATGCGGACAGTGGTTTATTTACACAACATCATAGAGTGGCATATTCAATGGATTCAGTGTGGACATAGAGACACTTGCCTGCTGTTAGGACATGGTGTTAGGCCTACATATTTGCAGAGAGAAGTATTTTTAATGCACATTATGACCAGAGGGATTTAAATAGGCCTATGTCTGGACTTCAACCAATTTTCCTGGTCAAAAGCTGAATAACAGAAAGCCTGGGTGCAGTGGCAGTGATGATAAAGCAGCTTGTGTGAGAGAGAGACAAAGAGAAAGACAGAGAGAGGGGAGGAATAGGTGGAAGTTGGATTATTGCACAATGAGGACAGTTTAATTCCCTTTTCATTCGGAATGAAAGTTCATTCCTATTAAAAGTGATCTTGTAAACACCTAATTTGGAATGAAAATGGACAATGCGATTGAAAATTCATTCCGATGTAAGGGGCTGGAATATTCTGTTTCTAATTCCTAATGAAAGAATTTATCGCACTTGTATACACTCATTCCTCTTTAAGTTCATTACGGTCTCTCTGCGCGTGCTCGTTTCCTTGCCCTTCTGGCGTGATGACGTGTATATAGCACGCACGCCACTCGCTGCACTAACCGGTTTCCATTTGCCAAAGCACGGTCTTCTATCTCCCTTCTTCGACCTTCTACCTACAGACGAAGCATTAGCAGAACAAGGTTGTTGTCGTACTGCTGCTTCAAGAATAGAAGCAAAACAAGCCCGAAAAAGGCACTAAGAACGACATCATCAAGCATCTTGTTATCCAGAATGAGGACTACAGTGTTTTCTTCCGGTAAACATAAACACGTAACATCCGCCCCGCCCCCTATCCAATCAGAAACTTTGCCTGCCCCAAACCTTGCGCGGACCCGAATAAAGATGATTAAACTGATCTCCTGTGTAAACACTCATTCGGAATGAATATTTCCCATGTAAACTGCCTGGAAAAACTTTAATTCCGAATGATTTCATTCAGATTTATTTCATTCAGAATGAGAAGCCATCATGTAACCACATCCGTTGTTTCTGTACATGTAAGTTAAAAAAAAGTTGCCGCTTTGTCACTTAAAGCTATAGGGCGTAACTTCTGTCGCCTCCCAGCGGATAATGCGTTATTACAACTAATAAGCTGGCGGCACTTCCATGTACACAGAGTAACACTCGCCAGTCGCCACACACCGTACACAGAGTAACACTTGCCTTTGTGGTAGGATCCACTTCGGAACCGTGTCTCGGCCGCTTCTCCGCCATGCTGCTTTCTCTTTCTACCTGCGCTCTACCTCTTGCTATGACAATCTCCGCTCTTCCTCCCCCTCCCTTCTTGTTGTGAGGAAGCATTTCCTGTGCGCCAGCACGGGAATGTCGCCCGTCGACACGCATACTAAAAATTATATATATTGAAAAATACCGCGAGATGTTCGAGGAGCCGATCGGCTTAATCAGCATTGTGTCATCTCCTCTAGTAGTGGCTTGGGTGAAACGGACATTTACGGACTTGTAGAAGTTACGCACTATAGCTTTAATGACCCACTCGCCGGAAACCCGCAATATTTTCTAACAAGCTTACTTGAACCGCCCCACCTGCGGGTCAACCTGCACATTGCTAGTTTACATCTTTTTTCAAGAAAAACGCCAAACATTGAAATACTCCAGTTTTTCTAATGGGAAAATTTGCTAATTGCATTCTAGTGAATTGAACATCTGTGAGTTTCAGAGTGTTGTCACATAAAACAATGCACTTGATGACATTCCCTTTAAATAATATGAAGGGGATTTTTCACTGTTTTGTCATGTTGCGTGGACCACCTACTATTTTTTCAATTGAGAAAAAAATCGGCTGATTAATCAGTAACAAAAACATTACTTAATTGCAACCCTTGTTCTAAATTCTTAACATCCAATACCAATAAGATGCTAAATATATCTGGATGCCATGTCAAAGGTTTCAAAGCCCAGTTCTTGCCACACAACAACAAGAACTTGTAAAGCCACTGCCACTAGTAGGGCTTAACAATGTGGGAAAATAATGAAACTGCAATCCCAATACAGTATACTTCCTGATTTTCTATATTATATACGACACAAACAAATAATCCTATAGGAGGACCAACACAGAATTTGATACAGTCAGCATATTAACTGCTCTTTACTATAGGCAATTTTGATGTGGTTGAATAAAATTAATTGTTGCATGAATTAATTAATGAAATGTCTTTGAATTACCATTGGATTCTACAATTCTTTAATCACAATAGACTGACCACTAGTGTACAAAACATTTAGATAACCCAGAGCCGAAACCATTGTTTAAAATATAGCTAAATTAATACATATGGTGAGTGAAAATAGGCTTCCCATAGAATAGTACAGCAGTAAGCTGTTCTTATATCACCTCAAGCAGCAATAATTTGTTTATTTGATTACAAGTGGTAAAGCTTTGTAGCCCATGGAACCCTAATAAACCATAAACGATGAATACTGCAACAGCAATAACAAATTGCAATCCCATCTTTATGAAATGAAGTGTATGAAATATTACAGGGGAGTTTTTGGACTGGGCAAATATGAGTAAACTGAGGCCAAAGACAGACCTGGCACTTTTAAAGGAAACATAATAGTATATTTTAAGCAAATAACTTGTGGCACTTGAGTGTGACAAAATTACTGATGCTCGATATGTGATTGCCAATTGAGACTTACAGCGGAAGTCATTTCAAAAGCTCTGAATCAAATAGTCTAGCATCGCAGTGAAATGATTTATTAGGGAATATAATAGCAAAAGTATTAATAGCATCATTGGAGGAAAAAACTGCTCTGCACTTTCGAATACAGTCTCGCAGAATTGCAGTTTCCAGCGGCGAAAACCCTTTCGTCAATTTCCTCTGCCTCTGCCTGGCTCACACAAGAAACTACTTTGTGCATCATCACTCATCAGATATTGAACGTAAAGATGCACTGAGATGCAGTAATGCACGATATGCACACCACAATGGCGGCGGGAAGGGAAGGCTTACCTGTCAGTTTATCTAAATGAGATTTTTATCGATTTCAGTGCTCCCTCTGGTTGTGTCATCACACTGAACTGAGGCTGACTGGACTTTAAATATGAAAGGTAAAATGCTCCAAAGGACATGATGCAGTTGGCATTTTACAGGTAACGACCTATTCCTGCTGGTGGCAAAGGATCAGCTCTCTTTAATAAGTGGTTTGATGCACTGTTATGTCAGCAATCATACATGATATATAACCTGCTTTGACATTTATGTCTGGAAGTGTACAGATAACAATTTTAGAAAGGTTTTATAGGAAAAAAACATGGCTTTGTGTTGTGTTTTTCTGGAGCCACACATTGCAGCTGACTAATGGCTGGTGTACGCCATCCCTGCCAACATTCACTATTTTCACCTGTAATGAAAAGGTCACCCCAGCCGCTGTCTCTAATAATGGCAGATCACCAAAAGTGAGCATAAATGGCGCTGCCTGAATCACATCATTCTATCATGGAAACTACCGCGTCTAAAAAAGGTCCCCAGACATCATGTAGGTCGAGAGCACTCCAAGCTACATGTCCTTGAGTTCACTGTGCGCATTTTTGTTGTTTTTCTTGTTGAATACCAGTATATGCACAGGACATCGGACTGGAGCTATGTTCTCTACTAAATGTAAATCCACTGAAGGTTGCATGTTTCCAGCAGCAACCCCACTTCACAGTAAAGCCGTTTTATCTCTTTGGTACAATGTGTGTCACATGGTGTCCTCTACATAATATGGATGGATGGTTAGGGTGAAGAGAAAAGAAGAATTCTAAGGCGATAAGAAAACAGTATGAATAACTGTAGTCGCATAATTATTACCACTGTCTTGAAAACATACACAAAAACACACATATCATGTAAGTGTGGCTGTGGTAATACATACCTATTTATACCCAAGACTCATACCCACAGTTTAATATGAGGTCAACACAGAATACCAATTATCTCTAAAAAGCCAGTGTAACATAGCATACAGACATTTTATTCTCAAGTCATTTAAATTAAAATAGAAGGTTAGACCAAAGGGCACCAGCAGTGGTTAGGAGTCATACTTTATTCTACAGCTACATACTAAGAAGTCTGGTGATTTACGTTTTTGCTTCAGAGAAAAAAAATATATATAAAAATAAATAAATAAATGCCTAGTTTTGAATTATCTTTATTTTGGCATGAATAACACCGGCCATAAATACAGGCTACTAGCCCTTTCACATCCATAATATCCAGACGGACTGGTTAGAAGACCTGAGGGCTCTGTCTAGTTCATAGCTCACAAGCATGTCAGAGGGATATTTCGGTGCCAGACCTTGTCGGGCATTAAAACAGAGTTTTAAAATTTCAAAATCAATTTTTAAAATTTACTGGAAGCCAGTGTAGCAACAACAGCACAGGTTATATGGTTGTATTTCCTTTTCTACTTAAAACTCTAGCAGCTGTGTTCTGGAGTAGCTGTGGCCAACTGAGATGCTTTTTGGATAATCCTGTGAGCAGAGCCTTACAGCTGTCAAGCCAGATGGAAATAAAAGCATGGACACATTATTCAATGTACTCCTGGGTTAAAAAGCTCCTTACCTACATGATTTTTCATTAGTGATAAATATCTGGTTTTAACTATGCAGTTAATGTGGCTCTGGAAAGTGAGGTCAGTGTCCAGAATGGTGCCCTGACCTGTGTGACACTTTCCAGAGGCAGTTGTGACAATTTAAAAGAGACTTCCTGTATGTGAGTCTTTTCTCCAATCACTGCTGATTACTGCTGTAAAAAATATTTGCGTGCCATCATTTTAATCATGGTAACTCACATTGTATTTCATGATAAGTTGGCCCAGAGGTAGAAAGTAGAAACTGAACAATAATGGGCCTAAACTTGAGCCCTGAGGAACGCCATGTGATAGAATTTGTTTTTGAGCTGAAATTCATAAGACAAAGGCCAAAATCATGTCTTTTTAGATATGTAAAAGAAGCTGATTGACTGCTTTGTAGTGTATTGGAATCTCCACCAGGTGGCTGTGTAGAGTGGCCCATAAATGCTGTGTGACTCTACAGTCTGAATAAAGAATCATAAAAAGCCAGACTCATTGGTTTCTTCTAAACCCACATACTGCTATGGCTGCCATGTTATTTTGGTTCCAGAAGTCAGACAGTAACACAAACAAACTAAACATTCAGGTCAGCGGTAGACCAGTAACTCCTGTGTACTGGTAAAGCATAGATAAAATTACAGGTTTTGTCAATTGAGTCTGGTGGCTTTGATGAGGGTGATAAACAGCTTCAGTTCCCTTGCGGAAAGGGCTGTCTAATGGCAAGGTAATGCAGTAAAACAATCTAAACACATCTAAATACAGTTTACAGTTGGACTGATATTGATTTTGTAGGTGATCCTTTTTTTTAGGAGGCTTCAATATGTTTTGCTGTTGCCCTCGTCCACAGCTACCTGACTCTGTGTCCACAGGAGTAGGCTACATTGCTTAGCTTCTCTGTCCCAGTAACGTTACTCCTGTCTGCTTCTCCAAACTGGGAGCAAGCCGACTGCCATCTACTGTAGGTAAGACACATATGGATCTATAAATGTGCTTACATAAAACAGATGCAGTATCATATGTCAATTATTGATTGTTAACATGTTCTTCTATCTGTAAAGGAAACTGCATGAAATTTACAACCCTAGTCCCGAATCAAGATTAATTCTTTCCTGTTGGAGTGAGTAAAAAAGAAATATTGCCTGCTATGCTTACCATGGCTGAACTGACTGCCTGAATAATGGATATCACACAGCTCTTTACCCAGCCCTGAAATGTCCTTATTTGAATAGAAGCTGCTTCTGCAATGTCGACTAGGCTTTACAATGTTTCATAACAGTGTTTCATTAGTAAAAACAAGCTTTGCTTGTATTTGCAATGCATGGTTAAACATTTGCTCAGCATGCAAAGCAGAGAGGAAATATCATTCTGTAAATTGTTTAGACATTCATATTTGTTGAGTGTATTTATGTGCGATGTACTGTCCAAAACAAATTTCTCTAAAGTGCATTTATTTGTCTTGTTACCATATGAGATTGTACAACATTCTGGCAAGATTATAAATTCAAATGTCGCGCTTTGCGAGTTGTACTAATTATAAATCATATTTAGGCCTTTAAATAATGGTCAAATGCATAATAATGATGTTTTGATAGTTTTAATTGAAATAAACAAGGAAGAAATCTAAAAAAAAAAAAAAAAAATGCATGTCGCAGCTTGTGCTTAGACTACAAGCACATTATCTTTTTCATCTATCAACTAAGGCCTTCCACAAGGGCATTCCACTGGATGACATTATTTAGCACTCGTCCATATGGTAAATATACCACTTGATCAGTGGGATTGATGCACACCCTGTTATTACAGTCTAGGGCTCCCAAGATGCTGGAGAATCTGTTAGTACTCTGCATGCTCACTTCAGAGTAAATATGTGGTTGGGGGGTGGGGGTCGGGGTGGGGGGGTGATTTCAGACAGCCAGTGAGCTTTAGTAACCACTGACACGCTCGCAGTGCACAGCTCTAATTAAACTATGGCATAGCTGTTCTGTAATTACAGTCAGTGGAGCTGAGCGTGACTTAAGAAACTAGTGGATCCTCTGCCCTCGATTGTGGGGCATCATTTTAATTGCAGGTGGTCATATACTGTAATAAAAAGATACGGGTTGTTGTCAGCTAATGCACTATTCATTAATCATACATGGGCCTATTGAGAGTAATGCATTATTCAGTGACATGAAGGCTGTAGTGAACCTGGGGCATACAGTTTGGCCGCAGTGCCAAGACAACTAAAATGTCCAAAAAGGTGTTTAATTAGTTGTTATATCAGCAAAAATAGTAAGATTAAAATTCACCGTGATACAATCTATGGCAATAATCTTTTAGCATGCAATCAGCATGATCTTTTTCTCCGTAGCATAAGAAAATTAATAAGCCAAAAAGGGCAGGAAAGTTACATTAATTTAGTAATGAGGAATGTCCTCATTTAGAGGCAATCTCACTATATGTATTTGAATTGCAGATACATAATTAAAAACTACGAAAAAGTCAGTTAAAGTTAAATTAGCCTTATGCACTGTAAAACAATACAGCTAAACGTTGTCCTTGGCACGCTCACCCTTATGTTTCAACATGTGCGCTAATTTCCCTCATGGGATTACCCAAGCGTGTGTGTGTTCATGTGTGAGTGTGAGCAGAGAACTCGCACACATAGAGGACTTTCACTGACAAAATATGCATACTATTACAGGCAATTTATTCAATATGGCACAGATCAAACAAAGACTGCGAGGTATAATGTTATCAAGTTGGGCTTGTCCTTGGAAGGGAATAAACAATGAATTTAGCCCCTTGGTGCTTGTTAAGTTTGCCATTTAATACTGTCTAGGAAAAAAAACCACAAGTACTGGAGTTGAATATACATGTAAAATGTGAATAATATTTGAGGGACTGTCTCTGACCACACCACGCCGACAAAAAACACTATAATCCACATTTTTCTCCTTGACACCAGCTCCCACTGGATGATATTTTACTCCAGTTGTGCACTGATAAGAGTGAAATTTTAATCATCTGTCCCAATCCCATCGCAGAAGCAACTCAGCAATCCCAGGGCTCCCTATCTATCCATGTAATGCCAGTAGTAAGAAATTATTACTCAACTGATTCAGTCAGGCTTCTCTCATCTCAGGAATATCGATAAGATCAGAGCCAACGTGTCAATTCAGGACACTGAGGAAAATATTCATGTCTTTGTCACATCCTATTAGAGCCACTGTGATTCATGTTCACTTGTGTTTTAACCTTAAATCAACTTCAGCTTGTTCAGAATTGTTCCTTTTTCATAGTCTTAACTATTTTGGGGCATTGGGTTTTGTTTGTTTTTCATGTTTTTGCATTACCAGCTGCTGTTTTGATGGCAAACATGATGAATTACAGAATCATACATGCCATTAACGCTCAGCATTTTTTCTCTGCAATGGCATTTGAATGTATCTACAGTGATTAAGTGTCTCTGTATGTAGAACATGATATTGGCTGTGGCAGAGTGCGCCATTCCCCGTGCTTAGACCTTTCGCAATTATTACGTTACCAACCTTCAATCCCCAATCATATGACATATGGACATGACCTTGATCATTTTGCCTACCTCAATATCACCTGTTGTGTAAACATAGCTGTTTGTTTACATGTCACCAACATTTTAGCCAACATGATGCCAGAATGAACAGCTAGGTTTTCCGACTCCACCCTCGCCTACTTGCCAAAGTCCAAAACACTTCAAAGACGACACAGAGTAGCTTGCTGTAGCACAACACACGCACATTAAGAAAACACCTCCAAATTCAGAAAACACATTCATCGATTTCGCAACACATATGCTGCAAATCCTCACAAGACAAGCAAATAAGAAAGCGCTGCAAATTCTCACAACATAGGCAAGAAGCGGAACGCTCCGCAAAAACAAAAACACACGCCAAAATGCAGACGACAACGGAAATGTTTCCAGGGGGACCGTAATCAATGACGAACTTACTGATTGTTGACATTTGCAGACTTTCCTCAAGACGCTGGCTGGAAGTTTAACATTTGTTTTAGGTGGAAGACAAGTAAGTGCAGATAACTTGATCCTCTATAATGTTAGCATTAATAAACACTTACTTTTTGGAGCACATCAACGTGTCGTCGATTCTGGTCCGAGCATCTAAGTTGTTTCTGGCAGCCAAAAGCAGGTCCGTGAGTGATTACGGTCCCCCTGGAAACAAATTGAAATGTTCTTCAATTTGGCGTGTGTTTTCGTTTTTGCAGAGCGTTTAGCTTCTTGCTTGTGTTGTGAGCATTTGCATAGCGTTAGCATATCATTTGCTTGTGTTGTGAGGATTTGCAGCGTATGTGTTGGGAAATCAGTGAATGTGTTTTCTGAATTTGGGGGTGTTTTCTAATTGCACGTGTGTTGTGTGGATTTGCAGGTGTTGTGACCTCTCTCGGCCACCGTAGCAACAAGCCAAATAGTGCGTAGTTTGTAGTTTTGCCCTCCAACAAGTCCAACCTCCATGCTGTAAATCCACTAGCAATCCACCCAGCTCCCATCTGGGGAAGTCTATTATGAAGGTAACTATGGTGCTATAAAAATAATAACTTTATTTATAGAGAACTTTTTGAGCTGAAAGTTTAACTGTCAGGATAGGCCAGTCTGTGTAAGTTCTGAGATGACCTCTCCGAGAACGGAGTCAGCTGGTCTGATGTTCAGTGGGTCGGTGTTCCAAAGCCAATAAGCAAGAACTGAGAAAGGCTTGATCACCCTTTGTTTATAACTCTGGAACAGTTAAAAGACCCAGACTAGGAGACCTGAGGGGCCTGTTTGGATGGTACGGTGAGAAGCTCAGTTATGTACTTATGCCTGTCTGAATATTCTTAAGAATTAAAAGTTTATTGCTCTTTAAATGGGTGTTCCTGTATTATCATGCCTCTATGTTATCATTTTATCAGTGGCATTAAACAGTCTTAAAATGACAATATATATTTTATTGATCGTCCAACAAAAGAAGTTAATGTGACAGGCCCACCCGGAGTGTATACAGCCTTCACACACTCAAGGGATTCACAAGACACCATGCACGTATATCCAGCATATTCCTAACAGCCTCACTGTTCTCTTTCCACAGTATGCTATTTGTATTTGGTTACTGCAAATCAAACTCACAACAAAAAGATACAAGTCCTAACCTGTTCTTTTGGACGTTTTCAGACTGCAGCACTGAATAGCACTGATTCAAACGCAAAAGCAGCATCTCATTGCCTGAGTCACCTCTGGAAAACTATGTGCATCTATTTCCTCCAGAGGAGAAAGAAAATGAAAACATATTCTGTAAATATAGGAGAAAAAAAACTTTGATGGAAGATACAAATGCACGGAGGTGTCAGGAAAAGGCATTACCCGATGTGCTCACTATCAATTGCAAAAGGTGTGAATATCATAAGAGGTTGTGATATTAATGACAGACTGGTGAAAGAAGGAGAAATTGGATTTTAGTGTATGTATGCATGAAGAGACATTTAAAAGACAGGTTGAAATAACATCCTCAGATCTTTTTGCAATGTGGGTACAAAACACCTGGTGATGCCAGGTGTCAGGCAACCAGCAGCTGGGATGAGGCAGGAAATGAGCCAATGACTGGAGGGTATAGTTTAAGTACTGAAAGAACATATGACATAAATATGAGTAAGGGATCAGAGAAATGCAGGGGCAGTGAGAACTCACTGCAGTGTTTATATCACAATCATCACTTCCAGATTTTGCGTATTAATATGGATTTGACGCTGATTATTAAATGGCATCTATAAAACAGACAGATTTGGATTTAGAAATATTCAAAGGAACAAATAACGAAGCATAAGCTTTAGTGAACAGCCCAATTGTAACCCTCCATGTAAGTCATCCATTTTGGACAAATCCAGTTGACTCCTTTAATCCTTTCCTAACTCTCAGCTGGTCGGCCCCATGAGTACCATTTAAAAACCCCTTTCAAGATTGTCCCTCTAATCCTCGTATCCTGTCCTATTACTGCAGCTTGTTTGGGGGATTGTTGGTTTGTTGAAGTTTGTTTTGTGTCCTTTGTATCCAACCCTTAAGTGCTTCACATCAATTTGAGGAGAACTCAGAAACTTGATTTCTGCTGTATCTTAAAATGTGTTTAACGGCGACTCAAGATATGCTAATATCTAAATATGGAGGGGACAATATTATCAAAGTGTTACGTATCTATATCACAGAAAATGTTCATTATGCCAAAGCCGGCTCTGTGCAATCACCAGCAGACAGATGGATTAAATTAGACTCTTAATGATGCCTCCAATGTGTATTAATTATGTTATAACAAGGCTTTGTGTGCCTTCAAGTGCAGTGAAATGACTGACAATAACATTTGAGCCTTTCACTTAGTAGCGGAGCAATCAATGTCACAACAGTGGGCGCCACATGAGGTCAGTTCACATTTGGAACATATATAGGCTGTTGCCTTATCTGCTCAAGACACACCCCAAAATGTTACACATTTTGCACTTGTTCTTGTCGTCCCAAAGCGCTTGCAATAAAGTGAGAAACAATCATCAGAATCCAGCTGGATGTACTCGATCGCCACCCTCTGCATGCCCTTCTTTGTCAGCGGAGCCCCAGCTTGGCAAAGCTTCCGTGTGTCCACATTTTTTTTGCGACTTGGCTCTCATTTTCTTAATCATTTAAAGGTTTCCTCCCAGGACTGTGTCAGTGGCCCTTTACTAATCCCTTGACCCTCCTCTGGAATATTGATTTTCCCTGGCTCAGAGTCTTAACCGGGATACTCTCCCTGCCTTTGTTTATTTGTACTTTTTCTCTTATTCTAAAAGCACACTGTCTCTTTTTTTCCCGCTTCCTCTATCTTCCCCTGGACTACTATTGAATGTGACATAATTGTATTGTGTGTAATCTAATAGAGCACGTAAAGTTAATTACAGCTCATTATCACTGCATTTATTTAAATCTGAAACAGCCTGCAACAACTACAACTGGTATAATAAAGATAACAGATAAAGAGCTGGTTAGAATTAATGTCATGGCTTACGCTGAAGTGGCATGTTATGCAAAATGTATTTTGTTGTGGTTTTTAAACATAAATGTGTCCCTGGTGTGTCTAGAGACGCCCACTGTTTAAGAACACACTGTCCTTTCTGCTCCATCTATCAGAAATTGTGTGTTAAAAACAAGCAGTTTAGATTTGATGGAGGATATGACATCATACTCTGGTTAATTATGGCTTCCACAATTAAATGAACATGTGTGATATGGATGTTTAAAACTGCCCTCCGCTCACAGAAAACTCCTGCATATCCAGTAAAAAGAATTGGAAAACTAACAGCTACAGCAGCTGTGATGCACACATTGGTAGCCTGAATGTTGTGGCTGCAGTCCAGTGTGGAAGAGTCAGACAGGCAAAACAAAAGTCAAATGTCTGGAGCAGAAGGCAAACAGCTAGTCTTTCTACATGGATCGTCATCTGTTGTTTGAAAATGTTTTGGATTTAGAGTGCATGAGACTTGTGTCTGCCCTGCAAAGCAACACAACAAAGTTGTTCAACCATCTGAAAACACACCACAAACTGCAGTATGATGAATGCATGAAGAATGACATCACCAACGTTACCAGACTGAATCTTTGTCCTTGTCCAGCATCAAAGACATTTAGTTAGTTAGCTCCGAAAACCCCAATTAAACCACATTCAATTTGGCCAAAGATATGTGCCCGGCAAACCAAATTCGATGAGCATAAAACCACCTCTACCTTCTCCAGGTGGATGACCGACCCTGCCCAAAGAGTACCTGCTGACTGCTGACTCTAAGTTGCTGTCCACCATTGTGATTTCCTCACTGTAACAGACCTGGTTACAAGGGAGGAGCAAAGCATGCTACTACCAACAGAAAAGCCTTTACGCACTCTCATCCTCTAAGGATGTGAAAACCCAATGGATTGATTTCATTTTGCAGTTTAAGAGTTTTGACTGAAACGTCCCCACAACAGCAGGAAAAGTCTCTCTCACTGCCTATTTCCACCAGATGTGTGTTGGTTGTGTCTCCGCTCCGGCACGGCAGCGGAGCCGATAGGATTCAATTCTAGTCAATGTGTGTGTTTCCACCGGCTGCGGCTGTGCTGCGTTCCGGCTCCGTCTCAGCTCCGGCACTCCGGAGCCCTCCACAACAGATACGCAGGACTTCTATTTTTGCCGGACGCCGGAGCACACCGCAGCAATTCAGCACAGAGCAGATCGTGCGGGGCAGGAAGTCGTGCACAGAAACAAAATAAAACATCCGGTTAATTTTCAAAATAAAATGCAGTGTTCACGGTGGATCATATTTCCCTGCACTACACCTTGAAAACTACATAATGGGCAGAGGCAGGCCTGAAGTCAACAGGTGAGAGGTTTTCAGACGTCATTTCACCCCGTTGACACCATGGACGAGGAGATATTAATCATGGCAGTGCACTGAGATGTCTTCCGGCGAAGCTGCACTGCTCCGCACAGCAAACGCAGCCGGTGGGTGTTGACGGACGGCGGAGCACGCAGCGGACAACCAGCGCTGCCATTCCGCAACGGACACGCATCCAGTGGAAATCCGGCGTCAGCGAGGGCTGAGTAAACAGCAGGATTCACTTCAAAAGGGTTCCGCCAATATGACTACCCTACAAGGCGGAACATTGGGCGCCTCGGATCAACTCGCCAATCCGGCTCTGTGTGTCTAAACGCTCGCAGCTTGCCGGCAAAACGGCCCAACATTCGCCGAAAATCTGGCTTGAATCTCAGGAGGATTGATACTGGCTGTCTGTAATGCAACTTCAAGTTGTAGGATTTTTTATTTACAATATGTGATGTCAACATCCCAGTCTGAGTAAACATATGCACTAGTGCATCCTCGTGCTTATTGTGTTGACGAATTTGACCAAATTGACGAAGGCTAAAACTAAAGACAAGTCCTGCCTTTTTTTGTAAATGCTATTTTAGATGGTTTTGTAAGTACACCTAGTTAGAGTTGAGCACAATAACTTTGCTTGGAAGCTGTAAATTTGCCATTTTCATGTTGTTTTACTATTTATTTTGCAGGTTGGCTTGGTGAGGTTGACCTTGATGTTGCATGGCTAAAGAGGCTAGCTGCCCACACATTGGAGGAATGTTGGATTTAAGTTAGGTAACACTGAAAGAGACTGTGTGCCTCTTTTTAAATTAATAATGAGTAGGTTGAATGTGGGTACAGTTTTAAATAACTTAATAACCTTTAAACAAAAGTTGATGTGACCTACAATTCATTGTCCCGCTTTATCAAACTAGTATGTTTGATAAATATTAGTTTCTCCAAGTTGCTACCCTGAGCCACTCGGCTGCAGAGTACCGAAACACTTCTCTCATTAATCACAGTGTATTGGCTTGTTATCTTAATGACTGCTTAATTAGTTGGTGCTGTAGTTGTAGATTGTGCTAACAACGCTCCTGTAGACAAAGGCAGAGTTTGAAACTACATCAACAATACATTGAAAACTGTCATTTCACAAAAGTACGGTGAAGTATGTGGGCACCAGATCAACTTGGAAAAATATTTGCAGGTACTCTGTCTCTTTGCTCTTCTCTGCCAGAGCGAGCGGTGTGAGAGGGGTGAACAAATTTATCATTAATTCTCTACCGAAGAAATTAAATAATGTGGGAATTAGAAGATTGATATAAGAGCATAGGAATTATATGCCTTTACATATAAGAAATTTAAAGAGAGCCTATCAGTGTCTCCAATAATACTCCCTCCTCCATGATAATTCACAGAACTCAATACTTCCTTCCAACTTTCAGTGGAACACTGCTACTAGCGGCAATTTCTCATCATGCCGGTAAAATGAAGCCAGTTAAATCGCATTATATCTGGGGGCAGTGAGGCACACCATCATTTGAATCCCCTTTAAAAACAAGCAGACGTGGCTTAATTGCAGCTTTAGTTCAGACGAAAAAAAAGAGACCCCATTTCTTCTGTGGCTCGAGGTCTCGTTTGTTGCTGACAAAGGCTGCATTAGTTTTGAAACAGCATTTTGACAATAGCAAACAAACAGAAAAGTGTTGCCGTGGAGCAAAATAAGCCAGATTCACTGCATTTCATATTATGCTTTGGGTGATGGTTCAAAGGTACTATCTGTAGCGAGCTTGAATGCTTTGAACCACTCTGAGGTGAGCTTTTTCACTAAATGCTTCAAAACGGTGAAAGCCTTTTTGCAGGGGAGGGAAATGTCGGCCTGTCAGCTGGTCCACCACTTTGGGCCAGACTGAAACATCTTGACAACTGAATGGATTACGATGAAATTCTATACAGATATTCACAGTCCTCGCAGAATAAATCCTAATGACTTTGGGTGGATTCTCCTTTAGCACCACCATCAGGACAAGACTGACAAGACATGGCAAAACCAGTCACATAACTTAAGTCACACTCAAGTCACAAATTTAAAGACTTGAGACTTGCTTGATTAACATAACAAAATATCCAACTTGACTCGAGCCCCTTGTACACTGCCAGATTTTCAGCGAATGTTGGGCCCTTTTGCTGGCAAGTTGCGAGCGTTTAGACACACAGAGCCATATTGGCGAGTTGATCCGTGGTGCCCAATTTTCCGCCTTGTAGGGTAGACATATTGGCGGAACCTTTTGAGTTTAAACAGACCGAGGTGGCCTTCCGCAACGGGAGGGGCTGTTGAAGACTTGTGGGAGGAGCTGTTGATGATGCCGCACGTGCGAGCCACTGGCGGTGGATAAACAGGAAACAGCTGATAGCAGGAATTAGCGAGCAGCTAGTAGCAAGAGAGAAACGCAAACCTGACAGACACTGTAAAGATGAGCAACTGGGGAGACAAGGAATTGCACGCCCTCCTTGTCCTCGCAAACCAAGAGGCCATTAACTGTCAGATGACGGGGACGGTGAAGAACGGGCCAACTCACAAGAGAATCGCCAAAGGACTGACCAACCGTGGCTTCCCTCCTACATCAGTTTACGTCACACGCTGAGCTACACGTTTTGTTACTTGCTCACGCCCCCCATTGCCCCGAAAAAGGCACATTCTGTATAAACAAAATTAGGCAGGCTTTCCTGCAAATTTGCACAATTCCTATTTAAAAAGGGCTTCTGACTCAGTATGTATGACTTGAGACCTGACTTAGCCAAACAGACACATTCACAATGTCTAACTTATTAGCTCAGTTGCTGGTCAAATGTTAGCTAGAAATTTAATGTTAAGTTAGAATTGGCTTTGAATACATTTAGAAATAGAAATATCACAGAGGAATGCTGTGACGAATTGTGACCTTTGTTTCATATGCTGCCAGCTGCCATTACATATAAACACAATTTGTTTTCACGTGGAAATTTCAGTGCATTTCAAAACCACCAATTCACAGCTATTGAAACTAAAAATGTGAAATGCCCAATTCCAAATATGATCTTCAGCTTCTGACTGTTAATAAATGTGGAAACTGGGCCTCAGAATTTCATGAGTTGACTTGTGACTTACTTGACCAGAGCGATGACACCACTTGACTTGGTTCTCACTACAGTAACCTGGGTCTTGACTTGAGACTTGCTTGTGACTTACACACGTCAGTACGTTAACTGCATATTAGACACAACATTGTAGGCTGGACAATGTCATACATACCACAATGACTTCTATCACCAGCAGCTCAGCTCTTTTTTGTTTGGTTGATTTTAACACAAATACTTTCATATACCACCGACCCTGGTAAAATGTCAGGATGGTATGAAATAACTCCCAAGACATATTCAAATCCTGCATGCATCTACTAAATATAGCTTTAATATCACTTTTGCACACACTATCTTTGCGGCATAAAGATATAGTGACCTTTATTTGGACAGGATCTGCAAACAATCTCTAGCTTTTCATAGTTGGTAGGCTTGAACTGAACATCTTTCTTGACTTTAAGTAGCTCCTTCTTGGCTCCATCTCGCCTTTTTTTCTGCATTTCATTTGCTTCCATCTCGATCCATTCCTCCCTCACATCTCCCTTCCCTTCAGTTCAAAGTAAGGCTTGTTCACTTCCTTTCTCCCTTCATATCATGCTTGCTCACTCCGCTAGTTTGCCTTGCCTCCCCATCTTTCCAAATTACCACTGCTCCCCCTCCTATGACCACCACACACCTTTCTTGTCTTAGCAGCACTCTGCAGCTCACACACTCCACCCCTCCCTCTTCTCTCAGCGTCTCTCTCCTCATTCTCCCCTGACTTCCCGTAATTTCCTCCCCTTTTTTTCTTTGCCCGCCTTGTCATTTTCGCTCCCTCTGCGCCTCTGTTTCTGTTCCCCATGTCCCCCTCCCCCTCCCTTCCCAGCGTTGCCCTCATTCGCCCTCTTCTTCATTTAGAGACTTGGTGTGGCTCTGATTTCCTTAAATAGCTCGCGTTGCCTCCAGCAGGTTGAAGCTGCAGTCTAGTTCTACTAATAAATGACAGAGAACAAATGTGAACGCTGAATCAATCGCATGCAATCTCACCTACAGTAGATGCACACACACACACCAAGCAGATCTGAAATGTGTCTCCAAAAAACATCCATAGAAAGAAAGCTTGAAGTTGTGTCTTTCCACACTGCTGCTAAACACAGGTTCGTCTCGTCTGTCTTAAACCAAATTCTATTCCATTCTACTCTTTTCTATTCACCCAGTGTGAAAATCAGTCACAATAATAGATTGCAAAGTCCTGGTAATTTTGCACATTACTTCTGAATCATTGCCTTGAATAATGAATGCCTGCTAATGCACTTTTTTTTTGTTAATTCACCACAAAGGATTAAAAACGCTCTGCTGTTATGAATCACAGCAAAGCGACGCATATATTCCTAGCACATCGTGTGCATATTTTCTCATAAATAAAGTCTGGAGATAAGACCAAAAGTGGAGGTGGAGGGGGCGACAGCAAAGTAAGTAATGTCTTTATTTATTGTATGTCTACCTCCAACAGGAGCTTTGCCATGTCCAAAATTGTGTTATCGTTTTAGTGGCTCTGATATATCATCTGAATATCTGATTCAGTTTATCTTAAATGATCTGTCTGGCTACTTTCCTAGATTTGCCCTCATTTTTCATTCTTATATCAGGTTTGTAGAGAGCACTGTACACAATGCAGTAAAATAAGCTCTTACACTTGACTTTCCCTCACATATTAAATGACATATGAACAGTGAATAAAAAGATTTTTTCTGTCATCATGATAACGGTATAAAAAGCCTGGGGTTGCAAATTACCTGACTTGTCTATTATGCACAGCTTGTTCTATCCCTGAAATTAAAATTGATTTCTGGAACATTGAAGGTGCATGACTTCACAAAATGTACCTCAAAAGTTTAAAATCGTGACAGTGTTTAGCTCAAAGGTTCAGTGTTTAGAATTAAGGGGGATGCACAATATAATAAGTATGTTTTCTTTAGTGTATAATCACCTGAATATAAGAGTGTTTTAGTTACCTTAAATTGAGGTATTTATGTCTACACAGGGAGAAGCAAGGCTTTTTAAAAGAGGCTGTGACACACTCTTTGACCCCATGGGAGCTATGGGGTATGACAAATGTGCAATGGAACTGGAGCTGCGATGTTGGAGGGTTAAAGCAGACCTTGTAGAAATAAAGGGACGGTGTCTGCAACTTGTACAAGTAGCCCTCTTGGGTGCACTCGGCCTGACAGACCTTTTTTGCATGCAATCAAATGGATGGTGGCCAAAATACAGTCGAAGGTTTTCATATGAAAGCATCTGATTTTGATATTTTATGAAGGATATTTTTCCTAATTGCAGAATTGCTATTCTCATCCATATCTCTCTAAATATATTTCAGACTGCAGATGCCACAGTGAAATGAATCAATCGTTCCCTGTGTCCTATGATAGTGCGCCAGCTATTGAGCCTTTTGGAAAGTGCAGACTGTGTGTCGTGACTTCTCCTCTTTTTAACCTCCTTGGGGAGTGGATAACCATCTACAGAGATCACCGTGTTGCTACAGTAGCCCAGAGTGGACAAACCAAACAGTGGTTGTAGACAGGGTCATTGGGTCATCACATTGGCCGCCGAAGTTAGCAGCCCAACCCTGACGAGCATCAGAAAAACACTGATTTTTTAAAACCTAAAACTGCTTTGTTCATGTGTCTACTGGTTTGAATCACTGAGTCCGTTTGTTTTAGAGAGGAAAAGACCTATAGGGAGGAGAAGGATATATCGGCTCCTGGTAAAAACGTCCTGAACGTCTAGACCTGAAGTTCGCACAGAAAAAAGGTGAGCACAGATTAGCAGGTGCTAGGCTTGCAGCTCATCTTGCAGCTTTAACCAGTTTAAATGTAAACTGTTTTGGAGAGGAGGAGACCTCTGTGGATAATTTGGCTCATGGTCAAAACCTCTTGAACATCTGGATCTGAAATAAGGAAAGCACACATTTGCAGGTGCTGAGCAAGATGGCCATCTGCAATGTGCCAAATAGTGTCGGTTGTTAACATGAAACTGCTTTATTCGATGTTTTTACTGGTTTGTCCATTTGTTTTGGAGAATAAGAAACCTTTGCTTATAATTCAGCTGCTGATTAAAAACTGAGCTTGAACAATGAACACTGAAGGAATTCTAACCAGGAGAAATTTCAGCTGGTTGCAATCTGCAAGCCTCACTGCTAGCTGCCATTTAATCCCCCTAAATCTTACACACGGGACCTTAAACCTATTTTTTTTACACTATTTCTTGACCACAAATACTGTAACTGTCAATTTGGCTATCCACATTTTTTAAGGTCCTCTTAAGGACAACACTCAATTTTGCTTCAGTCCAATGCTCACTCTTATCCTTGAACTTTAATATTCACCTAATAAATCCAATGGTTCCAACTATTGTGAGATTCAGGTTTCAATTTATTTTGTAATTTTGACAAAAAGCAAGCACTTAATTTCGGCCTCAAAATACTGAATTATCTTTTTGTGCTTTGGATTCTTGTAACAATCCTTGAAGGTCATGTCTTAGTGTTACACGCCACTGTTCAACACGGCAGTCCTCAGACGCCGACCAACACAAATGCCTGTAAATAAGACCTCGATGTGACTATCCCTGACATCGCTTGGGTTGTCATTATCCATGCTAAAGCTTACAAAGTCCTTCTGAGGATACAGAAACAGACAAGTCAGGCATACACATACATAGAAAGGAAACATATACAGAGGTCACAAATAAATGACAGCCCCTTTACAGGGAAGGCAGTTAGACAGAGTTGGGTATTGAGATGTCTTTCGAACTGGCTCAGCTGAGGAAGCAGTTCCAGAGGGACAGGACCCTAATGCAAAAGCGAGATCACCCTTGGGTTTGCAGAGACTAAGAGACTTTGGAGACATCTGAGTGGCCTAGAGGTCGTCAAGGGATGGAAGAGTATGTGAATCTATGGCACAAGGCCGTGTAGGGCCTTGTATGTGATACAAAGTATTCTGAAGTCTATTCTGTGCTTTACAGAGAGCCAAAGAAGGGAAGCAAGGATCAGTGTGATGTGGGATCTGCGGTTGGATTTAGTTAAAAGTCTGGCTGCAGTGTTTTGCACGAGTTGCAGACGGAGCAGGGCTGCTTCGCTGAGACGGGAGAAAAGAGCATTGGCAAGTGGCTCATCATCTCTTTTTAACCAGAGAAAAATTGGCTGAAACTTATTCCAGTTCTGATGCCAGGTCCTAAGATGTCGCCAGCGACAATTGGTCATATGTTATGGCAATGCATCTTATTAAACATTTTTTGGAACTCAATATTTGAAGTGCTCTCATAGTTCTGTGACAAAACAATACACTCAAATCTGCTTATGACAAGATATGGTATTTGGTCATATTTCCTTTGCTTCATACCAGAAAAAATTAAAGCACTTGATCATTGTTAGCTTGACAAATTAACACACTAAACGTGGAGGGCCTGCAAATGTATAACTGTATTGGAAAGGTCTATTTTCTTTTCTTTGGTATTCTTTGTTGTAATACTCCTGTTGAATTTGGATAAATGAATATATTAAAGCTGTAGGCAGTTTTATTTTGGCATCATTAGCAAAAATCCCATTATAAACTGAGCATATTATAATTAAGTGGACTGAGAAAACTTTAGACTTCTGCACCTTTATTCTGTTATCAGAGTTTAGAAAGTCCAGCCTATTAGAGGAAACTTAGGCCAATCACAGGTAATTTAGGGTGTTCCTATTGGCTGATCTACAAACAAAGACGTAGGTGCATGTCTCTCAAAGAAAGCATAATTTATTGGTGGAGAATCCTGCATAGAAAGTTGCTATTCTGAATGGGCAACAACTGCCTACACTGCAAGTCAACCCAAAAATGGAAGACAGACTTGGTAAAACAGCATAGAAAAAAAAGAGTCTGACAATAAACAAAATAAAAAATGTTTATATCGGCGAAATGTTTCCAAGATGGTGAGAAAATGTTGTTTATCAATAAGCCTTGTGTTAACCAAAGCCGCACAGCAGCAGCTTTAAATTCATTTCGCACATTCTTTATGGCAGAGCCGTTGCAAACCCCAGCTCCAAGAAATCAGACAGTCCTGAGGCTCCACTGATCTACGAACTTTCTGTTGCTGCTGTTACACAAGTTAGACCTGGCGCTGCTGCTAGCCACCAAGCCACCAGGTACTGGAGGTTATGAGCTGACCAAATTGGAGCCACTACAGCTGCCAACTAAAGGTCCATCTCTAGCTGCTGCCCGCTCCCCTCCAGGTGAAGCAGTCTACAGAAGCAGGAAGTAAGATGGAGGGACCGTGGGGTTGCTAGCTAGCTAATTCTTGTCTCATTTGTGGTCTGATAAACAGAGAGGGGGGCAAGGACAACTCCAGAATGACACAAGATTAAATAAATGTATGGGAAACACTGGATTACTGTGAGAAATGCATGCATACGCCTGTGGTCATCTGATGAGAGGGGCTTATAACAGAGAAGGGAGAGCTACAGGAAGAGAGTGTATTTTCAGAATGTGTTTTCTTATTTTTGTTTCTCCTTTTCTGAGATTTCTGCCCAGCTTCAAGTGTTCAAAAAAAGAAAAAAAAGGAAATTGAAATTGAGCAAGACATTAAATTGACTTACCGACAGCTCCAGGGTGGCTGCCCTGTAGCTGACCAATGACCTTTTGACCCCACTGTGGTGGGAGGCAGCAGAAAACAAGATTTCCAAGCTGTCACTCAATATTACCATGCAGCCAATCTGTAGAGAAAATAACATTTGACCATGAAGGATCACTGCAAGAACTAGACAAGTAGCTCAATTTGTCTATGCTATAAACCGATCAATAGTTACATATCTCATAACACGGATTCTTAAAATGCAGCCCACCATGTTATCGATCACAAATTTGTCAGGGCTTGAAACTCAACTTAATATCTGAGGAGATCATCTCAGAAAACAGCCCACAACACCTGAAGATGCATAACATTTAATACATAACTGATACAAGAATATCAAGACATATGTTTTTGTTCAAACTGTCTCATTGACTGCTCGACTTAGTGGCAGGACACTCCATTTGCTTGTCTGCGGATGGCAATTTTTCTGTATGAAATTGCATGCTGACAGTTCCAGTGATGACCTCAGATCTCAAAAAAACTGAGCACAGGAGGGAATGGGTGAATGGATACACAGTGACGGGGAGACAGAAGGCTCTCAGAGTGACCAGCCAGGCGTGGGCCTGTAACATCAGTCACCATAAGCATTGCCTTCAGCAGGGACACTGATAAGTCAGGCGTCTGAACTCCATCTGAATGGGTATGTATGGATTTGGGTAGGTGACAAGGAGGTACATTAAGGCGGGTACCTTTTCTGCCTGTCAGTCACTTCTGGGCAGTACTAACAGGATCATAACAGCCTATGAAGAAGACTCTCTGTTGCCTGAACAACTTTGGTTTAACTCCAAAAACGGGGTTCATCTTGTAAGTCAAGATGAAGCCAGCTTCCAAACACAAGAAAAGAATATTCCAAAACGTCACATTTCTGAAGTAAAACTGGTGATTATGTGCATTTCAAAGCCAGAAGAACGCTGCTTTTGTTATTCAGATTTGGAGCAATTGTAATAAATACTGTAGCTCAAACAGAATCAAGGATAATTCCATCAATTGTCTACAAACAGTTTTGTTACCATCCAGGATAGGAGGGATCTGCTGGTAATGCATTTCTAATTAAGTCGCAGTCTATTTTCCGAGGCTTTTCGTTAACTTGGCAGCCACTTTAATCAAATCCCCAGCAGCTGTTGACCTAGTGTTGTGACACTCTGTCTGGCAACCTCTGACAAATGCTAATTTGTTGTTTTTCTTTTCTTTTTTTTTTTTTTTTTCATCTGTACAGCGTCACCTGCAGACATGATTGCCACCGTGGCTTGTCAATCCGTCTGTCAACGGAGGCTGCATATGATTGAAGTTGTTTTCCCTCCGGTGGGAAGGTTAGAAAAAATGATTCTGTAATTATGCAATCTATAGCGTGGCAAATATTGACTTTATTTTGTTATTTATACTCTCCATGAGCAATCAATTCAACAAGATCATGTAAACAGTTATTATTTTCAGTGTCTGGGGTCATGGTTTCGCTGTCTGGTTGAACAGAAAGAAGCCTCAGTGATGGAATACAGCTGAAACCAAGGCAGTTTATAGTAATGATGCAGTCAAATATTTGGTGCAGAATACCGTTCTCTTTCATTGTTCTTTTAAAGTGACACTGTAACCAGTAGTGTAACGTCATGGTGATAGGCCCCGGTGCAAATATTTTTTTGTGCCCCCCACCCCCGCCCTAAACACAAGCACACGCTCGTGCGCACTGCACGCACGCACGCACACACACACACACGCTTGGACACACACATGCACAGCCACTCGAGAGAACTGCTATTGTCACCATGTAGGCTAACGTTACAGGTGACTGGCCACACACTCATCCTGCAAACCAGCCTTTCAGCACCACGGACAGCGGCCGAAGCTCCATATCAACACTTACAGTCAGGTCCATAATTATTTGGACAATGATACAGTTGTCGTCATTTTGGCTCTGTACACCACCACAATGGGTTTTAAATGAAACAATGAATACCTGCTTAAAGTGCAGACTCTCAGCTTTCATTTACGGCTTTTTTCAAAAATGTAGTATGAACCGTGTAGGAATGACAACCATTTCTTCACACAGTCCCCCGACTTTAAGGGCTCATAAGTATTTGGACAAACTAACATAATCATTAATTAAACAGTCAGTTTTAATACTTGGTTGCAAATCCTTTACAGTCAATGACAGCCTGAAGTGTTGGACACATAGGCATCATCAGATGCTGGGTTTCTTCCCTGGTGATGCTCTGCCAGCCCTTTACTGCAGCCGTCTGCACTTCCTGCTTGTGTTTTGGGTGTTTTGCCCTCAGTTTTGGCTTCAGCAAGAGAAACGCATGCTCAATTGGATTCAGGTCAGATGATATGACTTGGCCATTGCAGAACATTCCACTTCTTTGCCTTAAAAATGTCTTTGGTTGCTTTTGCAATATGCTTCAGGTCATTGTCCAACTGCACTGTGAAGCATCGTCCAATGAGTTTTGAAGCATTTGGTTGAATCTGAGCAGATAATGTAGCCCCAAACACTTTAGCTTTCATCCTGCTGCTCTTGTCAGCAGTCACATCATCAATAAATACAAGAGAACCAGTTCCACTGGCAGCCATACATGGCCATGACATAACAGTACCTCCACCATGCTTCACTGATGAGGTGGTGTGCGTTGGATCATGAGCAGTTCCTTCCCTTCTTCCTTCTCTTGTCTTCCCATCATTCTGGTAGTTGATCTTTGTTTTATCTGTCCATAGTATGCTGTTCCACAACTGTACAGGCTTTTTAGATGGTTTTTGACAAACTCTAATCTGGCCTTCCATTTTTAAGGCTAACCAATGGTTTGCATCTTGTGATAAACCCTCTGTATTTATTCTAGTGAAGTCTTGTCTTGCTTACAAGAGCAGCAGGATGAAAGCTGAAGTGTTTGGGGCACCATTATCTGCTCAGATTCAATTAAATGCTTCAAAACTCATTGGACGATGCTTCACAGTGCAGATGGACAATGACCTGAAGCATATTGCAAAAGCAACCAAAGTCATTTTTAAGGCAAAGAAGTGGAATGTTCTGCAATGGTCAAGTCATATCATCTGACCTGAATCCAACTGAGCATGCGTTTCTCTTGCTGAAGCCAAAACTGAGGGCAAAACACCCAAAACACAAGCAGGAAGTGCAGACAGCTGCAGTAAAGGGCTGGCAGAGCATCACCAGGGAAGAAACCCAGCATCTGATGATGCCTATGTGTCCAACACTTCAGGCAGTCATTGACTGTAAAGGATTTGCAACCAAGTATTAAAACTGACTGTTTAATTAATGATTATGTTAGTTTGTCCAAATACTTATGAGCCCTTAAAGTCGGGGGACTGTGTGAAGAAATGGTTGTCATTCCTACATGGTTCATACTACATTTTTGAAAAAAGCCTTAAATGAAAGCTGAGAGTCTGCACTTTAAGCAGGTATTCATTGTTTCATTTAAAACCCATTGTGGTGGTGTACAGAGCCAAAATGACGACAACTGTATCATTGTCCAAATAATTATGGACCTGACTGTATCTAACAGCCTGTCCTGACCTGGGCTCAAACTACCGTGAACTATAGGATTGTATGTAATAGATCAAATCCAATAAAGAATGCTTTTCATTTTCTAAAGAGAACATTTATTTTAAGGGTGGCGAAAACTAGGAATCAACCCAGACAAGGGTTACAGACAGTAGGTGCACATTTTTCTAACATATGAGGTTACTGAGGCTAATAGCCACACGCAGTTTGAGTGAAGTAGGCTAAATAACTTTAGAAAGCTGGTGCAAACTGGGCGCTCCTCTGTGGAAGCCTCTCACCCAGACTTTCCAGTGATCGTGGCAGCAGTGATCATCTGTTAAATCAGTCTGTAAATAATATTTTGACATTATTATTATAATCATTATTACTTTAATGGCATCCGAAGATACTGATGTGTTGAACAGATGACAGTAAAAAAACAGCTCCAAGTGAGAGGGAACAGTGATAAAGTGGTCAAACTTGGTCAAATCCACAGCCTCAACCCAGGGGCAAACTGCACTCAGCTGCCAAACTTTGTGGGCGTGTTTGTGCTGGTATATCATTAGCTCAATATCCTTTGTGAATAGGACGTTAAGACGGAGCAAACTGCGGGTGCAAGTGAAGTGCAATTCAAGGTGCTATCAGCGGCCGCAGTTCATTCTTTGTGAATTTGGCCGTCTTTCTTGTCCCATGCTGTTCCTTAAATAAGTCTTTATCAACTTAAGCTTGGAGAATGAGCGCTCTGCAGTTGCGACAGTGACAGTTATGGTGAGATATAACAGTAATGCAGTGCAAACATCAGTAAATGATGCTGCCATGGTGCTGTTTTCCACAATTGGCATCTTAGCCAGATCCTTCACAGTTGGCTCTTTTGCTATCTCAGACTTAAAGCAGGCTCTGAATGCAAGGAGTTGGTCGGGGAAACTTGAGGATAAATCCCTGCTGTAGTGGTCCGCGAAGCGCTGTACGTCCTAGTGAAGTGCGTCAGTGTACCCGGGTGGATAGCGTGGAGTGGCAATTCTGGACAGCTGCTTTTTTTTTTTTTTTTTCCCTTCATGGGCCCCTGACAGCGTCTGGGCCCCGGTGCAGCTGCACCGGTTGCACCGTTGATATTTACGCCACTGACTGTAACTTTTTAAAACAAGATGACATACTCTTCCCCTTACAAATGACAACTGAAAGGAGCTGTATGCAACACAGAGCAGCTATTTGCTATGTAAAGAAAAAATGGAGTCCTGAGCATGTATCTTCATTTCCTAGGATAGCAAAGGCATGACTCCCCCTATACTCTGCCTTAATCTGCCTCCGACTGGCTTACCCTTACATTCTTACACTAATCAATACCAGTCCCACTCCTCTTGCCTAAACCTAAACAACCTAACCAATGAAGTTGATGGCAAGCACAACAAATTACTAGTCATTGCTAAATCAGAAAAATGGACACTTGAACATACATCAGTGTGATAAGAACACTAACATGGAGGACGCAAGGTTTCTGACCTACTGTAGCCAGCCACTAGGGGGCAACAGAGGTGTTGGTCTCACAGTTGGGGAGCTGTCATGTCACCCATCTTTATACAATGTCTATGGTCTATCCCACTGGTTAGCAGGTAGCTCTGTCAGCACTTTTTCTGTTGTTAGCACTGTTTGCACTGTTAGCACCGTTAGCTGTCAGCCACCAGCTCAACCACCTACATGTCTAGAGCCATGTACACTGAATGTGAAATATGCTCTGAATGTTGCACACAGCAATATGTCTGTACCAGACTCAGTCAGTCAGTCAAATCAGATTTGGCAGTTTAGTACGAATATTTGACTACTCTACTGAGCTGCCAGATTACTGAACAGGGTTTGGTGGGACGTTTAGGATGACAGCGACATACTAACAATATGGTAAACAAGCCAAGTTAGCCCTTCAAGCTTAAGCATGCAAACTATACTAACAAGGGGTTGCATTTTTTGCCAATATTAGATATCAAACAAAAGGCAGAGACCGTGTCGTAACAATTGTTGTGAGATGCAAATTCAACACCTCTAGACAGAAGGCAGAGGATGATTTTATCTTGTAGCCTGACCACACGGCTGCCTCTGTCTTGTTCAGATTCATCATGGTTCTTGGACCAAAGCTGCCTGGGATTTTGCCCTAATAATTTTACCCCAGAGAACAGTGTGAAAGTGAGAAGCACTGATTTCACAGCTACTTCTAAGGGACTGAAATGTCCCTAGTACATTGTGAACTGACTGATGAACAAAAGGAAAAAAACAAAAAAAGAAAAGACCCCTGACTTAAGGAACCTCACTCATTTGAGGGGTTTGCAACTGATGATTCGAGGACAACGTAGGGCTTGATTTTCCACCCGTTTCCAGTCTTTAAGCTGAGCTAAGTTATCCAGTTGCACTCTGTAGATTTCGTCTTGTCAAGAAAGCAAACAGTTATATTCAAAAAATGTCAAGCTTTTCCTTTACTAAAACGTTACGAACTATATTAGAACTGTATGAAAAAATAAAGATGCAGGGAAAAATGATTGCTGCTGTGATACCATGCCATAGTTGTAAAATCCCACCTCATAGTACTGTAAATCACTTAAAGTGTTTTGGAAGCTGGTAAGCTTCATTTATCTCAACAAACTGGACTTCCCAGATCTTATTAAATCTTCTTACTGGTACCTTGAGCCACATGCCCACACCAACACAGCCAAGCTGCTCAACTTTTGGCCAAATAATCAATACTTAAGTTTCCGAGGTAGAATTTAATCTAGAGGACTAAAAAAAACAAACCAAAAAAAAAAGCTCTTGCTGGTGCCAGACACCATTGGCTAATGTTGTAACCAGCTACATGTGAGCCCATTCAACAGTAAGGATTATCTGTCACAACAGAGGATATTTTAGGAAGAAAACAAGTCTGCCAACTGATGCATGAACACATGTGCACGTCTCCAGCAATCAGCCCACATGTCAGTCATGGTAACCTAGATGTCAAGCGCATGTTGACCATGGAACATACAGTGAGTACAGTGTCTCCACTGCACAATGCTTTCCAGTTAGTGACACTGACAGCCTCATGAACTGCATCTGTATAACTTCATGCACTTTAATCTTACAAGTAACGCCGTGTCTATTCTGATGAAGAAATCACTGATGTGCTTGTATTCCAGTCACATAGATTTGTCTTAATACGATATGAAGCCATACAATGAATTAATAGCTAATCCTCCGTGCACTATGACACTTTGAGACTATTAATATTTAGAGGAACATACCTCTGATGATAATATATGCTTACCAGTAATGTATACTGTTAAAAAATGCACATATTGCAGATGTGTAATGCCTTTTTTTGAACTCATGTATTAATTGAAAAATACATGGTATCAGCAAAATCAGACTTGCAATTTGTTAAGTATTCTCTTGGCTCAAGGCTAGCTTTAAAATGTATATAATACAGCCTGTACTGTGCTTGGTGCAATGAAATTTTCATGTTAGATTTCTCTGCTGGCAAACACGGTCAACCAACAGGACAGCAGGTCATCCACAGCTGAGATAAAGTCACTTCCCCTGACTGATCTTACATCTCTTGCAGTGTGTGGGTGTCGGCCTTCATGATGAATTACTGTAAATGTTTATCCTGTGTGCACTAGTTTCGGCCATTTGATGTACAACAAAACATATCTTTCAATTTTCTTATAAAACATACATCCACACCATTGTGGTGCAAATCATAACATTCACAATCTGTACTGCTGTGCAGGAGTCATTTACAGAGGCTGCCTGACCAGCTGCACACTGTACATTACAGACACTGTGCTGTGCTTTATGGCCATCGGCACAATTTTTACAGCATGCAAGCATTTTCCTTTTTGTGTGAAATTATCCCCTCCAGATTGCTTCTAATTTAAAGCCACTATCTGGCTACATAAATTCAGGCTATAGCCACCTAGATTCTTAAAGGTTTGAGCTAAACTTGTTAATGTAAGCATTTCACTTTCCTTCATGGCCGTAACTATGATTTAAATTAGTATATTATTGAGCAAACAAATTATATAATTATACAAGCATGCAGATCTCATCTCTTATGTCCATCTTTGGCTTGTGGCATTATTGTAACATGTATTAAAAGTTACTATTTCTGGTATTCATAACCACTGGTGGAAAACATATTAAGATCTTTATCCCTGCATGAACAATTAAATGTTTTAGAAAGCTGATCTCATGTCAACTTTTAATCTACAAAGAAACTTCATGAGAGAAAGAAAAGTATAGAGAACTAATTGAATACAAACGGTAGAGTTAAAAATACAATATCTCCAGTTTAAAGCATAGCAAAAAATGGAAGTAAGATATTCAAAAATTTGAATTCCTACTAAATTAAACACACTTTTGTGTGATTTGCTAAGGCTACTTTTCATGGTGCCACCTGCTACATAGTAACCAATCACACACACTCACACACCAATGGAACAGCCATCGGGAGCATTTTGCTCCTGCAGTTGGTCTGGAATGATCGGTGACTTTTGGTTACAATGTTAGCCAACTTAAGGAAAAAGAAAAAAAAAAAGACTTGAAAAAATGAGCTTAATTAAATAATGAATGTGTTTTCAGCATTTTATGGTTGTCTTTTTAAGTGGTATGATTGTGCCCTCTGCTGTTCAAACAAAAACACTACAATCAGGGCTTGACATGAAGCAGCATAACAATTACATGACTGGGAGGAGTCGGACTTAAACATTAGACGTTTCTCAATCTGCGTTCTTGCCTGTTCTTGTGTTGTTGCGGACTTGCGTCCTATTCCTGTTCGGGGATGCATCAGGAGGTGACTTGTGTGGACTTTTGACAGCCAGGTATCCCAGAATGTATTTGTCACAGACCAGCAGCAATGGCAGCCGTCCTTGGGAGTTTGTACTCCTGAGTCGAACTTGCCAAGTCCGAACTCCCAAGGTATTGAGAAACGCCAATAGTGTCATGACCTGTTTTTCCTGACACTCTGTTGCAGTCAGAAACACAGCCTCTGATTGGTCAACAAGTCAGGAACACAGCCTCCGATTGGTCAACAGGCATCATGGACAGCTAGCAAACCACTAACAACGACAAGATGTTTTGAAAATAGGAAAATGGATGATAATCAAACAAGAAAGTCTGTGCAGAGCCCTGACAATTTTTGACAAGGAGATATAGAAGAATGCAGCTACTGTAAAATCTGAGACAATTTTTATCACGACATTGCAAAATTTGATATATCATACACTCCTGCTACTGTAGATAGTGCTGTGGGACCATTCTCCACCACTTTAATGCAACTTTTGTCTCGATTACAATCAATTAATAAAGTCAATTTCAGTTGAGTCTAATTCACAACACTGCAAATTAGATCCTGTGTTAACTAAATTATTTGCTGCACATAAGTGCACACAGAAAGCATTAAGTACTAGGCTGAAATGAAAAGCATGTTGAAGCCTGGATCTAATAATAGAAAGTGATGAGTAGATGGGTTTTGTAATGATAACTTGACTTCTAACTCCATACAGTATAGTAACTAGCAGGTTACGCAACAGGACTGAGCAATATAGCTGCTATTAATGGGGAGGATTTCTGGTGCTAACTATATTTTAATTATACATGGTATTTTAATACCAAAGCATAATTATAACGATTTTCCACCTCACCTCCGATCTCTGTACTCCCTCACCGTCCTCTCTCACCCTTGCTGGGTTTCTCCCTGCACTTAGTTGAGGTCCCGACACAGCTGGGGAACCTTGGCTTTTCTCCAGGAACTGGAAAAGTAGCCTGGAGCGTTTTTAACTCGGCACACACAGTCCTGTGATGTATCAACCGTCAATACGGGCAGATCCAATGTAAAATCAATGTGTCTTCCGGCGAAGGGAAAGAACACAACTTTCACTTGAAAAAAATCTTCAAAGTTGTTAATTATGTAATCAAAAAAAGCGGAAATATCTTAGAATAAAATGATGAATTTTAAGAGGGTAGAGCACCTTAATTACAGCCCGCTATTTCAGCAATCAGAGGCTAAGGCTGCTTCTTTGGTGTCATGCAGGACTGAAAACTATATATTTCAATTCAGCCTGTTTTCACTGACCAGGCACAGTATTTGCAATCTGATTACACCTCCGCCAGTAAATAAACTGCACACCGATTAAATTAGTTTTAATCTTGTCCAGTGAGCACTGATTACAGAGCAGCAGGTGCCATTAGGCTTCTCAGCATTATGCTGGCCAAATTACACTGCATGCAAATAAATACTGCCATGAAGAAAACATCACATATGCTGTGTTCACACCAGAGGCTCGGCTCCAAACACATCTCATTGTCTGGTTGACTGTTCGTATTTGTTTTTGGATGTCACCCGTACCTGACACCAACACGAGCTGACAGCCAAGCTGAAAAGACGCATGTGTGCACACAGTAACAACAACAAAAAAATGTCACATCCATTTTGGTGGCTGCACTTCTCCCACTTGTTTGCAACACACTTGTCATGACTAAATTGAGGAATCTCCCTGAATGCCAATCAAGTCGGCTGTTTGGCTTTTTATTTCCATTGTTGCCTTTGTGTGCTGTGTGCTAATGGCTGCACCACAGAGCCGAGGAAGCACCAAAATTATGACGACTGTCTCGGGTGAATAATCTGAGTTTTATTTGCTTTCATAGCAGCAATGCCAAATATGAATTTTATTCCGAAATGACTACAAAGCAAAGATTCAACAGCAGAATTGGGACACGTTCTGCTACAGTTTGCATGTTTCAAATAAAGGAGATCAATCAGAGAAACACACAACGAGCTTTTACTCTTGACTTGCAAAGACTCCCTGCAAAGGTGTTTCTTGAGCTCTGGCAACTGCAGCTATTAACCTCAACTTCAACTGCAGAACACTCAGACTTCAGATGATACCCACTTGACTTAACAGACTTTCGACTTGATGCCAGGGGTTATGATGTGCTGTAATAACTACCTAAAAACATTTCCTCCCTACCCATCAACTTTCCGTCACAAAATTACCACCTAAAGCAGCAATTCCTGGATGTTGCTGAGTTTTATATCCAAGATGAGGAGATGCAATTAGCTGAGCATTTGTGTTTCTCTCTCCACATTGGTTGGGGCCTGTCAGCGTACATTAAAGGCATTAAAGGCAGCAGGGAGGAAGCCAGAGCGTCGAAACATTATGCAAACTGTTATTTAGTTCAGCTTCTTTGTGTTGCCAAATTTTGTCCTTTAGGCGAAATAGACCTGCAGGTGAGAGTATTTTTGAGAAAGCTCCAAACCCATTGGAAAGTTTGGTGTGTTTAAAAGACCTACTATGACTGAATTGCAAAGAAGCTGTAAAAGCGGTTGCTGATTGAGATTTAAAAAGATCTTCTGCTCACCAATAGGAAAATGAAGCCATATAAGTCAACAGTATTTACAGTTTTTCTTCATGCAAGTTAGAAATATGAAGACATGACCCACCCTACTCTGCCTAACTCATCCTTCAATCGGCTTACCCTGACACTCTTACCCTAACCCAAACCAGTTTCACTCCTCTTGCCTAAATCTAACCAATCCAACCAACAAAAGCAACATGTTCTCCCCAGTTAGAGGAATCTTTTCAAAACTTAAATTAAGGAACAGATATCTTATATCACGACTGTATAATAGATTACAAAATTCCAAAAATTATTCCACTACCCAGGTCAAACAGAAATGGGAGAGGGAATCAGGATGAGGATGATTGGAATAATGTTTGAGAGGGACAAACTAGGACCACCAATTCAAGATCCTGGCGGGAGTTCTGCTGAAAAAACATAAGACGATATTTTGTGACTCCAAAATTGAAATTTCCACAACAGGGGTCTCAGGGGCGAGATGAATGCTGGAGGCTATGTGGTCAATCAGTGGCGGATCACTTTCACATTTTTTGGGGATGCCCACAGATTTCTCCAAATTGGTAAGGGATTGCCAAAGAAATGAGGAACATCTTTGGAGTAGTGACAATATTCTTTTGTCATATTGTACTTGGGCAAAACTCCAGACAATCTCATGACCCGGGAAAAATACCTTTACAAAGTACTTTTGGCCGCAAGCAAGAAAGTCATCATAGGAAAGCCCCCCTTCAAAGGATGATTGGATTGCAATTATTAATGAAATTCACTGGATGAAGAGACTTACCTTTTCTTTAAGATTGCGTTTTGACCAATATATAAAATACTGGAAAAAATGGTCCATATACACAAAGGGATGTAACCTATTGACTGTTTAGTTGAAAAACCCTGTTCTGTACCATTGTGTGGCTCCTGCCAACCCTGTTTTTTTGTTTTCCTTTTTTCTTTTTCTTCTCTTCCCTACAACTTGAAAACACCAATAAAAAAAAAAAAAAAAAAAAAACTTAAATTAAGGGCATATCAAACAAAAGTATGGCCCTGAATCACGTTATTTCTACGTCATGTAAAAGCCACAGATATTTAGTTACATAGCTTAAGACTAGCATTCTCTCTCTGGCTATTAAGACAGGTAAAAATATGCAGGAGGAAACACAATGTGTGAGCTATGTCATTTAGGAGCTAGAATCACTGCCTCGTGGTTGTATGCCTCTGCAAACCCAGTCAGGCAGTTAACATCCATGTCTTTACGGACTTAATGAAGACCTTAAAGGAACTTGGAGAAATGGAAATCATCAGTACACTGACATGTAAAATTCCACTGAATAATTTCCAGTGAGAAACTTTCTGTCCTCACGCAGACACTATGTTAACAGAGGAGTGCAGAGGACGGATAGAGAGCTTCATCACATGGTGCAATGGTAATCACCTGGAGCACAATTAAAAACCAGCCAAAAGAGCTTGTGGACTGACTAAAATGACTCTAAACACCACCTGATGCACAACAGATAATTGAAAATTGGAGTGGCTGTTAAATTTTAATTTGTTTGATAGCTTTCATTTCAATATCCTGGAGAAGAAGGCAAGATAGATTAATTAATTAGTACTTACGTAAAGGTCTAAATATTCAAGTTCTGGTTAACCAGCCCCTTCATAAAATTACTAAATAAATCAGTGCAACTACAAAAGGATTTCAACAAATGTTACTTATTTGGTCGCTTGATTAATGAGGTTTTGCATGTCTTGCTTTTGAGACACCTCCATCTATCAAATGGAGGAGTGCATTCATGAAGCATGCAACAGCAAAGAAGTCGACCCTGCCCTTTTGTCTGAGCTTTCGACAACTTCCATTAAGGGAAAGTTGCTCACAGCAGCTTCATTAATTGATCTTAAAAGAAAACTCTTAGCTCGGAACCTTTAGTGCCATTTAGGAGAACTTCTAGCAGTAAGATTAGATACTTTGTGATTACGGCCCCGGTTCTCTTGTTGAAAGGACTATTACGGAGCATTTAAAAATAAATACGACTTCAAGCTAAGAATGTCAATTAGATGCAGAAAATGTGAAGGGCAAAGACCATCTCAACTTCATCTAGCTGCTAAACGACTAAATATTTTCTGTTTATGATCATCTCTTGTGCCGCAACATTTACAGGCAGAACATGTCAAATCAAAATCCACACTTAATCTCAAGTGCCCTCTTGATTGCTGTCTCATGTTCCAACTGCCATTCGCTGACAATGACTCCATACAGAGAAGCCATAATCCTCTCAGGCCATCTAAAGAGGCCTTCTCATCATAGGTGATTACGGCACCAGTCATCATCCCAGTGCTTTCCTAATTAGTGGCCCAAGTCTAAATATTGTAAGTCATTCAATCAAATGACTACTGACGTTACATCAATGCATCAAGAGCGACTCATTTAATGTTGTCAGACTGGGAAAACACAACTCATTGCTTTGCCCCAAATTTTCTGACACCATCTCAGACTTGAAGCAGACTAACGCCAGTCCTCAGTGAAAGAAATGAGAAGAATAAAGATTCAGAATTCCTCTAAGCATGTGTGTCTGAAAATACATTTTCTGAAATGTATTGTATAGGGGAGAAAATGTTCATTCTTCTAATTGTAGGGCAATCATTTCCTGTCACTTGATATTGATTAGACAAGAGGCTAAAGCGTTCACATGTCTTCTTTTTAAGAAAGTCAACATTCAGAATGGTAATTATCTTTTAACGTGTCCATTGAATTGCACCATCTAATGGCACCAGTAATTTTGAAAGTACTCCATTTAAAGTAGAAAATCTATTCACCCGACACTTTTGAATAATTGCATGCACAGAATTATATTTTCTCTATTAATTGAGTGACTGCCAAAAATAAAAATCGGACTGACAAATTAAATGTATGCAGTTTTACTTTTATGTATCTCTGGACATTGTTGTTTATCTATAAGTTGTTGTAGCCAAGAAAATTCCACCAAAATTACTCCGACGTAATGCACTGTTTGCTTGGCCACATTACAACAAGAGCATTAGTACTTTATAGGTGCAGGGTTGGAAGGGTGAACTAAAAAAAAAAAAAAAAGAAAGAAAGAAAAATCCACCAGTCAACACATAATGTGCTGTGCTTGCATGAGGACAATCCTTGAATAAAATATGCAATTAAACAGACTGGAAAAACAACCGTGAGAGAGGAAGTGTTTTGTACTTTGCAGGATTTGAAGTGCTGGAAGCAGAAAAGTGTGAAAAATGTAGAATAGGTGTGAGACAATGGAGTAGCCCAAGGCCACTCAGTATGATGTAGTCTGTATAGTGTGTGAAATACGTGGTTTTAAATGGGAAAAGAAAGATATGTTTAAGTTATTTATATTGACAAATTCTAGATGTGATTGTAGAAAAGCACTGGGCCACTGGGCCAAACATGGTTACAGAGATCAGAACGAGTAAGCAGGGCGAAGCCATTCATCCACTCCCTCTCCGCCTGCACTGGAGAGTCTGGATCAATACAAGGGAGAGCTGCATCAGGCAAAACTAATTGTGGAGGTGGAGGTCGGGCGGTTCACCTATCCTTTAAAGTGCTTTAAAATGTGCAGTGAGCTTTCTGTGCAGCGGGGAGACCCCTCCAAAAACACAATGTACCGAGTGACTGTTTGATTGCCTATCTGCTGTGTCAGTAAAAAATAAAAAGGATGGTAGAAGTCTTCGGGAGTTGAAGCCAAAATGATTTAGAAGTTATTTGACTCTTTTACAGCAGGTGGTGGCTCAGTTGTTAGCGCTGTCACCTCACAGGAGCTGGGCCCATTCGTGGTGCTTTCTGTGGGGATTTTGATTGCTCTCCCTGGACTCCTTTCTACATTTCAAAGTCAGATTGATTGGAAACTGTGAGGACAAATGTGAGTGTCTAGGATGACTTCCTCTTAATGTATGCTGGAGCAGACTCAAGGCCCTGTTTCAGCAGGGATTTGTACTGAAAAAGTGTCCCTAAGCAAGACATTGGCTGTCAGGAGGAGCTCCTGAAGTGTGACCTCTGCAATAAAGCATCAAATAGTACAGCTGTGTCCACACACAGCTACAGTGGTCAGTTCAGCTATACTGTATTATTAATACTGCATCAAATTAAAATATATTACACATGAATAGCCCGGAGTCTGAGTAGCACAACAACAGTGCATCTTGTGGTGTTCAAAATTAAGAACTTCCCATTGACCTGGGGACAAGAAAAACAGCACTAGAGACACAAAGATATTGTTTAGGAAAACTCTGGGGCAGCAGAGGACCTTATTTTTTCCATGTGTGCGTCATACTGTATATCATTTTAGTGTTGTCACAATACTGGAAGTTCGAACTCCGATTCAATACCAAGAAAATTATCACTCCGATACCATTTTCAAAATAATAGGGAAAACAAAACAGAATGATTGCAGTGAACACTGACAATAAGAGAGAGCAAGACAGAGCAGGTACCAGTGCATCAATACTATGGAAAGTGAGTACTGAAAGCAGTTTAAATATCCAGAATTGGTAGTGATAAATTTATATTTTTGACAACACTACATGGTTTTACTGTTTGTGGCCTGATTGTGGAAGTAGCTAAGGGGTGAGCTGTCCCCCTTCCTTTTCATCCCTGTGAAAAGTTGCACAGTACCTCACAAAGAAAAATGGCTGTAGATGAAGACAAAGATCATGAGTTGAAGCGTAAGCAAGCATTTTGGGTAACACTTTACTTGAAGGGATCTATATAAGAGTGACATGACACTGTCATAACTATGACATGACACTGTCATGAACCTGTCATGAACATTATGTACATGGCATAAACGTTTATGACTGCTGTCATTAAGTGTCATTCTGTTTTTGTAATGACAAGTTGACATTGTTTGGGTTGTCTTGATTATGACAACTTGACATTCATCACAGTGACATAACCAGAAGTTGTACTTGTCCTGACAATTTGACATTGAATCTGTTTGGGATGTCCTCATAATGACAACTTGACATTAACCAGGATGACATTACCTGAAGATGTCTTTGTCATAACAACATGACATTAACAAGAAATGCACCTCTCAGAATAAAGACATCCCAAACAAATTTAAAGGGAAATTTCGGTCTATTTCAACCTGTCTCCTATCGTCCTAAATTTGGTTCAAGTGACTAGTGACATACAGATAATAGTTAGCATGTTAGCCGTTAGCCTAGATACAGCCATAGCGTCAGACCTGTTAAAACGTAAGTGAACGGGCATCCCTTCAAGTGCAAAGTTAGTCCACTAAACAAGCTTTTTTTCCACAAAGACCACCTCATATCGTTAGGATAAATGTCAGAGAACATATAGAAAACGACATGTAAACGTGTTGTGTTGTCTTACCTTACCGGTGTGCTGCCATGTTTGTTTACAATTTAGCTCTGCTTTCCAAAGCACAGCCGAAATATCGCGAGAATAAGCAGCAATTTCATAGCGTGCCTGAACAAGCAGCAACAGCTGGAAGGCAGAACCGGACAGTAGCCTGAACAGAGGAGGAGGAGGAGAGAGAGAGAGAGGCGCAACAGGTAACGTTAGAGGACGAGAGAGGAGGAATGGCTGCCACAAGGCTGCGTAGCTCTGGAGATCGGTGGTGTAACGTTACCTGTGAATGCTGTGCCCCAGTGTCCACAGAAGAGGAATGCTTCTGTTGCAAGGAATGGGACCGGTTGCAGCCTTATTTTCAAGGTCTGGATGTGACCGAGGACGAGACACCTCCACCTGGAGTAGTATCCAGCTGGGCTTTATCTAGAGCTCGCGAGATATATTTCGGCCGCAATTGGGAAAGCAGAGCTAGATTGTAAACAAACATGGCACCACACCGGTAAGGTAAGACAACACGTTTACATGTCGTTTTCTATATGTTCTCTGACATTTATCCTAACAATATGAGGCGGTCTTTGTGGAAAAAAAGCGTGTTTAGTGGCCTAACTTTGCACTTGAAGGTTGCCCGTTCACTTACGTTTTAACAGGTCTGACGCTACGGCTGTATCTAGGCTAACGGCTAACATGCTAACTATTATCTGTATGTCACTAGTCACTTGAACCAAATTTAGGACGATAGGAGACGGGTTGTAATAAACCGAAATTTCCCTTTAATGTCAAATTATCATGACAAAGACAACTTCTGGTAATGCCACTTTAATTAATGTCAAGTTGTCATAATCAAGACAACCCAAACAATGTCAACTTGTCACTACAAAAACCGAATGACACTTAATGACAGCAGTCATAAACATTTATGACATGTACATAATGTTCATGACAGGTTCATGACAGTGTCATGTCACTCTTATGTAGATACATTCAAGTAAAGTGTTACCGCATTTTGTTAGAGAGTTTGAGAGTTAGTAAGTTAAAACTGGGTCCATTTCATGACAATCAACTTTAGTCTTGATTGTTATTAACACTGAACCCTACTTGAGCTTTTACTCTTGATATCATGATACAAAAGTGAGGTCAGCTGGGCCTGCTATGCATTTGTATTCATGTTACAGGATGTCGTTTGGTTAGCATGGTCTGGACAAACAAGGAAAGTGATACATTGCACTTACACATACACCTAACAATGACTGAAAGTTTTTATTT
Organism: Epinephelus lanceolatus; assembly: GCF_041903045.1. Taxonomy (NCBI): domain Eukaryota; kingdom Metazoa; phylum Chordata; class Actinopteri; order Perciformes; family Serranidae; genus Epinephelus; species Epinephelus lanceolatus. Next base: position 11,161,355 of record NC_135757.1, on the reverse strand, counting down.
TCTTAACTGGTGGTGGCCAGAAAGAAAAACATCACTTGAGACTGCAAATAAAACTCATCTATCAAAACTAAAAAAATAGTCAATAGGTCTTCCAGATGAGAAATGGGAAATAGGTGGCATTTCCAACTGCGGTGGGTTTGTATTGCATGGTTATCAATGTACGTTTATGTATTTTTCTTCATCAGAATACTCCACACAGGCTATTTGGATTACTGATTGGGAAACAAACAGCTTGCATATTCATTTTACATTATTTTTCTGCATCCCTTGAGTTTGTAGGATCCTTCTACAGCGTCTTATCAAGTCAAGTGCCTCATTTCAGTGGCTTTTGATTTAATCACAGGGATTATTGTGCAATAAGTCTTAAGTCAACTTGCTTTCAGGCAATTTTCCAAAGTATAATAATGCCTCCACATGCACGTACACTAACACACATGTACAGACAATATAATTTGGAAAGCACCCAATAAAGTTCAATAAGAATTCTCTCAAGTTATATATGAGTGAATAACATAGTGCCTCTACCAGCCTGCATAGCTACGTTTAAATCCAATCACATCAACTGGGTCTTATGGGTTAGCAGGGAAATGGCATAATCATCTGTAGACATTCTGCTATTGTAGCCTTCTCACGCTTAAATTGAATTTTTGGTATCAAGACTCAATTTGTCATATAAAATTGTGGTTTCATTAGATTCCAACTGACCCCTCTTAGGCTTGCTGAGTGGACGCGAGGCGATATTGAAGACAATACAGATTTTTTTTTGTTGGTAGATGAAGATGGAAAGGGGCCCTGTCTGTTCTGATTAAGTCAATGAAATCCTATTTGAAACTATATTGTGTATCAGATGAGAGCTGCTAAATGATAACAAGCTGTTCCTCTGAACCAGGAGTTCAATCACAAAGACTATAAAATTTCAGCCTAACCACTAAATGAAATTCACGGCCTTCTCAGCTCTTAACTGGGGAAGATTAGAAAATAAAATCAAACCTGACTAATATGTAGTTCAGAACGGCTCCTACTTAGGCTGAGTATTCATTTCTTCACCAAGCACCACCATTAATTTTCTTAATTGAGAACAAGGACTCATTAACCTATGATCTGCCCCCATAGATCCTTTAATGTTTGTGGCCACAAAGCCATGGAGAAATAATATATTGATCGAAATTCATACTAGAATTACCACCCCGCCTTTGTATGCATCCGTGAACCAGTCAAGGAAAACACGGATGCTTCACAAACCTTCCCCCCTGCGGCAGAGAAGATCTGTACAATCAGCACAGTTTCAAGGTGGACACCAAAGATTGGTGTCACCAATTCAGCGCCTGGCCAAATGTCTTCCCTTCTGTTTCTGTGTTGTGATGTTGAATAATGTCAGAGAAGATGGTCTTTGACCTTTTGGATATAAACTGTCATTACATTTATCCTATTAGACATTTGTGTGAAAGTTTGTCATAATAAGTGTATGAATTCTTGAGTGATGTTCAAAAACGTGTTTTATGAGGTCACAGTTACCTTGACCTTTGACCACCAATTTCTAATCAGTTCATTTTTGAGTCCAAGTGGACGTTTGAGCCAAATCTGAGGAAACTCCCTCATGGCTCTCTTGAGATATCATGACATGCACAAGGTCACAGTGACCTTGACCTTTGACCACCAAATTCTAATCAGTTCATTCTTGAGTCCAAGTGGACGTTTGTGCCAAATTTGAGGAAACTCCCTCATGGCCCTCTTGAGATATCATGACATGCACAAGGTCACAGTGACATTGACCCCTGACGACCAAAATTAAATAAGGTCATCGCCGAGTCCAATTGAACATTTGTGCCAAATTCAAGCAAATTTCTTTAAAGCCTTCTTGAGATATTGTGTTCACAAGAATAAGACGGACAACAAAAAAAAGTCCCTGAAGTCATTCTTGAGACATCATATTTACAAGAATGAGACAGACAAAGTCACAGTGACAGTCACAGTGAGATTGACCCCTGACCACCAAAATGTCATCAGGTCATTGCTTAGTCCAATTGAACATTTGTGCCAAATTCAAACAAATTCCCTTCAGGTCTTCTTGAGATAGTGTGTTCACAAGCATTATTGAGATATCCCATTTACATGAATGAGACGGACAAAGTCACAGTGTCCTTGACCTCTGACCACCAAAATCTTACCAGTTCATCATTAGGTCCAAGTGGACATCTGTGCTGAATTTTAAAAAAAAGAAATCGCTCTGAGCATTTTCACATTTATGAGAACGGGATGGACGGACAAACCACAACCATTACGCCATTCATTTAATTATGAAATACAAACAAAAACATCATATTGAATGCATTGTGATTTTATGCCTATATTCATGAATAAATAAACCTATTTAAAATTCAAATCTGCACAAAAGCAAATTTTGCAAAAGTATCTATGCTATTAAATCATATATTGAGCTGCCGTCTACACAGATGACTTGATGAAAAGACTCTGCTTTTCCAGTCACGATAATTGACACCCATTTTCCCCGAAGAAGCACACAAACCAGATGTGACAAATTTCCTAGCAATAAAAAGTAGCTGACGTGTGCGATATGAAAGAGGGAAATTTCTCCTGCGTGGTACACACTCGTGTCTCTGGGGGTAATCAACAAATCTGTTTAGCCGCAAAGGAAAGGAGTTACTGTGAGAACATCCAAGAGAAGACTTTCAAGACATCAGAGACCTACTGCTAAGAGCTGGATCTATTTTTCTGTCTAGCCTCCCTTTGTGCTGGTACGGCTCCTTTTCAACTTTTGAAAGGACAGGCATGAGTGAGACAGAGAGATTTAAGTCCTCTGGCAAGACTTTTTATCAGGGATGCCTTTTCGATTTGCCTGCTGATCTCCTACTTACCGGCTACAGTATGTTATTGAGAGTAAAGAGAAATGGGGCCTCCTATGTGACCATAAATCCTATTGATTATAATTTAAAGCTAATCTACAGCCTTCTTCGCATTCACACACAAGAGCTGCAGGCAACTCTCAGAGGTTGTTCAAAATTTGGTTTAAGATACTCCCATACAAGGAAGTATAAAATGCATTACAGTATACATACCATCCCTTTGTTGTAGCCACTTACGCTACAGTACCTTGTCAAATTGTTATTGTATGCCTTTAGAACCTGACAGGAGCCTCTGGGGTGTTCATTTCCTCTCCAAAAGGATATGATTGAAGATTATGTAAGACTGAAAGTTGAAACTGCATGCAGTCGGCTCAGCAGTGATTGCTGCAGACCTCTTGTGTGTCCGTGAGTGAAATACCTTCAGATCATTTATTCATTTGCATGTGTACCTGCTGGTGTGGCAGGTGGGTAGATTTACACAAGACAGGGATGCTTCGTTTTTGCTATTTTAAAGAAATGAAATACAACTTTAAGAATTGCAAATCACAAGGTATTCCTGTGGAGATTTCTGTCACTAGTGGCGGTGTAGTGCAATGTTTTGATAAGCAAGCTCTGCATGGTTTGACCAGCAAGTGCACAAACACACTACAAGCACAGGGGATGGTGCGATACATATTTCAAATCTCATATTCTCCCCATTTTGTGGCATCCGAGGGACATGAAATAAAAATCCCAGGGTCTGTTCCCTGCCAAAATAAAGGTGTTGTTATACTTCAGTGACAAAATGCACTGGAAAACAATTGAATTCAATTGCTGAATTTAACTCTAAAGATCCAATTGTTTAATTTTGTGCCCAAATAACGAATAACACTTATGTCCAGTCACAGACAGCTAAAAGTAACCCTCAAGCTCTTGTTTGGCCTTTCATACTGGTCACTTTCCCATATCACGTAAAAAATGGTACATATTGCCCTCCATTCACATCCCTCCACGGGGTCACAGTTTTACATTCGGCCCACAGCGACGCGCTGAATGGCTTGACCCCGGCTGGGTCGTCAGACGCTGTCAAGCTGGCAGGCTAGGTCTGATTGCTAACATGGCAGTCTGACTTGCAACAAGTCGTACCAATGAGAGGTGACCTTACTGAATCACAAAAACAAAAGAGTGGTGACACACCCAGGTAGTGAGGTTAGAGCAGACGAGCTGGCCTTGTTTCACTGACCTCAGGCTATTATTCTTGTAATTGTCTATTATTTAATCTTACATGATGTATTAAGTAATATACTAATACATCCAGTGATTGAATTTACTGGATTGTTTATTCTAAAGTCTGTGTCAAAACTCTGCTTAGAAGAGTATGAATTTAGCAAAAACCTTAAACAGGAAATTCATGAAATATGACAAAGATGAAACTACTTTTTTGGAACATCTACACACCTTTGGGAGACAGGTTAGTAGATAAAGGTGCAGAAAGATATGGCAAGAATCTTAGTTTCTTACATTCACAAATTAAACCAACCAACAGCAACACAATATGACAGATGGTACAGGTTTAAAGTTATGTTTAAGATATCTAGGTATTGTGCTTGAGCATGCTAACCAGCAAGTCCTGGCCCATCTTCTCTCGTAATGCCAAATGTACCTTGAGAGGCGAAAGTCACTCACTGTAGCATCCAGTTTGCCTTCAGTCCAACATGACAGAACAAAAAACTTAAGTACTCTCTCATCACAAAGTTCACAAATGTCCCCATAATTTTGTCATTGGAAAAGCTTTCTTTGTCTCCATCTTGCTTGCTCAGAGCAATGTGTCTGTGGTCGACCAGACAGTGTCTGCAGAAAGTAAAAGCAAAATGTAGAGTTGTTACCCATGTCATGGATCAAGGTCCATGCTTTAGATCAAAGCAGCACCAAGAGTATGTCCCACTTCAGACAATCTGAGGTCCAAATTCAAGGTATCAGAGTCCAGCCAAGCTAAGCTAGCTAGGGTAAGCTAGTTTGCAGGCCCACAGTTTGTTGCTCGTTCAACTCTCTCTCATCTCAGTCTAGGCCCTGGTCAAAGCCAAAATATGTCCAGTACCAGATAATCCGAGGTCCGAAGACATGACAATACATTGTGCCAAAAAATTCCAAATGGCACCGATTTACGGTTAAAATGTGGCTGTTTTTTCACTAGTCTTGCTAAAACGGAGCTTAGCAAGCTCTAACACATAGGATGATGTGTCTCAGTACTTTGGTCGAACTTTGTGTATTCTCGCCCAGCTGTTTGTAGCTGGCTTGGTGGTGAAATACTGCCCCCTTTTAGTTTGAAGTATGTGGCCAGGCTTTGCACATTGAAATAATTTAGTGTGTATGACTCATGGATATGTTGGAAACTAGCTGAACTAATGTGATTTAACTTTTGGGGGTGGACTTCGGAGATATGGCTAAATTGGGTCTTGTGTTTGATATTCTCTTAGAGGTCTACAACTGGCACCATAATACAGAGTGTCCTTTAAGTGTAGTTTACAATGTGGACTGGACTCAAAAGAGAGGAAAATGATTCTCAAATAATACTGCAGGCATCTGGTCAAATGCTTCCGAGATCTTTGAATCCCTGTTTTCCAACAGAAAAGGCATTTCAGAGGGATAACTGTATCATTTCCTTAACAAATGTGTGCTGTAAGAAAGCCATGATACTTGCCCGACTCTGAAGTGCTAAAAGAGTTGGACCTATCCATGGGCAGAATAATGGGAAACTGCACTGATAAATATTGAACATCCTCTAATGAAAGAAGATCAAAAAGCCTGAGCTGAAGACGAGCAGAGCCGACACATCTTCGCCATAAATAAAACATGAGATACTGCAGGCTTCTTCTCCCAACTCAGATTTAATGAGAGAAAAAATAACAAACACATATGGTGGGACATAACATTGCACTGCACTCTCAGATTATCTCACAGCAGGGAAAACTGGTGAAGGAAACCCTAAAGATGATTTTAAAAATATATTTTTCAATGTATTTGCTGAAAGTACTTTAACAAAGTATGTTGTTAAATAAAAGTGCAGGAAACTGTAAATGAAATTGTTTTCTGAGGCCTGGGGTGTTTTACTTTCCAAATCAAAGTGTGTGTATGTGTGATATGTAATTTTGAGGTGAGATCAGTATGCAGCACAACTGAACACCCAGAGAGAGATATCTGTGAATCTCTGAATATTGCAATTATTTTTGCCTTCCCAGAATCCTGTCGAGGAATTCCATGTTTGATGTTTGCATGTTATGTTATGATTGCGGCCTAATAAGAATCAGAGTTCACCACTGCATGGTAACCGTATATTTATGTTGATGAATGTTATTAATATTTATTGATGGAAATTCAAAGGGCTCAGTGAAAAGTAGGGATGTCTTGATCATATTTTGCTCCTGATTCCAATTCTCTAACATTGAGTCCGCCCACCGAGTCTGATCTAATATTTATTCCTTTCATACAGTATTTGTTTTTCTGCATAATAAAGATGCATAGTACATACTTAGGCAACATTAAGCCTACGAAAAACATTAGCAAAACCCAAATCTAATTACTTTCAGCACAGATAGTGCAGAGCATCCACACAATTATTCATCTGCTCCTGCTGTTTGTGTTTCTTGTCATCAGCCTGCTATCTGCAGACAGTTGCTAGCTAGCGTTAACTTCCCATTGGGCAGGGACGGACTAAACAAAGTCCCATGGTTCTGTTTCTTGTAACCAAGAATGAAACCTCTTCAATGAACTACCCAAACTCACAGTCTCAAACTTTGAGACTATAAGTAATGAATTTCAGACAACTAAATAACTTGGATTTAGTCCCAGGTTCACTGTAAACTCTGTTAAGAAAAAGAAAAATAACTTTATTTTTCACCTGGATTCTTTCTAAATCTGTAACCTGTCAGCCTGGAGGTTTGAACTAATGTCCTCTGACAGAGTTGGTGATTAAACTGGACTTTCAGGGCTGTCAGAGAAAACTGTGTACACTTACAGCACAGCTACACTCACAGATAACTGAACCTCCAATCTGCCTGTCAAACAGCAAACAAACTATAAACCTTCTCAAGACACTCTGGGTCTGAGTGGAGTCCTGCGGGGATCAACAGATGAGTCCAGCAGCTGGTGGGTGCTCGCTCTGCCACGGTTCAGCTGCTGACAAGCAGAGCTAGCAGCTAACAGCCACCGCTTCCACAGTCAGACACACACGGCTTCTTATTTCCTGCCAAATTAGAGCTCAAAACTCCTGCTAATGGCTGACACTGCTCTGCGAGTTTTTTAGATCATGGCCCCACTTTTTACTGATGTTTACCAACCCATTGGCACTCAAAACCTATGCTGCTCATACAGCTTTACAAAATAAATCCATGAAACAATTTATTCAAGTACATTTGCAAGGACCATGTGAACAGATGGCTGTTTTTCCAAGGTATTCCAGTATTTAGATTTCTGAGTGCCACAAGTAACTACTTCAAGCACTTCTAGCACTTTGTATGAACCTCGTGTATTATTCCTGTAGATGTGGCCATTAAATCTCTTCAAGTTGGACAGCCAGAACCAGCGAGCCATCTGGAGTCATGACAGTCCCATATACTAACGTGAGTGAGCATATTTTAACTATTCACATGATTGTAAGGGACATATGTGACGAAAGGCAGACATGTGTCAGCTTTTATTACCAGTGCTTTTGTCTGAAATACTGTGCACGCTGCAATGACAAGTTGCGCAGGAAAGTGTTAGACAGTGTGTCTTTATCTCCACTGTGAACAAAACATTGAAGTCCAGGTGCTCAACCCATAACAGCACTTGAGAGTAATGATTAACCTTGCACAGGGGCTCTTTCAGCAATAGACAAACCATGCAAAGTCAATGATCATTGAAGGCACTATAACTTTTTTTTTAATTCTTTAAAAATAATGAATTTACAACCCCCCAACTGCTTCTAAAAGTCTGTCATAGGTTCCGAATGTGTTCGCTCCAGGAACGACTGCTGTAAAAAACAATTAATATTAACTGAACAGCCTTGTGGCTAAATGACCCATAGAGCCACAAAATAAATGAGCAAATGATGTTGACAGCGAGCGTCAAAGAGCAATGCGAGCAGAGCTGCTTTGGGTATCAAACAAGGTCATTTTGCACCTGTTTCAGGGACATTTTGCAAGTGAACTACAACAACTGCTGCTGCTGGTTGAAACGTTTAATATTTTGTTCATTCTAATGAAGTCTGTCTGTTTGAGATCTTCCTGCCGCAACAAATCCACACTGACATCATCCTTTTATGAGCATAAAACATTATGTATATAACAGAGCTATCAGTGGTGTCTGAACTGTCAGCTGGATAATTTCAAAAAATCAAATACCAGTTTAAAAAAATGTGAATTTCAGTGATTGACAGTCACAATCAGCAGCAGACAAACTAAATGGTGCTGGCAATGGTCTGTAGTGACTCAGAAGCAAATGTTTTTTTGCCATGTTTTCCCCCTCATCAAATGGACTACACAGTCAAGGCTGATATCAACTCCTACCCAGCCCCAGCTCTAACATCTGAGTCTAGATAAAACACACCACCAGACCACCATGCACCACAAGAAGAAAAGGACTGTGGCTCCCCAGAGTGCCGTCCTTCTGATCCCTCTGACCCAAGCAGCTGACCCAGCCAGAGAGGCCATGTAGGCGAAGGCCCCTGTCTCGGGGACTTCACATGGGTGGGCAGATTGACCATGAAGCTTTGTTGTGGCTTCTTGCCATGTGATGAAGCACTAGCCGGTCTTATCGCCAATTCATGAGTCTCATAGGACTGCGTCTGCTGCAAAAGGGCAAAGAACTGGTGGAATTTTACACAAAGAAAGTCCTCCTGATTGCAGAGTCTTCACAAGATTGGTTAATGTTAGGCTATACTTCCACAAATGCCACTTCACTGCTCTACAAGACACAGCTGAATTGACCGTTTAGTTCATTTGCATCAGTGGTGCTTCTTATCTGGTCACCCTTCATTTCTATTGTCATCTTCAGATTAACTATGCCGAGCACTGTCACGCTGATTGGCATGTTCTCACCCACATCTATACTCTGAAGAGACATCTATGAATCTGTCATTACCACGTCTCTGTCAATACTTGCTTTGATTTCATATCTTGTCCACACAGCCTTGCTGAATATCACAATATGGAAATCAGAATCCCCGCTGTATTGTAGTTACACTGACTGAATCATTATACTGGTTAAACATACCAAGAGACAGCCATTGTTTTATTCCAGTATACAACAGTGAGTCATTTTGATTGGATAATAGCTTTACTGTGATTCATCTTTAAGTGACTGACTGAATGAAAAAGCCGTGTTCACTGTTAACAATATGTAGGAACATGGGAAAAGATTTTGACATTTGGAAATTATAAAAATCTGTCCTCTTGGACAGCCGTGTGAGGACATGGCTGAAAATCAGTACGATTGCATGAAGTACATGTGAAACTGCTACAGCAACAAAACCTATTAAATTTGACGAACAACAGCTCCACGAGGGAAACTCCTCCAGCAACTGGAGGTCCATCATCAGGCTCCTCAGTCTGTTGCTACAGCAACCACTCAGCGCCAGCATGCTCTTAAGTCACTTTGCCCTAACCCAGTTCTCACCTCTCCAACCTCAACGTGCCAGAGGATGCCTGTCAAACTGAACTGGAAGTATTTCTACGGCTCCCACTGAAGTGCAGCTTTAAGACATGTGAAGTAATAGCCCTGTGGCTGCTGGTCCCGCCGCTGACTGAGGTGCGGGTGCAGTTTACAGACATCCTTTGATATGGGCTGCAATCAGCAAGGAAGTTAGCGCTCGCTGTGGACACTTGTGAAACGCCCTACAAGACATTGTCTCTGCACTGCACCTCCTGATATGCTGCCAAGCTGGAGTAAAATAAGGCTGCACTTAGTGGGAAAGATCCACACAAAGACACTGTGTGAGAGGAGAGTATGTGTGCCGAGTGGCTCCAAATAAAAGCCACTAAGGAGAGACTGGGACTCAAGCGGCAATGCAAACTTTGGTTATCATTTAACCCTTTAAAATCTGCAATAGAAATGGTCTGCCAGTGCCTACATTGGCGTTTTTGCTTAAAGTGACGTCATTTCTAAGCAGTCAATTCCTTGCAACCTAAGCTAAAAGATTATGTAAGCCAATCAAACATAATAATTGATAAAAGTATTGAAATTGAGTCATTAAATGAGTACAAAAATCTGATGTTTTTTCATCAATTTAATAAAAATAAAAACACTTATTAATCCAAAAGATTTTTAAATGTAAAAACAAACACAATATTTCTAAAGACTCCAGAAATTATTTTAACTATGTACATTTTCTTTGAAATATACTCGTCTTTATGAGCAGAGTGCAAAGGCATTGGAATACTATGTATGCACCGTACATAAGGTAAGGTAAAGTGAGGTCATGATGCAATAACAGAGAAGACAGAAGCTTTTAGCTTTCTGCTGCAAAAAGAATCAATGTTTTAGCTATTATGGCTTTTATTCTAGAAAGATATATGCAGGATTATGCAAACAACAAACTACCCTAGTCATTAGGAGGAAATTCCTGAGAGGATTCCAGCATAATAACAGCAAAATACCACTTCTGCATGGCACATAGGGTAAGGGAATGTAAGGTCATGATATTATGACGGGAAAGACAAAAAATGAACGCTCTAGCTATTATGGTTTTTATTTTAAGACGATATATGCAGGATTAAGGCCCACAACAATTTCCATAGCTGTCACAGAGAAATACCTGGTAAGCTTCCAGTGTTATTTCGGCAAAATGTTATTTGCATCACATGTAAGGCAAGGTAATGAAAGGTGAGGATGGGGAAGAATAAATGCTCTAGCTATATGGTCCTTATTTTAGATCTGTTTTCAAAATCATGCAAAGAACGTTCACCCGCAGCTGTGCGTGGGAGGTCTGCATTTAAAGGGTTACACATACTGTAGATTCAAGCTTCAACCAGTACTGTTGACTGTAACAATCCCACTTCATCTGAATGTAATACCTATGTTATTACAGTTAATTACAGCATGCCATTTTGTCGTCGTATTCAGATTCATTTGTCCTGTTTCCACCGTTAATGATTTCCCCTTGACTTAATTAAGTGCATTAACCACCTGGCTGCATATAAAAGAGTACCAAGTCCTGAGGACTAGGATTAAGTACCGCTGATCCAGAGCAGCACTTGTCAACCATGAGTCATTATGGTCTGAGTTTACACAGGTTACTGTGCTTGTCAGACTCTCCATCTGCTGCATTCACTGACTAGAACATCTCCAGTCAAAGAAATGAACTTCTCTTTGAAATCAGCAGCTTTAGTGATTAGTTGGAATGAAAACCTTCGTGTTCTTTGCTCAGAACTGCGCACTGTGAGAGGCAAGGTTAAATGTACATTTGTAAAGGCAGGATGTGAAAGCCAAAGTACCTACACACAAATCTGACATTGACATCATAAAAGCAAGCAGACCCTTTTTGCTCATTAGTTGACGTTATTTTGTTAACTTTCAAAGGAGTGCTGCATAATATTACTAAAGTGACATTATGTCATTCTCTCTGTGGCTCTGAACTAACCCATCCAAAGTTACAGGGATGATAAACTGAAAAGCTTAACTTCATGCTGCCTCTAAGGCAAAAAACTAGATGTCAAAAACTGGGAGTTAGGGGTTCTTTTAGGTGCAAAAATGGAAATAAGTCTAATGAGGTTAACTGAGGCAATTTCAACTTTTAGTGGAATGTAGGAGGTGGTGTAAATCGGTGGAAGCAAAATAATTACTTTGCTCTTTGAACAGGGGCAACATCCCAATTAAAATAAAGCAGGCTAACATAAAATTCCAATCACGCATGTTTGGCAAAAAGCAATTCATAATCAGACCACTATATCTTTAATTGCTTGTCATATAGGTAAGAGAAGACCTGCGTAATTTGTCATGAAAATTATCCGCTCCCTCTCTCCAGCGGATGCCAATTACGGCTAAAGCCTCCACAGTATTTGTTTTCCAGCAGTCGTGGAAAGGAGATGTGCCTGGGCTGCTGCCAATCAAATGTACTAAAAGGGTTCTCAGGGCCATATTAATTAATAGTCAATTAATACTTGGAGGCTGGTTAAAAGGTGACTCCTAATACCCGACAAACTTTCCCTCTCTCTCTCTCTCACTGCCCTAACCTGTCAGTCTCCTCATCTGGAAGTCCCGGAGCTCAATAATTACACTCTTTACAATAGTGCACATGCTTAGTTGTATAATTAAATCCTAATTTGAGGCTTGTAGTACCCACCACTATCATCTCTGCCTTTGCTGTTTGTAGGCCTCATGGGTAGACTAAGTGGAAGGAAAAGCAGAAGTAGGGCAGTTTAGAAACAGGCATGCAGGGTGACTCATCACTTGAAGCGAGAGGAGCACCACCACTGGGCATAATGTTCACAGCGGAGTCAAAAACTGATCATTGAGTATGACTGAGGCAGGTTGGCTTTTGCACGGATCATTCTCTTCAAGAGAGCTGACTTGATGCTCTCTGCTATTTAATATTTGGCTGCACCCTCGCGCTCTATGAATATGAATCGAATCCGTGTCACCGTCATATTTCAAGCCGGTTCCACCTTGATAAATAACTAGCTGGAAATTAAGGGGAATGGAATAAAATACAATTGAGATGGTTTTACAAGAGAGGATACTTTTGTCCTTGTCACCGATGAAAGCCCTTGATGACCTCTGGAATATTTAATCCTGCAGCCGGAGCAGGAGTTACAGATTCAGGGTTCAGTTTTTCCCACTTTGTGTTTTCCCCCGTGCGTTTGTAAAGGCATAAATTATCAGATATTCACTCTAAAAGTTTTCTCCTGATGATTCTGGAGGTCAGATGTGAGTAACCCGCAAGGTCAACGCAGTCAAACTATGAGAAGCACAACTGTGTCAATGCATGTAATGTGCAAACACAGCCAAAATTCATTTTAAAGTTGTACAGTTATGT